>NW_026718266.1:0-350707 GCF_029784015.1 Lycium ferocissimum
CCTCCCTTTTGCTTGATATTAGTTTAAATTTGACGTCTGGGACGTTGAAGGTTTTACTGATATGTTTAAGAACAAATTTTTTTGGGAGGTTGAAGTTTGGTGCATTTCATTTACAAGTGACTAATAAGTATTACTGGCCGAATCTGATTCTCTGACTAAACTTATAGTATAAACTTATCCTGTCACTTCAGCTTTTCACTACAATGGCAAAGCATCTGCCTTAGCCTGTTGGCAGATCCAGGAATTCTTACAAGGGAATTTACAAAAATGAGAGAACGCCACACCTGGAATTCTAACCTACAACCTAAAGCAATTTTGAGTCACTTTACACTACACTAAGGGGTCGTTTGGTGGGAGGTATTAGAGAAAATAATATTGGTATCAGCTTTGTTATTATTTAATCCCTTGTTTGGTAGTGTTTTCAACCTTTGATTAGTTAGTGATACACCCTATTCAGGGTTATTCTTATAGATAATAAACCATGGCATTAACAATACTAGTACTATTCTTATTCTAATACACCCTATTCAGTATTATTTTGAAATTATGCAATGCATATTATTTAATACAACAAACCAACAAATCCTAGCATAACTAATCCCAGCATTACTAAACTCCTTAATCAGTAATATTCATATACACCCTACCAAACAACCCCTAAAGCTTCCCATATGCAATTGTTTTACCTTATTTCTGTGAAATTATAAAGTAGATTTTTTGGAACTACAAAAATCCTAGATATTTAGTAATGATCCTAGAATAGCCTAGTATAGTATCTTGAATAAATATCTTGAAGAGATTTCTAGATGGTCTAGAGTATTGCAAAGATAAGGTTTTGCTAGATTTTTCTTATAGATGTATCTAAGAATGTAGTAACCATCTTAGACAAAGTATAAATAGGAGTGGACTTGATCATTTGTAACCAAGTAATTCAAGTAATTCGAGTAATTCGAAAGCCTTTCTTCCATAACCAAGTTCTCTATCTAAAATTTTTTCTTTCTCCTTTCCAAAGCCCATCTTTAGTTGAATCTTCCAATCTTAGTGACGATCTTGCTAGCGGAGAAGGTTTCTTTATTTTTCTTCGTTATATTCCTACATGGTATCGAGCCATAGCCATATATCGTTGGGCTTCGGATATATTTTCAAGATCGGGTTAGTGGTCGATTCAATTGTTTTTTTTTTCTAAATGGATGTGTGTGGTCGTGCTTATTAATGGTGGGGATGGAATTATTGAACCGGTCCCAACTATAAGGTATGGAAGACACATCGCGGGAGTCCTACCTTGTTGGTAAGGATTTGTGGGAAGTTGTCAATGAGAGTAACACAAATCCTCCTGCCGATGCACCGGAAAATAATTGTCACACCCTAATTTTCGATAGGGCATGATGGGCACCCGACCCTTACTTAGGCCGCTTGCGAACCATTAACTCTCGTAATACTCGTAATCATACTGGGCCCTTAAATCATAACATGAATGCATAATATAAGTCTTTCGAAGAAACATGCTTCTAGTTCTTTTCAAAGCAAATAAAATTTGTAATCATAACAAATCTGTAACATAACACATAATGACACAATGACTTCTGAGAGCGACTTACAAAGTTGGCATATCATACACATGACTGCAACCAAAGGAAGTCTAACATAGAACATGATGCCCCGTGTAAATACGACTCGGCGGCACTCGGAGAAATGGAGCTCGCCAATCCGTACGGAACATGTTACTGCTTTAACATCCTACTGCACTACGGCAGCGGAATGTACTGCGTGGCATGAAAACGCGACCCAGAAGAAAGGGGGATGCGGAATATGTGCGAGGCATGTAAAGCATGAAACACGATAAACGAGGATCATGCGAAGTACGGAGTACTGAGAAAGTGTACGTAACCAGAACCCGCAAGACTTACCTTTGAAACATAATTCGTGCATATCCATGTATGTCAAGAATCATCATGGGACTTAGAACATGAGTAAGTAATCATCGTATACATATGCGTATACATAGCGTGTCCGGCCCTACAGTGAGGGACTCGGTAAGTGAAATCATCGTATGTACATATAACGTGTCCGGCCCTCTGGTGGGGACTCGGTAAAGAAGATCATGTCCACGTCATATATATACATATAAGCGTGTCCGTACTACAACGAGGGACTCGGTGGATAAACGTGTCCGCCCTCTAATGGGGACTCGGAAAGGGATCTGTCCCCATCATGTACATCATAAGGGGATCATGCCCCGGCGCCATCATCATCTCTCCCTGCTTTGTCCGCCTCTGCGAGGGACTCGGTGAATAATACGGTAAAGCCGCGCACGAAAGCATGTCCGGCCGGGACTCGGAAAAGGGTATCAATCATACGCGCGAGTAGTGAGAAACCATATGCATACAAATCATCATTACGGACTCGGCGAGATAAGGAGACAAATCATCATATCAAATATCTTTCGGACATCATTCGCTGAAACATATCAAACACTATAAAACATATCAAAGCACCGTAGTGATCATAGTCATATATCGATCCAATCCGAGCACTTTATGAAAGTTACGGGCGTTATCCATTATAGACCACATAACGAGCATTTCAAGAATCGAGACCATACATGAAAGTTAGGGACAACGTACGTTATGGAATCATTTACGAACACGTCAAAGCCATACGGTTCCTCATGAAAGTTACGGACATTTTTAGACATAGAACTTTAGCACACCCCAGAACAAAAACTTTTATGCAACATTTGAATTCGATCGTACGCCAAGACTCAGGACCATGGTCACCATACGAAGAATGTCAACGTCAAGGGGCAATTAAGAATCGTAAACATGATCGGATTTTAAGAATAGAGTTACCCCAAAGGCTAATGACATATCATAACTTACTTACGTACGGACATGTTAAAAAAGAAGGATCGCTTTACATACCTCGTCCGCTTCTAAGCTAATGCAACTCAAGTCTAACTACAAAATCTCTGATAAGGTCATTAAGTACCAAACATTAGCTATAAGCACTTAAGAATTCAATTCAAAGCTATCGCTTTATTTTTTACGTAAATTTGGGCGCATTTCCCCATAAAACTTAACATCCCCAAAATTCAACTCGTTGAATCTTCAACAACAATACAACAGCCATACTAACAACATCAATAATCAATTCAAAACGCATTCTAACATTAGTAACCCTTTCTACATACTGGACAACATTCCAATTATATTCAATTCAACTACATACATTCAAACCAATATCAATGATCTCACGTTCAAGTACTAATCTGAAACCATTCATACAAGATTCAAGAACGTTCCAAACAATCCGCACAATATTCAAAACAACCCATCCAATATACCATGCAATCTGAAACCTCTCAAGTTCAAGAAAGCAACGATAACACATTTCTTTCTTTGGAATTCATAAACTATATCAACAACCACATATTACAATATCATTCGTAAATGCAAGAAACTATATTACCAATATACTAACTTCTACATTAACTCCCAAACGGTCCAACTTGACTTGTATCATCTAATACTTTCATTTTCATCACATAATCCACAACACAACAACCAAAAATATACTAAATAAAATTGGCTTCTTCACTCTTATTCAACACCACACATGCAACGCCAAAACCCGTACTCGGGTTCAACATCAACATATAGTGTTTCATGATTTTCATCCATTTCTACACATCACAACATGCACAAACACCTACAAAACATGTAAAGAAGATTGAAACTCACCTTTTTCACTCCACTTCTTCACTCGGCCAGACTTGTAAATTGCAAAAACGGATGTTTTGCTTGCTCCAACAACTACTCCACGTTGTAGAGGACCTTCCAATTGGTAGAAAATCTAGGAGAAAATAATTTTTTTTGATCAAGTTTTGGGCAAGGGTTTCGGCCAAGCCATGGCCGAATGCCTCTCTCTCTTTCTCCAAGCTTCGAATTTTCTTAAGGTGAAAATGATGAACATGACTTAATTAGTCATCTTATGTCTACTTATATAATTAACACGTACGTGGCCCATGGCCCACACATGTGTACACACTGTGACACGTAGCCCTCAATTTCATGAAAAATAATTTCAACTTCTAGCCCCAAATTTTCATGAAATGTTAACTTTCATAATTCACTTTTAACCCCAAATTCCTTAATATTCCATACCAATAAAATCACAAGCAACTTATGCCTTGAAACAAAGTCGAAAAATAGCCTTGTCCATAACTTGTCGCAACCAACTTAGAATATTCCAACGTACAAAGTACGGGATATAACAATAATGACGCACGTAAGAAGTGGAAGCAGATTAATGCCAAGGCGGAGTTCATCTCGAAGAGGTCCATCTCTCTCCGAGCTTTATTTGATCATATTATAAGGTGTAAATCGGCTTCATGAAATATGGAGGACCTTGATCGTTTGTTCAACAAGACGGATGAAGCTCGCTGAGATTTTGGAGAACGAATCGTCAACACTATTCAAGGTAATCTTTCTATTCTTTGAGTACTTCTTGAAGATTAAAAACTTATGTCTGAAATATCTCTATTAAATCGGACGAGGCTATTTACGAAGCACGAATGAGAAGAATTATCATTCGTGGTTTGAAAGTCGAATATATTCCTTTTGTTACATCAATTCAAGGGATGGGTTCAACAACCATCCTTGGAGGAATTTGAGAATTTGTTATCGTCACAGGAGTTATTAGCCAAACAGTTGGCTGGTGTATCTATCAAAGAAGGTGAAGAAAATGCTCTTTTAGCCAATAAGGGGAACTTTAAAGGAAAAGCAAGAGATAGGCTACACTCTCGCTCCTCAAGTGGTTCAAGGTCGCCAGGAAAGAAGGAAAAGTCTTCTAACAATCACGGTAAGAAGCCTCCCAAATGCTATCGGTGCGGCAAAATAGGACACATAAAAAGATATTGCCGAGTCAAAGAGAGTAATATGGCTCAAAGCCGAAAAGCTATTTGAAGAAGAAGAAGGCGGGAAAGTGCTTTGTAGTTGAGACTCGAGCAGTAGATGCCATGGCTTCCATCAATTTTGAAAAAGACTGGATTGTGGATTCAGGATGTGGGCACCATCTCACCGGAGATGAATCTAAATTTTCCAACTTCCGAAAATACAATGGTCGTGATGTCATTGTAACGACGGATAACTCGGTTAAATTCATCATGTGGAGAAGGAAGGCTCTGTTGTAAATCAACGAGAAGCGAGAGTACTACTATCACTCTCAAATGTTGTCTTTCATGTTCCGGTATGAGGAAAAATCTATTTTCGATTGCAAATGCCATAGATCTTGGAAGTTATCTATTATTTGGCCCGCATGACGTGAAGTTCCTTCAAAATATCAAAGAACTCAAGGCGAGATATCATTCATACCGGTAAGAGAGTTAATGACTTATATGTCTTATCTAGCCCCTTGAATTATATATTGAGAAGATGAGTAGCAATGATAATACATATCCGTGGCATGCTAGACTTGGGCATCTTAGCATGGATAAATTAAAAGCTATAGTGAAATTCAATCTAGTAAAAGGATTACCAAACTTAAGCAACTTTGGTGGAGGGAGAGATTTGTACAAGACGTGTCAATACGGAAAGGCACATCGTCTTCCGTTTTGATAGATCCTTGTCAAGATGCGGTGCTCTTTAGAACTAATTCACGGTGATTTGATGGGATAACAAGAACTCCTTCATTCTCATTATTCTTATATGTTAATTCTCGTTGATGATTTTACTAGATTCACTTGGGTTTACTTTGTGAGGCATAAGTCGAAGTTTTCGACAAGTTTATGGAGTTCAAAAACGGTTGAAGGCGAGCTCGGTTCCGAATAAGGCGGTTGCGGCCTGATAATGGTGGTGAGTTCACTTACGAAGAATTTCTCTCTTTGTCATCGGCATGGTATTAAAAGAGCTCACTGTCTTGATACACCACAACAAAATAGAGTGGCAGAAAGAAAGATTCGACACTTAACCGAGACATGTAAAAGTTGGCTTCATGCTAAAAATTTACCTAGAGCCTTATGGGTTGAAAGTATGAAATGTGCAACATATGTGATCAACAGGATGCCGCTTTCTCCAAACAACATGAAGTCACCCTATGAATTAATGTTTGGAGAAAAGCCTAGCATCAAACACCTAAGTATTTTTGGCTCTATCGGTATGTTCATATCCCATATTCTCGACGAAGCAAGTTGGATGCCAAGGCAAGGAAATGCATCTTTGTTGGATATGACGAAAGGAAAAAGGGTTGAAGTGCGTGGACCGAAAACTCATCGCTTTATTATTTCTCGTGATGTCGTATTTGATGAAGTCTCCTCGTATTATGGAACAAACTTGAAGGAGAGGGTTTTAAAATCTTGAACTCGGAGTTCCAAACTTACCCATCGCAGGTG
Source organism: Lycium ferocissimum (assembly GCF_029784015.1). Classification (NCBI taxonomy): domain Eukaryota; kingdom Viridiplantae; phylum Streptophyta; class Magnoliopsida; order Solanales; family Solanaceae; genus Lycium; species Lycium ferocissimum. The sequence continues at coordinate 6,389 of NW_026718266.1, forward strand.
TTTCCTCGGATAGTACGAATTTGCGGAAGAGGAGCTAGAGAAAGGGGAGCCGGGGAACTCAATATGAAGCTCAACAAGAAGATAATTCACGTGATTCAAAGACCAAGAAGAACTATTGTTAAGCCGGCCCGCTTCGTAGATGAAAATTTTGTTAGTACATATTCTTGCTTCTTTGCAGGACTAATTGACGATGAAGAACCTTCCTCGTTTGAAAAAGCTAAAGGAGTCAAAGAGTGGGAGCTTGCTATAAACGATGAAATGGAGGCTTTAATGAAAAATCAAACTTGGAGCCTTGTACCAAAGCCCAAAGACGTATAACCCATATCTTGCAAATGGGTTTATAAAATTAAAAGAAGAAGCGTAAGATGGCAAAGATAAACGGATATAAAGCAAGGCTGGTTGCTCGAGATTTTCTGAGTATGGTGAAGACTACGAAGAAACCTTCGGTCGGTGGCTAAGATGATCTCGGTTCGAGTTGTATTAGCCATGGCGGCGTCGTACGGTTGGAAATTATGGCAACTTGGCGTGAAGAATGCCTTGTACGGGGAACTTGACAAAGATATCTATATGGATCAACCACTGGGTATGTCTCTAACTTATATCTTGATTATGTACGTGCTTAAGAAAGCACTTTATGGACTCAAGCGGGCTCGCGAGCATGGTATGGAAAAATTGCACAATATCTACATTTTTGTGGATATCCGCATCACGTGCAGATCTGCTTGTTTGTTAAAACATGGAGACTTGCACGTTGTTGTTACGTTATATGTGGATGACATGATAATAATAGGAAACAATGATGATGAAGTTGCGAGGCTTGTTAGAGCTTGCCGTAAGATTTGATATCGAAGGCTGGGGGAGAGCTACATCATTTTCTTGGCTTAGAGGTGACAAACACGAGTAAAGGGATCTTTGTTACCCAAGAAGGGTATGCCAGAAGCTTGTTGACTGAGGTTTGGGATAAAACAAAGCAAAAAGTGCTCTACTCCTCTTGAGACTAGCACGAGGTTAAGGCGTGAAGAAGGCTCACTTCTTGCAGATCCCAAGCCTTTTCGAGCTCTTGTTGGAAGTCTTTTGTATTTGACTATTACAAGGCCAGATATTGCTTTTTCTGTTGGATATGTCAGCAGATTTATGCAATCACCAAGAAAGCCTCATTTGGAAGCTGCAAAGAGGATTCTGAAATACATCAACTCAACATCAAATATGGGCCTACTCTTCCAAAAGAAGAATGATTTGGTATTAACTAGATATACTGACGCCGATTTTGGTGGTGATCTGGATGATCGAAAATCTACGTCAGGCTATATTTTTCTTTGTGGTGGAACAAGTGTTTCTTGGTGCAGCAAGAAGCAAGACTCAGTTTCTTTATCAACTACGGAGGCGGAATATAAAGCAGCAGCTCTTACTGCTCAAGAATGTGTATGGCTCCAAAGACTTGCTGAAGATTTGCATCTGTCTATATCAAAGCCAACTGCTATTTTCGAAGACAATCAAAGTGCCATCAAGCTTGCAAACAATCCGGTATTCCATGCTAGAACTAAGCACATTGAGGTGGAACATCATTTCATCGAGTAGAAAAAGTTCTTGATGGAACTATAAATACTTTGGAAGTGCGAAGTCGGGGAGAATATTGCCGATATCTTCACCAAGTCACTTCCTAAAGCTTAATTCGAGTTCTTTCGCGACAAGCTTGGTCTAGTTCCAAAAATTCACTTTAGGGGGGAGTGTGAAATTATAAAGTAGATTTTTTGGAACTACAAAAAATCTAGATATTTAATATGATCACTAGAATAACTTTAGTATAGTATCTTGAATAAATATCTTGAAGAGATTTCTAGATAGTTCAGAGTATTGCAAGAAGATAAGGTTTCTAGATTTTCTTATAGATGTATACGAAGAATGTAATGTCTAGAACCATCCTGACAGTATAAATAGGAGTGGAAGCTTGATCATTTGTAACGAGTAATTCGAAAGTAATTCGAAAACGCTTCTTCCATAACCGAGTTATATCTAAAATTTTCTTTCTCCTTTCCAAACCTTCCTTCTTTAGTTGAATCTTTCTTAGTAACGATCTTGGGCTAGCAGAAGGTTTCTCCGATTTACTTTTCTTCTGCTATATTCCTCTACAATTTCTACACTGTATAATTTTCGATAAACGGAATTCAATTGAACCCCATCAGGACCATGTAGCTCTGCGCTAGCCCGGGCAACCATTTTGCTTTGAATCACATTATTTGTAATCATCTTTTGAACTGAGCTGATATGCAACTTTACTGTTTTGTCCATTTCAGTGAGCCAAAATGTCGCCCGTCTTTCCAAGAATTGGTGGAGAGACTTAACGATCTGCAGAGACAGTGTTATTCAAGCCCAAACAGCAAGTAGCACTGCAGGAGATAGCATCCATAAGGAACAGTAAATACAAATAGCGCGCTTGTGCTTGAGTTTCAGAGGCAAAATGTTAAGCTTGCTGTCACACATTGCAAGGAAATCTGGATATAGAAAAAAGCAGCAGCCTTTCGTTGACTTTGTTTCCAAATCTGTGAGCAATTGTATCTCATCTTTTATCTTGTTATTGTGATACATAGTAGAAATATCTAGCTGGTCAAACTTGCAATGTATTATCCCACTTTACCCCATATATTTATACCAATTTTCTACATTACTATCTCCAAGAATTCATTAAATAAGATAGTATTTGTGATATCCTCAATCTTTTCCCACAGCTTTCACTGTTTTTAAAACATAACCTTAACTGAATGGGCTGTTCTTGCTGGCACATTCTTTGGGTCTTCAGGTGAATTGGCTTATTTCAAAATGCCACATTGTGCTGCTGCTCCATTAACTATTCGTATACCTTAAACAGAAAGATAGTCGCTACGCAATTGAATTAATTTTGAATTTCAGGCACACATTTGATCAGAAGAGAGTGAAGCAGCTACCATCACATCTGACCGTGCATAATTTGTACACTATTAGGTCATTAAAAGCTAATTACTGATAATTCCCTATATTACACATGAAATTGTAACTCCAAAAACAAGGTAGTAACATGTTATAGCAGATTAAGCTACTTACTAATGGTAAAATATCGCAGACCCCACTTGTGGGATTACACCGTGTATGTTGTGGTTGTACTAGTGGTGAAATAGTTTTGCGCTAGTAGTGTATACTAATAATAATTAACTGAGTGATTGTAAATCCACATCCAATGACAACAAGAGGCAAATTAGCTCGTGCAATCAAGGAAAAATCCCTTTACTTTCTATTTCCATAATGGAAAAATAACTACCTCAATAAGCTAGTTTTCTATGCTAAGCAAGCCGGTCACTATGCTAGGACGTGGATCGATCATGACGCAGTGGCGGAGCTAGGAATTTGGTGAAGGGTGTGCAATTTTTTTCTCACTTGTATTAAGGGTGTGCAAAATTAAATATATTTAATTCCTAACATTTATCGGGTACGTACACCGACGTAATTTTCAAAGCAGTTCCATTAACTATTCTTCTACGTTACACAGAAATTTAGTCGCCCCATGTCATGACAAGAATGTACTTCTCTATAATATAATGGAAAGGAAGAGGTAGAATTCAGTTCCCCTATCTTCTTGACCACATGAAGGAGATAAGAATTCCTTTAGGCGGGTAAGGTGCGCTCCCAGGTCGAAGGCGAGAAATTGAAAGTGAATCATTCAACGGTAGGGTGAATTTCCTATCCTGGAAACTAAACGAATAATTTTGGAAGGTTAGTTCAAAAGAATTGTTACAATGAGAACATAATACATTCCCATTACAATAGGAAATGATAAGAGTTAAACTGCATAATAAAACAGTGATACAGGTTATGTGAACAAGAGGAAGGGGCTACTGCCACACACTCATTAGTCAAAAAATAATTATTTTAAAGATAGTTATGCTTACACAAATTAATTTTTTCTAGAAAACGTGTTAAAAAATAGCCCTAACAAGTTACTTGAAGCTCTTTTCTTTGCTTTTTCCCAAAAGATAGTGTAAGAGCTTGTGTACAAACAACAAATTATTGCTTAAATAAAGATTCCAGAGAGGTCACATTCAGCCCTTTGGTTGTATAATAGCTGCAGATGAGGCCAAATTTCTAGTCATTCATTTAACCTCCAATGATTCAGGACCATGAGAGGTATGAGATCATCAAAATTGGAACTATGTTAAGACATTTTCACCTTTTCCAAGGCCTGTTTTTGCTAGAAAGTGCATTTGGGTCACATTGACATCACTTTAACTGAATTCTATATGGATCCATTCCAAGAATTCTGGAATATTTGGACATTAGTCAAGCCTTTAAGTTTCTTATTTTAGCATAAGTTGTGGATGATTGTGGACTGCCATTTATGTCAGTGGCGTACACGGGGATAAGTACAAGCTGTGAGATAAATTTAGCTATGGGTAAGAATTTATTTCATATTTTAAATTGATTGTTATATTTAATATTATTATAGTTCGCACAACTTTGAATCTCTCCTTTGTTCAACAGTAAAAACTTTACCTGCACCGGCTGTTTACACTAAGCCAATGAATGTAAGAAATGCCTTTCATATAGACTTTTTAACACAACCATTAAATGTTATGCATTTTCACTTAGATTTGCTGATTCTTAATGTTAATTGTTTAGTTAGGTGTAAACATCCAGTGAGGATAAGTATTCCTTCTCAACTCATCAATATCCCACCACTTATTATAGTTTTAACTAGCTTGGTAGGCCATCCTACTCCAACTGTTCCAAGACACTTCCAAACCTCTGTCAGGATACTATTTGGACCACGCTTTCTGAGCTTCACATTTTTAGTGGCACGGCATAGCTAAAGTTTCTATCACGTACATATTTATTTGTGGATCCAAATTGTTATTGTTGTGGTTCAAGTTGAACAATTAATCAAGAATAGCTTCTTCACCTCTCATCGATCTCATTATCTCCAGTCAATACTTGTTGATAATCTTCTTTAATACGCTTCATCTGTTTTAAGTCCTAGTTGTTGGAGAAGAAATGTATTCATATTAAATATATAGATGTCATAAAGACAAGTACGAGAGAGTCATCACCAGCATAAGAACAGTACTAAGAGATACAAAGGAGTTTTTCATAATGGTGGACTTTTATAAGGATCGGCATTGAGCCCCCACTTTCTTACCATAGTTATGGTTGAGCTAACCAACACAGTAGAAGAATGGTTCCAACCTATTGTATGTATACATATTGTTTTTCAAAAGTTCTGACTAGATCATACATACCCATAAAGGAGTCCACGTAACAGACATAGCCAGCTGGCCTTGCTCAGGTTCTTTAGCAATGAATGGCTTATTAGGTTCAATATTTTAAGGCTCCTCAGGGTTGCTCTGTATTACGCTCAATACATGGCCAATGTAAGTACTTCGATCTATTGTGTTCTTTTTATATTAAGTCATCACCATTAGGCTGTGAGCCTAAGGTGTGGGGGGCTTGGGATCTATTGTGTCATTAACCTTTGACAGTCATTGTCATCTATTGTGTCGTTAACCTTTGACAGTCATTGTCTTAACGGAAATGATATGAGGAAGCTAGCTGTTAGAGGCTGAAAAAGGTGGCTTCTTGAACTCGAAGGGTGACAATTTTCTTCATTTTCAGCAAGAAATGGCTATATAGACACAGCTTCTGAAGTGGGGTTTGATCAATCTTGAAATTGAAATGGAAAGTACAACAGCATCAGCACAAGGTCCAACACCACCAGCTGAGGAGTTGTTAAAAAAGATTCAAGAATTGGAAGCAGGACATGCTCAATTGAAGCAAGAGATGTCTAAGCTAATGATTTGTGATGATCATAGAACACAAAGACAAAGGTCACATTCAATTTCACCACAAAGACCGCCTCGAATTCGAGCTGGTGGTGGATTTGATGGTGCCTGGAAAAGAGGGTCAACTTCATTCAGGCATTCTTCACCATTGCAAAGAGAGAGTAGTAGTAAAGGTGAGGGAGGAGAGAGTAGTATTGGTGGAGGAGGCCCTGCTGCTGTGAAATTTACTGATAGACAGTATTTGAATATATTACAGTCAATGGGACAAGCAGTGCATATACTTGATCTCAATGGTCAAATAATTTACTGGTGAGTTAATTGAAATGGACATCCTATCTTTTGCTTTTTTCGTTTTTTTCCTTTCGTTCGTTAGGACTTGGGTGAGAGAGATTGAGCTTGTGAGTTTGAGTTTATTTTTTAGTTGGTTAGTCCATGGTTGCAGTTACTGCACCGCTTTATCATGGCTTATTAGCTTTCGTTATTTTCATTTTCATAATGCATTGAATTGCTTGTCCTTATTTGACCTTTTTTTGTCATGCTTTCTCTTGAACCGAAGGTCTTTTGGAAACATCCTCTCTACCTCCCAAGGTACGGGTAAGGTCTGCGGACACTCTACCCTCCCCAGACCCCACGTTATGAGATTTCGCTGGGTATGTTGTTGTTGTCCATGGTTGCAGTGATGAACAGTAAACACTGGGGTCGTTTGGTTGTTGGTTAGGAAGTGAATTATTCATGTATTAAAACCATCATAACTAGTACTATGTTTGGTAGCATTTTAGTTAAAAATTTTAAAATTCAGTACGCCAAGAAGTATGGTGTTTGATTATCAACTTACAATCCCGCATAACTAAAACACATTGTGCAAACAGTTAAGAACATTTTACTTGGCCTTAGTTAGACTTTGATTGGTGTTTGTCACGTTTGTTAATGTTATCAATATAGGAGTGTAATTTGAGCTGTTGTTGCACAGGAATCGAACTGCTGAAAAACTATATGGTTATTCTGCTGCAGAAGCTCTTGGACGAGATCTCATTGAACTCCTAACAGATACTCGGGATCATGATGCTGCTAATAACATTGTATACCGAGTGTTAAGGGGTGAGAGTTGGACTGGACAATTTCCAGTTAAGAATAAGCAAGGGGAAAAATTCGTAGTAGTTGCTACCAATACCCCTTTTTATGACGATAATGGTACTTTGCTCGGTGTTATTTGTATATCGAGTGATATGAGGCCTTTCCAAGAAACAGGGCTCGAGTCGATGGGAGTAAAGCAGTTGGAAGCTGATACAAGATTTAGAGCCAGAACCCTTGCTTCTTCCAAACTTGGACTTGATCCTCAACAGCCCCTACAAGTTGCCATTGCCAACAAAATATCTAATTTGGTTAGTGTTGTCTTTGTTTGGGTAGTAGCCTGGTTTTCTTTTGTTTTTTTTTTTTGTTGGGATAATAACACTTTTAGTCCTTCAAGTACTGGTAAATTCTAATTTAGTCCTTGTGATATCTGACTAAACACATTTAACCTCAATTACTTGAAATGTGCACTTTTTATCCCCTATATGTAGGATATGTTATATTTAGACATATTCTTAGATGTCTATTACCTTCAAATGTGGAGTAACGATACAAACTTAACATAATACACGGGTAATTAGATGGTGAAATGGTTATACTTTAGGAAATTTGTGACTAAAAGTGCATATTTCAAGTAATTATGCTTAGTTAGATTTCACAAGGACTAAAATCAGAATTTACGATAACTGAGGGACCAGAAGTGCTATTAACTCTTTTTGTTCTCTTTACTGTTGTCTGTTAAGGGTGGCATATGCTGACATGACTAAACCTCATAATAGGCCTCAAAGGTGAGCAACAAGGTTAAATCGAAAATAAAGACGGGAGAGAGTAGCGTGCTTCGCGAAGGTGGAAGTGGAGATAGTCATTATTCTGACCATGCATTTTCTGATGCTGCTCTCTCAGATCACAGGGAGGATGCAAATTCAAGTGGAGGTAGTACGCCTAGGGGAGACGTTCACCCTTCTCCTTTTGGAGTATTTTCTGGGAATGAAAGTGAGGGAAAACAAGGGATTTCTAAGATTATCACCTCGAAGGCAGAGGCGTGGATGGCGAAGAAGAGCTTATCATGGCCATGGAAAGGTAATGAGCGAGAAGCATCAGAGCCAAGTACTACACGATCTGTATGGCCTTGGCTAAACAATGACCAAGACAATGAGTTAAATCACATTAATACATTTAAAGCAGACAATCAGGTTATTGAGACTAACCGGACAACCACTAATGAAGCTCCAGGATCCTGGTCTTCAATTAATATCAACAGCACAAGCAGTGTTAGTAGCTATGGAAGCAACGCCAGTAGTGCTGTTAATAAGGTGGACATGGATACTGACTGCCTGGATTATGAAATCTTGTGGGAGGACTTAACTATTGGAGAACAGATTGGAGAAGGTACGCGGAATTCCTTTTACAGGTGAAATTATCAAAAAAAACAAGTCTATCAGTTATTCCAAACTTGATCATAGAATCTTTTTGTTTACTTTCATTTTCAATTTTCCATCCATTATATATGCTTCTGTTACACTTAAACCTTTTATATCTTTTCTGAAGCTAGCACATTAATTTCACTACGAAGGATCTATACCAGCTTTACAGCTATGATATTCTTATGTATTTGACAGTTTTTTCCGCCTTTTCTTTTACCTCTTCATTCTCACTTTTTCTTTTATCTGTGTTTCTCTAGGATCTTGTGGAACTGTTTATCATGGGCTGTGGTATGGATCAGTAAGTTCTTCGCCTCTTCTTTCTTTATTATTCTTTTGCCAAGAGTTCTTTGCCTCTTCTTTCTTTATTATTCTTTTGCCAAGAGTTCTTTGCCTCTTCTGTTCATTAAACTTCCTGGAGACAGAATGTTCTAAGCATTTATTCGTCAAGTATTGTTAAACATTTGTGAGTGAGCATTTACTCTTATGCTTATAGCCTGCAACACAATGAATAAAACTGGCTTTTTGGTCCTATCATATGTACGATGTCAAAGTCGAAAATTTCTCTAAGCCAGTATTTTGTGTTGTATTTTACTTGTTCTCCTTTGTACATAATGATGTCTTTGTCGTGAAGGATGTCGCTGTTAAAGTGTTCTCCAAGCAAGAATATTCTGAAGAAGTGATATATTCCTTCAAACAGGAGGTTGGTCTGTTTGTGATAAATATATTATGAAATGCTTTTGCTTTTTTCCCCCCCCCCCCCCTTTTTCCTGATTGAATATTGTTTTTTCTAAAGGACTTTAAGCTATATGGCAGTCATATTGACGGTCTTTCCACATATTTCATAAAATTTGCCATAGAATTCTTACAGCCTCTAATGAGGTCAGTGAACCTAGGTCAAAATTCACCAGCAATGGATGCTCTTCGTCACTGTGATTTCTCCAAATTTTGAACTTTTTAGTGTAATCAATCCCAGTTAATGCAGGACCAATGCGAAGAGTAATCTGCAAATGATGAGAATTAAATGTGTCTAAAACAAACTACTACCATTTCCTGTTTATTAGAAACTATCACAATAGGGTCCACTTCATGTGACTATCTCTTTTCTCTTCTGTTTTTAGACTAACACTTTTGAAGGTCTCTAGCATATCCTTAAGGCTGAGGAATAGAAATTTACCAGTTTCAAAAAAAAAAAAAAAAAAAAAAAAAAAAATGCTATCTTTTGTATTCTATGAATTTTGATCAACTTTTGCTTGGAGTCCCTCCATTTACTTTCTAACCCAAATACTATCTGATTTGTACAAAGGATTAATTGGTAAAATATCTGACGGAGACCAAAAGTGCTCATTTTTGGCAAATTTAATGGACCAAAAGTGCTCACTTTTGGCAAACCTAAAGGACCAAAACTGCTCATTTGTTACTTAAGGGACTATTTTGAACCTACTACCAAAGATAAGGGACTGTTTTTGTCATTTTCTCGATTAATTGCCAAAGAAGATAGTTCTACAATGAAATGACTCATTCATAGTATGTCTTGGAAAGTGTTTTTGTGCTTGATATTAGTGCTGAAGACTTAAGCTTAATGCAAGCTTAATGCCTTTTTTCCTCTAATTCAACTATGGTTACTAACATTATTCTAGGACCAGAAGCATCTCTGACAGGCCTTGTGCTTCTTTTTTTTTTTTTTTTTGAAGATCGCCCTTATGAAAAGACTTCGACATCCAAATATTCTTCTATTCATGGGTGCTGTCACTTCACCGCAACGCCTCTGCATTGTGACAGAGTTTCTGCCACGGTAAATCCTCTTCCTTATGACCGTATCAGTATTTGTAGTGCGACTGATAAACCATTTCACCTTTTCCATTATTGCAGGGGAAGTCTGTTCAGGCTATTACAGAAGAATTCATCCAAATTAGAATGGAGACGACGAATCCACATGGCTTTAGACGTAGTAAGTTCCTAGGAGATCCGTAATACCAGTTATATTAACTATTACCAAGAATAAAATCCATTATTTTTACTGGATTTGCCCGTATCCTTTTAATTTTTTGTCTTTTTTCCTTCATGTGTAGCTGGTCATCAAATTCTTTCTATTAGTACTATACTCCCTCTGTTCCAATTTATGTGAAGGTGGGCACGGAGTTTAAGAATGAAAGGAAGACTTTTGAAACACACACATGATATGGATATATATATATATATATATATGGGAAGTTTAAAGTTAAATTGTTACTAAATATAGAAGATGTCATTCTTTTTGGGACTGACTAAAAAGGAAAGAGTGTCACATAATTTGGGTCGGAGGGAGTATAATTTTGATCTGAGATATTTGGAGCTACCAGGATTATTCTTTTAGGCTAACTATCATGGTTCTTTTTGCTGCTTTTTTTTCAGGCTCGTGGAATGAACTATCTTCATCATCTTAGCCCTCCTATAGTTCATCGCGACTTGAAGTCTTCAAATCTTCTTGTGGACAAGAACTGGACTGTTAAGGTCTGGCTTCAGTTCATTTGACTGTCATGATTCCTGAATGTCTAATTGTATAGTACATAAGAGATTTTAATACTTTGAAAAAATTCTCACCGTGCAAATATCAATTAGGTTGGAGACTTTGGTCTGTCACGTCTTAAACATGAAACGTATCTAGCAACAAAGACGGGTAAAGGAACGGTATTCAGCTTGAACTCAGGAGCTCTCTTTCTTAGTCTATCAGTATGAGCTATTTTAATTCACCCTAATCCTCGTGCAGCCTCAATGGATGGCTCCAGAAGTTCTTCGCAATGAACTTTCAGATGAGAAGTATGCAAACTACGAGATATGTGCATTTTTATGTAGATTCATGAATATTTTAACGAGATTGATCCCTCTTTGAATGTGCATTTAGGTCTGATATATACAGTTTCGGAGTGATACTATGGGAACTCGCCACTGAAAAAATTCCTTGGGATAACCTCAACACAATGCAGGTATTTTCATCTAACTGAAATTTCACATGGACAACATTCGTTAGTCCTCACGGATAGATAAAAGTGGATTATTCATCATATAGTGGTAAAAAAGGAACTTTTGGGAGTTGATTACAGGTGATTGGAGCTGTAGGATTCATGAATCAGCGGTTAGACATCCCAAAGGATGTTCATCCTCAATTGGCTTCTATTATCGAGAGCTGTTGGCACAGGTTTGCATCTTAGTTCCTTTTGTCACCATAATTTGTTTTGTTGAAGCAAATAGCCTTAACAGGAAGAAATCGTCACATCAAAAACATGTCATAAATTATTCTTATTATTTCGAACTTCCAAGGCCTATTTCCTTAGTATTTCAATTCATTCTCAAACGGACTCGTCCTTACAAAATCTGACATCAAAACGCACCCAAGGCCCAAGGGCGTGGCCTAGTGGTCAATGAAGTGGATTGAGAACCATGAGGTTTCAAGTTCAAATCCTAGCAGAGACAAAAACACTAGTTGATTTCTTCCCATCTATCCTAGCCTTGGTGGACAGAGTTACCTTGTACCTGTTGCTGGTGGCAGGTATCCTGCGGAATTAGTTGAAGTGCGCCCAAGCTGGCATGGACACCACGAGTATAAAAAAGAACATCTGATATCAAAACATATTCAATAATTTTGCTTGATAATCTGAGAGAAATTAAAGTAGAAGTTAACGGGGACAATATGTAACCTGGTTTAGCCTCTTGATGTTAGTTCATATTTGATGTCTGAGACATTATAATATCTTTAAGAATGAGACCTTTTTTGGAAAAGGAGGTTTGGAGTTCAGTGCTTCTTTTTTACAGCGACTAATAAGTATTATCGTCTAAATTTGATTCTCTGACTAATTTTTAGATAAATCTGTCTCATCCCTAGCAACCATTTTGCTTTGAATCACATTAACTTTACACATCTTTTGAACTTAGCTGTATAAATGGAGCGACAGACTCCAACTTGCTTGGGATTGAGGTGTACTCGTTATTCTGAAATGAGCTGATATGCAACTTTTTATGTTTTGTCCAACTCAGTGAGCCACAATGTCGTCCTTCATTCCAAGAGTTGGTGGAGAAACTTAAGGATTTGCTGAAGCAGTACGTTATTCAGGCGCAGGCAGGACGTAGCAGCCAGAAGGAACATTAGATACAAATAGCGGGCATTTGTGGTTGAGTTTCATCAGACGCATTGCTAACTCTTCAAGATTTTATGGCTGTCGCATGAAAGTTGGTCGTCAGTCAGAGCTCACGAACTGCTTGTGTTGTCGGATTCTATGTTCAGAGGCTAAATGTTAGGCTTGCAGTCAATTCAAATGGAGAAAAAGCAGCTGCATTTTACTGGAGTCAGAGTCGCTACTTGTCATTAACTGACTAACATGAGTCTTAACATGATTCTTCTTCGATGAGTTCACAGTTTTGCATTGGTTGTTATCTTGTGTGAAGTGAATTCGTCTGCAAATCGTTGTGGGTTTTATATGGTTGCAGCATTCAAATATTTTGTATATTGAATGAGAAATTAGCGTTCAAGTTGGGACGTGTGAGTCTTAGAGGTTATTGGTTTTCTTCCTTTGCTTTTGCTCCTTTGAATGCAACCTTTAATTTGGCTGAATCTGCAACTGAGAGTATCATTCACCACTTGTCTCCTTCTCTCGTCCTTCTAGCACCAACCTAATGCATTTGAAGCTTCAGTATACGTTTTGTTTTTACCGATAACAATAGTGTTCTGGTTAGCTTGTGCATGCTTCGATTATTCCATGATCACTTACGGGTCGTTTGGTACAAAACAAGTTATACAGGGAATAGTTATGTAGTGATCATTTATACAAGAATGAATAATGTGGAGATTGTAATGTAAGGAGAGTTTCTTGTTGCAGGGGAAAAGGAGACCAAAAATATCAGATCAACAACATGCTGCATAACACCCATTAGAATTGATTAAATACGGCAACATTGATATATCATCTATCAGCATATTACAGTGAAGGGAAATAAGTAGATCAAACAGGCTACAATGACAATTTGGAAAAAGAAAACAGTAAGAAAATCAAACTAAAAAGATAAATAACTCCTCGTGATTTGAATCGCGACATGACGTTGAGTGACATTATCAGAATGATGGTGTAACCCAATTTGACCGGCAAGTGAGACTTATTAGTGACGATTCAGGATAAAAAGATTCAATTTTTTTATCTTCAAGATTGTAAGCCTTCGCATTGGGTAAATCACTCCATCCATCAACAAAATATATGTGATTAGGCTTGAAAGTTGTAGACTTAGAGGAGTCAATGGAAATTGCTCCTTTAAGGCCCAAGAAAATTGCTGAATTTCCCAAAGTGTTAATGTCCCTCAGTTCACCTCTGATTATATCTAATTCAGACACTCTAAATGAAAAGATCTCTCCCCCATCTCCTCTAAATTGGGAAACAATTAATAAGGAACTCGATACCTCGACTAGGTAGAACTCAAAGGAATCATATATTAGCTGCCTAACAAGCAAGCTTGGCTCTACAATTGGTTGAGGAATGCTAGGCCCTCCAACGTCAAAAACAAAGACTTGGCCAGAGAAAGTCGCGCAATAAAATTGGCCCTTATAGTAAATGATGCTTCTGAATATATCCTGTGTTTTAGGGTCAATATGAGTCCAGGTTGTTTTAGTGTCAATATGAGTCCAGTTGAGGTCTCCAGGTCGCCAAAAAGCCAAGTAGTAAAAATGACGTGCAAAATAGTGAACCACTAGTGCATAATTCGATGTACGAGAAGGACTGGCAGATAAAACAACTATGTTCAAGTAACCCTGATTCCGAGCCCATAAGGATTTTAGTCGAGGAAGTTGAATTTGGGTACGGGAGAAAGGATGCAACAAATTCATCTCTGCACCGTTAATATTATATGCCATGGTGCAGAGCCATCCCTCTGTTGGGAAACATACTACCCCTCTAGCTTCTGGGAGAAATATGCTTGAAACTTTCTGCTTGAAAAGAGAGTATAATTCTCGATAATCAAAGTTATGTGGGGCAACCTGCATAAGCAACGGAACTTGGGGCGCGAGCACATCAAAATTCTCCTTGGAGGCTGCAGCACGCCACGAGGTACAAACAACACCAAAAGCAATGAAATCTTCCATCACTTTAACGCGCTTCGCAATCAAAACAAGGAGGTCGAAGGGCAGCTCTGCCCAGTTCGCCATAGCTTTGAAAGAGAAGGTCTACGGCAAAAAAGTAGTAATAACTTTTGTTTATGGTACTGAAAAAATAGTAATAACTTTTGTTTATGGTACTGAAAAAGGAGCTAATACTTATAAGGACTATATTCCTATATTGACAAGGATTTGGGGGGAAACTCAAACAGGATCCAATGCGTGCTCCTTTTTTATGTAGAACTAGCTTCTCTGATTCTTAACCTTACTATATTAAATAAATTAAATAAAACTTTGGAGTTGATTATTTAGATGTTTTATTCAAGTTATTATGGAAATAATCCAACAAAGTAACTTCTGATTATTTCTCAACAATTAAATCATCCAACTTTGTTCAACCTTCTCTAAGGGTGTGTTCATGTCTGAAAATGTTTTAGAAAATAAGTCAATTTTTAAGAAAATAAAATTTCAAAATTACTCGAATAGTCATCCACCACTTACACCCCCTCAAAAAAAAAAATTTCTTTTGATTTTTGCAAAGTTTTCCTTTTTTTTTTTTTTTTTGTTTTTTGCCTCTAAAATAAATTTCATGCCAAGTCAATTCAAAACAAATGTCAAAATAATATCAAAAAATGCACATGCGTGTAGGCAAAACCAAAACATATGTCAACTTTTTTTTCAAAAAAATTGGGATCAAATAATGAGTCGGAGGTGGGTGGGAGGGGGTAGGTGGGGGTAGGGTGCGGGGTGGGGGGTGCAAAAAAAAACCATAACTTTTTTTCAAAAAGTTTTTTGATTTCACCCAAACAAAACAAATGTGCTCGGGGGGGGGAGCTGGGTGGAAAAACCAAAAAATGTCAAAACTTTTTTTTCAAAAATATTTTTTTTTTTTTCACGGGGGGGGGGGAGGGGTATCAATGGGGTGGGGGTGCAAAAAAAAAAAATTCAAAACTTTAAAAAAAAAAAAAAATGTTTTTGTGACAATAATTGACAAAATACCAAAAATAATATCAAACTTTTTTTCCAACAGATCAAAGTTACACTTGTGAACTCGTTTTCCTATATAGTCATTTACCCCATGAAAAAAATACAAAATTTAATAAAATTGTGAAAAAAATTTCCTCCATACCGAACACACCCGTCTTTTAAGTCGAAATTCAAAATTACTCGAATAGTCATCCAACTTACAAATTTTTGCAAAGTTTTCCAGTGCCTCTTAAATAATTTTCATGTCAAGTCAATCACAAAATAGTATGTGCACATACGTGTCTTTTTGGGATCAAATAATGAGTCCTAACATAACCAAGATTTCACCCAAACTTGCTCAGCAATCACTTTTAATTTTTCACTTCAATATTAGCAATTACCAAGTACAATAATTGAAAGACAACATTCAACAGATCAAAGTTACATATATAGCATAAACATTTAATAGTCTCTTTGCCAGTACATTCCAGAATCGAAGGAAACATTTCCCGGCACTGTTTTTTCCTCATCTTTGTTGTAGCACTAGTTGAGCAAATGACATGAAACGAGCTAAATAACAAAGTGGGGATTCATATAGCCGACCCCAATTTGTTTGGGACTGAGGTGTGGTAGTTGTTGTACTAGTTGAGCAAATGCCTTATTGCAGCTACAGCATCACCTTTATGCTCTCTCAAGGTCCTTTCGGCAACCTTCTTGTCCACCTATTCCATAATCGAACCAACATGACAGATTTAAAATAAACCAACAGAACAATAGGTGTAAATGTAAGAGGAAACTGACCTCTAGTTCGTTTGCAATTATATCAATATCAGCAGCATTAATCTTAACAGCGGCTAGTTCCTTCTCCCTGTAATAGACACAATTCTTGATGTCATCTAATTTATCAAGGATTATGTGACTTCAAAAGAAGCATTAGAGACATTTTAAGAACAGCAAAAAGACACTGAAAAACACACATGGAAACGTAATATTGATTTTAATATTGATGTTATGCCTTTTGTGGTTTTATTTTTAAAATTTTCTTTTGCGGATCCGAGAGGCAATAGACTAAATCTTAGCGGATCATGGCAGCAATTCGAAATCAATGAACTCATACACTATTTTGTTATCTATTTCAATAGACTAAATCTAATCACTTTCAGTTTGAGTATCTATTTCAAAATCAATGAACTCATAAACTATTTTGTTATTTGATTTCCATGATTAAGTAGCTATTCATTTATCTTCAATGCACGTATAAGAATCATGAGAAGACATCCCAAACAAATCCAATTATTTAATTTGGATAACCAAAAGTCCCTTGCACACATCAACTAAGTTCCATGTATCTAAAAACTTGTGGACTTCAAACTTATTTTATTATCAGATAAGGTTACCCAAATTGGAGTTTACAAGCAATCCTTCCCAAATTTCGGGTAATGATTTGAAAGCTACAGAAATGCAACTTCACATAAGTAATCAATCCAAACACTCATCAACTCTTGTGAAGCAACAAATTCACCTAAATGACTAGTACAAACACCTTTCACATAAACAAACAAGAGATTATGGATAAGATCAACAAAAGAGATTTATGATTTAGAACGGTCATATAAATATAATTAGACGCTCGTTGTCATATGACAAAAAGGATAATATCGTAATGTGTACAACAACAACAAAAATACCCAGTGTGATCCCGCAAATGGGGTCTGGGGACGGTGGGGTGTACCCATACCATAATGTCTAAGTATGCAAATCTTATTTTCAAAAAAGAGGAAATAACGTACGAAATTTACTTCAAAGTTTAGATGATTTGACTATTGTATTCTAAACCCTGTAGTTCTTTCTGAGTGCAAGCATTTAAGAGTCAAACCCATACATTAACTCTCCAACTACCAAGATATAAAAAGCCAAAAAACAAAATAAGACAAAGCTGAATATCAATTTTCTTCAATGCAGCAAGTAAAGCCATATCCTAATTTGCAGTGCAGGTGATCTCTTAATTCTTTCAGTAAAAATTTACATGGTTATAGATGACACAAAAAATACTTCAAACAATGAATTTGTATAATTAAAAGTATTTGAAATAAGAAAAGGACTATTCAACTCTGCAAATAGCCATAATGTAGATTTCTTATCCTCAATTACATTTTTTTTTTTTTTAAAAAAAAAAAGAGAGAGACGCAAATCTCATCCTCATAGCTTGAAGGTCAACTTCCTTGAATGACGTAATTTATGCCATAATCTAAGTGGGCGTTTAGACATACGAATTGTAAAATTTCAAAAAAAAAAAAAAAAAAAAAGTAGTATTATTTGTTTTCAAGTTGAAAATTGTATTTGGAAAATAGAGTTGTGTTTTGGACATGAATACAAATTGGAGTTGTATTTGAATTTTTGTGAGTTATTTGGAGTAAAAATCGTGAACACGAGCATATCGTGAACACAGGCATTTTGGAGTTTTTTGCATTCTGGAAAATTTCATGAAAATTGTAACAATTCTATGTCCAAAATAATATTCCGGAAAAAAGTGAAAACTTCCCATGGCCAAACGGACCCTAATTCTCGGACCATCTTTATAGAACTAAATTACATTCTCAGAAGCTGCATAACAAAAAATATATAACTAACAAAATTTTCTAGTCAAAAATATTTGGTAAAAAAAAAAAATATTAAATTATAAAAAATAGTTAAAAAAAAAACAAAAAAAAAAAACTGTTCGACTCCTCAATCAGTAATACAGTCCAAATATATCCACACACACACACACACACATAGCCTAAAAGACAGAAATAAATAAATAAATAAATAAATAAATGCATACAAACCTCATCCTCATAGCTTGAAGATCAGCTTCTTTGGATGCATAAATTGAAGCCATAGCCTAAAACACACAAACTTTCATCATTAAAATCACAAAAAAAAAAAAAAAAAAATTCACAGTTTTGTGGATAAAAGGGTACCGTTTGAACACGAGATGAATCGAGTTGACGATCTTCAACATGGTCAGTTAGTTTATCTAATGCTTTGCTTTGTTGTTGTAAGTCCTTTGAATCATTAATCTCTAATGCTTCGTCTCCGGCCTCCATTTTTGCTTGAAAGTTTCAGAGAGTGGGTTACCAAATTGTAAGTGTTAAATTGGAGCCCTAAGATTTTGTTATTAATTGGGCCTGATTTCGTATTGGGCTTGGAGAAGCTTTTTGGTATACTAGGATATTTGCATGTGTTCCCATGTAGAAATTTGTGTAAAAATGTAATTGGGTCATTCGCACTTTAAGTGGCCGAAAATATTTCTGAGATTCTGAGTTTAAATCCTAGCAGAGTATAAAAAAATATCGTAAGGCAGAATTTCATATGTGGTCTTAAATTTTGTCCCTCAAATTGGTGGTGTTTAAGTTTTGCCGCCCGAATTTGAAAAGGTGGCCAAAATCGAGGTTAAAATTTGAAAAAGCTTAGGCATAAATATAAAAATAATTTCGCAAGGCAAGGCTTTGGAAAAATTATGCCTTATGCGGTATAGGTTGTCTTAAGGCATAACTAAAGTAATGCGGATTTATGATGCCTTAAGGCATAACTTTAGTTAAAACTATACCCATCTCGAACTAAGCCTCGAGGTATAGCGAAACCTTAGGATTTCGAACCCTTCTCAAGCAAAATTTTAAAAAAATTCGCTAGGCGAGAGGTTGCTACAAGTTTAGCACCAAACTCTCCCTTGGGGCGAGTTTGCGGGCAAATTACGCCTGGGGCGAATTTTTTTTTTAAGGTAGAGTTTTGCGGGGGAAAACTATGCCTTAGCAAACTCTACCTTAAGGTAGAGTTTTGGGTAAAACTCTGCCTTAATTTGTGCCTTCAGGCAAAGTTTTGAAAGGCAAAAAAAAATTAACCTTTGCCTTGCGAAATTCCTTTTGATGGGGTTCGAAATTAAATACCACCCCAAAATAAGGGCCTTACAGGGAATTGCCCGCTTTTTGGATACTAGGATATTTGCACAAATTGGATAATTTAAGTTAAGGCCGCTATTTTGTGTTCCCATTTAGAAATTTGTGTAAAAATAATTGGGTCATTTGCACTTTAAGTGGCCGAAGATATTCCTGAGATTCCGAGTTCAAACCCCAGCAAAGTGTAAAAAAAATTCATAAGACAAAATTTCACAGCAAACTATGCCTAAAGAAACTACAGAAACCTATTCGGGGTAAAAAAAAAAAATCGTAAGACCAGGTTTCAAAGCAAACTATGCCTATTTGGGGTAAAGTTATGCCTTAAGGCATAGTTTCTGTCCTGCAAGTTATGCCTTAAGGCATAGTTTCTATATAGAAGTTATCCCTTAAGGCATAACTTTTTCGAATGGGCATACGCCTTGCGATTTTTTTAGGCCTTATGCGGGTTCTAACCCAAATTTTGCCTTGCTAAATTTTTTTTTTTTTTTCCTATGCTCTGATTCCATAGACCGGCGAATAAGAGTACTTTAGCCCACAAATTTTCGTTAAATAAGAAATAGGATAAAAATGAAAGATCACAAATATGAGGGACAAAAATTAAAGATCAGTGCATTTGAAGGGCAGTCCGCGTAAAAAAATGAAAACAATTTGTGCTAGATTAAAAAAATGAAAATAATTTGGTGGTTCATTTTTTTTCACAAGTTATATCTTATAACTGAGGCTTATAACTTCAATATAAATCCTTCACAATTTATGTCAGATTGACACAATTTGTACTTCCTCTTTTGCAATTGAATTTATGTGATGTTATTTTTTTTTTGATCAGTTCAAAAGAATGACACATTTCTATATTTAGTATTTTAACAATTTAACTTTAAATTTCTCATTTTACCCTTAATAAGATGATTTCTGGCCACATAAATATCTATAGTTATTTTGGACAACAAATTTCAAAAGTCTTTCCATTCTTAAACTTCATGCTAAGTCAAACATCTTCACATTAATTGGGACGGAGATAGTGTGTGCTTTCCAAAATTGAGACGATAAAAACATGTTGCAATTTGTTTTTGGATAATTGTGATGTCCGGACCAGCTTACGCCCAATTAATTTCACGGGATATCTGCTATTTCCTACCAGTATCGATAATGGGTAACTCTGTGTAGCAAATTAATAGACATAGGAAGAATCATCTATCTCTTTTTGTCTTCTACGAAATTTGAACATGAGACTTCAGTGACTACTAGTCACCCTTAGAGTGCTTGGAAGACATGTTGTAAGTTTGTGAACTAATTAAGCTCAACCTAACATATTGATTCAATAGGTTTGATAAATTGATCAAGAGTTTTAAGGTAGTCAAGATTGATTAATGACCACAACGGAAGATTATTTTCGGTTGAGGTTGGTCGATGCCGTTAGACAAATATAATTAAAAAGGAATAATAAAGTGTCTTATAGAAATAAAGCTCAAATTAGAGCACAATATTGTATGAACTAAGACTGTCATCACTCGTCTAATTTAAGTATTCAACTTATATCCGCCAATAACATCATCCTAGTACTTTTAAACTAGCAATAATTTAACTTATACTACTAATTAACAATTTCAATAAGCAAGAAGTATTTAGCTAGAGGCATCATAAAACACTACTACAAGATGCACTTCATGGCTAATAATACTAATATTATTGTTCTAATTTAATCTTCATCAGATTAACTTCTATATATGTTAATCTTCAAGTGATTTAACTTGAATTAAATCCATGCTGGAAGCCATTCTTTGCCTTGGATAAATTCTACGGAGGTGAATGGCATGGCTTCTTTGTCATTGAGTTGTTTTGACCATGAAGCACGACCTTCTATGGCAGACCCTGGTCCACGGCACTTGTATTCACCATGATATAAATTCCTGCACCAAAGTTACAAAATGAAATCAGCCGGATTCAGAATTTAAATTTGATGCGTGAATTCAATTTTTAAGTTCATGTCACCGAACTCATTTCACTTTCAAAGCTATAGGTTCGGAATTTAGTATTTTTGTGAAACTGTATTAGTTTTTCACATATATTTAGGTTATATATCCAAAATATTGAATTGAACCCGGCCAGTGGCAGAGCCAGCCAGATGTTCCTAACAAGGGGATTCAAAAAACTACTAAAATGTTAAAGCAATACTTGACCCTCTTTCCCCTAAGATAGTTCTCTATGTCAAGGAAATTCAACAGTTTATATATGACTAAAAATATTTATTTTTTGCGCTAAATTTATGCAGTTCTTCGTGTCAAGGAAATTCAACAGTTTATATATGACTAAAAATATCTATTTTTTGCGCTAAATTTATGCAGTATGATTTCCTAGCAAAAGGGACTCTATTAAACCCCTTGGTAATTAAACCCCTTGGCACAATCTAGCTCCCTCCCTGAATGCAGTAAATTGAGATACATCTCCTTTGGATTTAGTATGATTGGGTATGAAGTACCACTTGCTCCTTTGTTCTACTCAAATAGTGTATTCTGATCGAGATAAATGTATACATTGAAGAAAAACACCTATAACTCAGGGGAATTGAACATCGACGACTATGGGTAAAGAATGGGATAAGGAATAAATTAAACAAATAAATCATGGATAAATCCAAGCAACCTTTTCTTAAATTCAAGCGATCTTTTCGTAGGCGTTTAATCGGGGGATCGAATTGATTATAGAAACACGAGTTTAATTAATCGATTTATAAGTAAACAAGGAAAAATATTATCAAGACGAGTGAATAGATTGACCTTGAAACAACAACGATTAATTACTCTTACTATAAAACAAGCTCGTATTTTATCTTAAAATAGAAATTTTAGTGATTAATCAAGTCAGTAAACTTAGTCATTTTGATCAACATGGTTGTAAGCAGACTCAACAAGCCACTACATTAGCGGCTCATAAATTCTATTCGTTCACAATCAAGTTTCTTTTAATAGTCGTAATCTTATTAATCTGATTAAAATGTTCAATTTCAATAATCATAACTATATATGCATAATGTTGTAGTGCTATATCTATGAAAATTTTACGATAAGAAAAGGGTTGTCTTACTTTGTTGATCCAGGAGAGCTCCAATTAGTCCAGCCTTGAGGTACAATTGTCTTAGACAAGTAAGTTTTTGCAAAAATAACCCTTGAATATGCCCCTTTGGCTCTTCCCAAGTACACACCTCCAATGCCATACACTTTCCCTTCCACAAACACAAAGCCACTGTTTTCTTTGGCACTATATCTACTTTGTGCTGTCACAGAACCACGAATCTCAACCCTTCTATCTGCAACTACAAATATCTCACAGTTCTGCAAAAAGAAAAAATATCAGTATAATTTTTTCGCCATTGTATTTTAAAAGAGTTTTAACTTTTTTGTAGTGACAATGTAATGTCTTTTTCATCAGTATAATTATTTCACCATTGTATTTTAAAAGAGTTTAACTTTTATGTAGTGACAATGTAATGTCTTTTTTTAACACTATTAAATCGCCTAAAAGAAAATTATATATAGGCGAGATCAGTAACCTAGAACCTATGCTACTCGGACTCTTCACAAATATCGACGGGTGCGTGTCGGATTCTCCAAGGTGTATTTTTGGAGGATCCGACACGGAGTCTTGGAAACATTTTGGAAGTCAAGCAACTGAAACGCCCTAGAACATAAGGCAAAATAGCAACTACAACATGTTAACATATTGACTCTGTAAAATTTATTCACACTGGCAACGTATGTAACTAGCAGTGTAGTTCAACTTCTTGTAACCGGTTGTCTATTTCATTAAGTAAATAGTTCCGGTTATTCTAGAGAATTACTTGCAATTATTTCTAATTAGGTAACGATTCATAAAAAGTAGGTACCAGGAACCTGGAAAATAAAGCAGTTTATTTGCTACTACAACAAATTAGAACGAGTTTAAGTTATATACACCGTCAGTGTAAAGAATTTTACACCATCAGGTCACCTTTATTTGTCGTAGCAGGAACTTCTCTTATTTTCAAGAGTACAAATCTCACATTTTAAGGAGGCTTACCTATATATATCCTCTGTGCATACAGTAATAGTGTACAAATTTAACTTATATACATTGACAGTACAACGACTATTTCACACTATCAGTATAGCTTAACTTGTTATGGCAAACTGTTTACCGTTCTAATTATCAGGTTTCCGAAGCTTATCATAAAGTTTTATCTGAATCAATTTTTATAACTAACCTGATTGTATAAAAGAATATATACGGATGCAAAGAAATTAAACTCACTTGAAATAAGGATTGACCACGGCCAAATATGAAGTCTATGGAACCTTGAATGTAACAATCATCATAATAGTGTCTGCCTTTGTAGTCAAATAGAGTGTTGTGAGTACTCAAAAATGCACAATGATAGAAGGCAACTTTGTCTGCTCCCACCAATGCTGCTACTGATGTCTTGTTTTGTGAGGTTGACGTTACACCATTGAGTGCTTGGTTCTAGCAAATCATAAAGTTAACAAAAGGGAATATTAAAAACCATTCATAATATGTTAGTTTAACACTGCTAAAAATCCGCATCCCATGTTTATACTAGATCATACTATTTTACTATGATTAAGTTAAAAACAGGTATTTGAATATGTGTTAATTAACTAAGATTTAATAACCAATACCAAAAGTGTATATTAAGTTATGTGTTAATATAACTTTTTCATGAAAAACGACTCACGTTATATCTAACACAAATTGATCTGTTTTTTAGCTCACACTCAAGTTATTATTAATACTAATATAAGTAAGCCCGGCCTGTATAGCAAGTAATTAAGATCATAAGTAAGGTGGACATGCGAGACACGATCTAAAGATAGATCATGAATTAATATTACCAGCATGCATGGCAATTTAATTGCTAAATGTTTTGATATAGTAGTATAATCGTAAGAATTAAAAGAATGTTTTCTGTGGATAGATTAGAGAATTATAATTTCTGTGGATAGATTAGAGAATTATGAACCTTGAAGCTAATGCCAAAGGCAACAAAATTAGGAGCTTCAACTTTGAAAGTAGCAGATTTGGTGTTATCAGTGGAACTTTCTGACCATACAATTGATGTCTTTCCTTTTCCATTGCCTCTCATGAAAATGTAGGACTTCTTGGGTGGTACATGGACTTTTTCTCTGCAAAACATAGAGCAAAAATCTCAACAAATTCATTGTTATTTGCAGCTTCGAACCGGTTCAAAAATTTAAATTTGATGGGTTCAATTTTTATGTCTTATTGCGGAATGTATTATAATATTGAGTGACGATAAATTCAAAAATAAATATTTGTTGAGATTATTAATGCTCCGTGTATGAAGCAATTTTAGCTTCAAGGGTGTGTGGTCTAACAACCAATTAGGGGTGTACATGAACCGGGTTGGTTTGGATTTTTCAAATACCAAACCAAATCAATTGCGTCGGATTTTTAAATCTATAAACCAAACCAATTAAAGTCGGGTTTTTCAACCTCGGGTTTTCTCGGTTTTTTTGGGTTGCTCGGGTTTTTCGTTTTTTTTCCGGTAAAGTCTTCATACAAAACATATAACTTGTAGTTCAAATATTTCTTTAGTCCTAGTAAGATACGACTATCTAATTAAGATATTTTTTTAAGAAAATAACTTAAAATATGAGATGACATTGCACTAAAATATTCAACAAAAAAGTGTAACGAAATCGCATAAAATAAAACGATCATAATCTAAAGTACTAAGTCATGCTATAATAAATATGGCTAATTTATAAGGTAAATAGAAAATAATTATAATCTAAAAGTACTGAGTCATACTAAAATAAATACGACCAATAAGTATTAATTACATGACTAAATATTAAAAAAAAAAAAGTTATGTATTTTCACTGTCCAAACTAATATGTGTAAAACTAAAAAATAGATATCCAACATTATTGTCATTCCTAGTGTTAGAATTGATTTTGTTTTGTTAGCATTAGTATTGATTTAATTTTTGTTGGGTTTTATTTGAGTTACTAACCTCTATGAGCTATAAAACTTATTGGACCATTCAAAATTCTAAATCCGAGCTTGAAATAATATTTTAAAAGACAAAAATTATGAAAAAGTTTAAGAAATATTTATAAATTACATTATAATAAATATTTTTATATATAAAATATTTTTGAAATTTTATACAGGTAATGTCGGGTTGGTTTGGTTCGGTTTGACTTTTTTTAGTTAAAACCAAACCAAACCAATGGTGATCGGGTTTTTCTTTTTAAAACCAAACCAAGTCAAACCAAACCACTAATCGAGTTTTTTTCTCGGTTTGGTGCGGTTTGTCGGTTTCCTCTGTACACCCCTACAACCAATGAAGTGTGCAAAAACTCTGGTAGACAAAAGTTTCAAATTTCAAAATGGTCGGTGTTTTTTTTTTTCCATCTAAGTAAGGCTAGTTTAATAGAGTGATATGGTATCTGTGCTGGTGAAAAGTTAACAAGTAGTGTAAGTTGTCTGGAGCAGATATATCATGAAAACAAAAATAAAAAATGTAGCGCAATGCAGCGAAGAAATGGGAAAAATTCGCAAATAACGACTTTTCAGCATCTTATAATTGAAAAATAATCACTATCCCGGAGTTTAAATGAAACACCAGAATAATGTCATGAAATTTTACTCATGAAATTTAAAACTTCAGAAAAATGATAAGTTTTGAAAGATCAGGCCAAAAAGTTGCCAGCAAACGCAATTACTAGTGATGAATTGACCAAGTACCTGTAAGTCCCTTTTCTAACATGGATGATGATCCAATCAGAATTCCCATCTGGAACTGAGTTAATTGCAGCTTGAACAGATTTAAAGTTCCCTTGCCCATTAACATCAACTATAATTGTGCGATTAGTGGCAATTTTATCTGTTAATAGAGGGGAATCAATCACATTTTTCACAGATAAACCATGGGCAAAATCCAAGAAAATAACATTTATAACAAGGAAAATGGCCCAAAATGTAACATTACTATTCATCTTGAAGAATTTTGAAAGGAAAAATTTCATGAGTGCTTAGTTTCTAAGTTAATTTGGTGCATATATCCTAAGTAGAATGGATAAGATTAAGATTAAGGGCAGCCTTAAAAAAAAGTGAGGCTTTCTTCTTAATTCCAACATTAATTCTCTCTCATTCATAGGTTTTTTCTTTTCTAAACGATTTAAAAGATTGTTAGGACTTGCTAATTTAGCGCCTAAAAGATGGTGAAATTTAATTTTTTTCTTTTATGGTTTAGGTGAAATTGAACTGTTAATTATACAAGGTGGAAAATTTGATGGTTATTGTTATTTGTAGATTTAATTCCATAGTACATACACGTATTAATAATACCTACTACTATTATTGTTTTTCCTTCCTAGGTGCCAAAAGTTGATTATTTTAGTGAAGAACCCTATGTGATGGACTAAAAAGTAAAACTTGCTTATATATCTTCTACCATTTTTCATCGGGCAAGTTGCACGGTTGCCTTTTTTCGGAGGTGGTCTTTAATTTTTGCCCTTCACTAAAAACTTTGGTTCCAGGTTTGAATCCCAGCTCAGTCAAAAATTTAAAAAAAATTTGCACGGTAGAGTTTGAATTCAAAGGCAGAGTTTCAAATTTTACCTTAAGACAGAGTTCGCTTCAAACTCTATTTAAGGCAGAGTTTTACCTTCAGGCATAAGACAACAAAACTCTACCTTAAGGTAGAGGTTTGCATTAAGGGATTTTTTTATTTTTTTTTTTTTACTAAAATCTGCCTTAAGGCCTAACTTTTGCCCGAATATGACTAATTTTGCTACGAAACTCTGCCTTGCGATTTTTTTTTTTTTTTGAATGAGCTGGAGTTCGAACGCCAAACCTCATGATATAAAGCGAAGGGCAAAAATTAAAGACCAGCAATTTGAGGGGCAAAGATTAAAGACAAGTGCCTTTGAAGGACAATCCACACAAAAAAAAGTTTTTCATCTGCTACTAATTTTTTAGAGCTCCGATTAAATTAAATTTGTACCACATACGACTCAGTAGAGGAGAAAATATTTTTTACTAAAAAATTTTATTCCCAAAAAATGAACTTGAGACTTGTGTGTTAAGTGCGAATGAAAACTATGCATCCTATCATAATTATACTAGTTAATGTAGCCGCGCTTCGCGCGGTCAACATCTGAACTAACAAATTCGATCTTTTTATAAACTTAATCGAGCTAAATAATAAATCATAATACAAAAAGTGAAACCAAATATATAATGTAAGACTACTTTGGAAAGAAAATCAAAACACAATTATTCTGATGTTAATATTTGTTACTTTCTTTTTTGTTTAACTTTAATTTCAAGTTCCATTACTCTTACTTGATCATGGTTAAGTAATGTTTTTCATTTCATTAAATTACAATCATGATAAGTTATTAATATGATTTGATATAAACACCAGTAATGTTTATTAGTAGAGTGAAAATTATTCTCCTTGTTCGAGTTGGACAATTAATCAAAGTAATCTCTTTATTTGTCCTTGATCTCATTATCTCCTGTCAAAACTTGTTGAGAATCATCCTTAATACATGTCACCCTGGTTTAAATCCTTACTTTTTTTCTCGCGGTCATGCTAGTTTAAACATTTCTTTCTTCCCTTCTCGCTTTTGAGCTTTGGATACAAGTAATAGTCCTTAAATATGATAATTAGTCATCGATTTTGTTAGCAATAATGTTCTATTTAGATATATTTTAACTCATTGGTAAGATCTAGCAATAAAAACCTTTGTTTCTCCTTTTTTTTTTTCTTCTTGTTTTTTTCTTTCTGGAAATCAATTCCGTATTGCACAGTTTTACTCGAGCTTCTCCTTTCGGATCTTCTTTTTGTATTGGGGGGACTGTCATATAGTATATGACAATAGGTACAAGTACATTTTATTGTCTGTAATAAAGAATTATGGAACTATATAATAATGGTCTTATATATGGTAGATTATGGTAAAAGTTGTAACTGTTCAAGAAAAAGAAAAAGATAAATGACAAACAAATTAGCAACAATAATGGAAAAACGAAAAAAGTAAGGATAAAAGTAGAAACAACACATTGATAAAGCCAAAAAAAGGGAAAATATGAAAAAATTGAAAGGGAAGAAGTTAGGAGAAAGAGAGAGGACCATAATAGTGAAAAAAGAATGGGGAAGGGTATCATACTAAGATTTTGTCGAAAAAAGTACAAAGGAGAGAGAGCACCCCCTTGGGATTGTTATGGCCACAAAATGAAAGGAAAACATGGGAATGAAAAAGAGGAAGGCAGGAAACTTAAAGAAGTGACAGGAAGTGACCAATGATTTAATGTGGCGAGACACCTTTTCATTATTATTAACTAAATTTAAAATTTAGACAAAAAGGCAAAATTATCAGAAAATAAATAAATACTAATGTTGGCTTTAGAGATATAAATAAATATTAATATCGAGCCTATATTTTGTAATTATATAAATATATAGATTATTGGTGGTGCACCTTAAGGTCACATGAATAAATTATATTATTGGTGGTGTAAACACCCGATGCGGGCAAAAAAATTTCGTCCATACTGCATAACCATATTTGTTTCAATTATTTGCTTCTTAAAAAAATCAATAAAAAGTCAAAACCCTTTAATGACTTATGGAAAGACTTCTTAATGAAACAAATACGACACTCTTTTATTTTGCCTTCTCTTTGCTTTTCACTACCTTTTTTCCGATGACCAAAATAGAACTAAATTTTTTTTATATTAGGAATACACTATTTTGCCGTTTCTTTGCTTTTCAATGACCCCAAAAGAAACCAAAAGTTTTTATATTAGGAAAAAAATAGGACTCGTAGAAGAGTTTTACACATATTAGGAGTTCTAAAGTTATATGGTAAATAGTTTACCTAGAAGAACAAGAACTCTTCATATATTCCAAGTGATAATCATCCAAAGTAACTCATAATACTTTTCAAATACCACTCTTTAATATTTGATGCTGAAAAGAAAGAGAGAAGCTGAAAGAACAAACATGAGTACGACTACTTCAGGTACCTTAATTTTTCTCTTTTTTAATTCTTTTCCCTGATTTTTTTTTCTTCTTATAGTGTTTGACATTACATTCAACCAATGAATCAACACCACTAAAGGTTGTGATGGGGTAGTAAATATCCCTTCATCGTTAACCAGAAATCTCGAGTTCAAACCCTAAAACCTGAGACCCAAAGCGAATCCAAATTAATCGGGGTCAGAAAACGGGTGCCAGATATTTGATGGAGAACCAAAAAAGAAAAAAAGAAAAAAAAAACATAAAAGGTTTATCTTATGTTTTAAACTTTTCAGTTTTTTTGGTTTCCCGGTGTGGAGTACCCGCTTTGGTGCCCAACCAATTTGTATTTGCAACGGGTAAGACCTATTATAGGGGAAGCTTTCCCTACCAATTTTTGTTCAATCCAGGGCTTGAACCTGAGACCTTTGATTAAGGGTGAAGAATCCTATCCATCCTACCATAACCCTTGATAATGTTTATACCTTATAAACTATCTTGTTGTGAAGTACAAAATAATTAGCGTGGGGGAGGCTTTAACATGTTTCCGGTGTCAAATTTGGTTTACAAAGTATATAAATATGAGATCTTATTATAAAAGATTATGCAAATTCTTGGAAATCATTGTATGACTAATTAATTGTGTTTTACATATATCAACTCTCTTATTAATAGAGTGAATAGATCAGTCATTTCGTTCTTGAACGAATATATTTCTGTGGAGAGTAGTTTACAATTTTACTTTTGAATCCCCTAGACATAAGAGAAATTTTCCTTGTAGTGGCAAATTACATTTGGTTTATAACTCAATTGACATGCTTACTTTTGCAAAACTGTTTTTATGCTCATGTTACCATTATTTTTGTTTCCTAGAACATTGGATGTATAGTATGTTAGGAAATAAATGGTTTCTGTTACTGCAAGTCTAAGTCTAAGTTGCTCCGACTCTCCTAAAGTGTCAGCTCCATTAATTTTTTATTCCAACTAAATATACT
Organism: Lycium ferocissimum; assembly: GCF_029784015.1. Taxonomy (NCBI): domain Eukaryota; kingdom Viridiplantae; phylum Streptophyta; class Magnoliopsida; order Solanales; family Solanaceae; genus Lycium; species Lycium ferocissimum. The sequence goes on from NW_026718266.1 coordinate 36,747, forward strand.
ACTTTTAGAGGATCCGACACACATGTCATCATTTTTTGAAGAATCCGAGCAACAAAGATCTTAGAAGAATATGTCACTCACTAAGGGGTCGTTTGGTGCATGGTATAGGCTGGGATATCCCAGCACTAATTTTTTGTACCGTGTTTGGTAGGAAGTGAGATAACTCCTACCAAACACGGTACAAAATGAAGCATAATCCCAAAGGTGGGATATTCCATTTATCCCGGCATTATTTTATACCATCTTTTAGATGGTATAAAATAATCCCAAGAGATGGGATAAATTAATCCCGGTATAATTTTGGCTACCTACCAAACGACCATTAAGAGTATTGATCTTTTTATGCAGGTAAGAGCCAAAAGATCCAATTCCCACATTTTGATGTTGTATCAGATGAATCAGACCATTACTACATCAAATCAAACAAATCCGGTGAGGCACAAAATTGCTTCAAGGATGCAAACACTTCTACATACAGAAGCATCATGAAAGAATGGAAAATCCTTGAGAAAAATCTCCCTGAATCCATTTACGTTCGCGCTTATGAAATGCGTATGGATCTGCTCCGAGCAGTAATCATTGGTGCCCCGGGGACTCCTTACCACGACGGTCTATTCTTCTTTGACATTGTGTTTCCTTCAGATTACCCGAGCCATCCTCCAAGTGTTTACTATTTGTCACGAGGCTATCATATGAATCCGAATCTTTATACCAACGGATATGTTTGTTTGAGCCTAATCAACACTTGGAAAGGCAGAACTTCGTCGGAAATGTGGACAGCTAAAACTTCTACAGTCCTGCAGCTCCTCGTCTCGATCCAGGGGCTCGTGCTCAACGATCAACCTTACTTCAACGAGCCTGGACGCGAAAAACATATTAAGTCTGAGAGTTGGCTGCAGAAGTCTTTAGCTTACAATAGGGAAGTCTTCATTTTGTCCTGTAAAACGATGCTTTGTCACATTCGCACGCCTCCAAAGAATTTCGAGGCTTTTGTCTACGAGCATTTTCGCGAACGTGGAGAGTCCATATTGGCGACTATTAAAGCCTATAGTGATGGCAAGGCAATTGTAGGTCATTATCAAGGAGATAGCCAGAAGTCGTCGTGTGTTAAAGTGCCTGCTGATTTTCAGAAGAATTTGAACAAAATGTGTGCTGATTTACAAAGGGCTTTCAACAATTTAAGCAATTCAAATACTCCAAATCAGGTTGCCAAAAAAACAAAGGATCCAGCTAAGAAGAAGAAGAAGAAAGGGAAAAAAGCAAAGGAGCCATCAAGTGGACTTATGCAGAGGATAATAGGCTTTATCAAGAACATTTTTTGAATCAGTGAAATATTATGTTTTAAAAATTTTCATTAAGAATAAGTAGAGTAGTAGCAAAAATGAAATGTTTACTTCAGATTTAGATGTCATTATATGATCTTTAGGTCAGTATTGCAGTAGTCTGTCTCATACTCAACTAGAGTTTAATTCAACATTTATAATCGGTGGTTTCAGAATGAAGTGATATTATTATCTCTATGAATTTTTTTTTAGTTTTGTTGTACATGCATGCATGGTTCGAGCTGAAAGTAACGAGTTCAGTTGAACCCCTAGAACTCACCCTAAATCCGCCTCGATTTTCAGCTATGTAGTGGCTGAGACAGAATTAGCATGTGTAATTGTTGTGTATTTTAAGGTGTTAAATGTGCACCTATTAGTCAGCTCAAAGTAAGCCATAAACCAAATGAGAATCTACAAGTTTGATTGGCCTGTTACTATAAGTAAGTTTTCTAGTTATTTCTTTTCCTTTTCAGAGAATTGCTTGCTTCATAGCCACCTAATACCAGTCTCCATGTACAGACCAATTACAGCCAGAGACGAATTCATGATCCAGAGTTTGTGGGTTCAGAATGATTGTTATATGTATGCATTTTTATTTTTTTAGCATATGCATACATGGTTCGAGTTGAAAGTAATGAGTTCAGCTGAACCTGTAGAACTCACCCTAAATCCGCCTCTACTTTCAGCTAGTGACATCAAATCTTTTCCATTAAGTGAAATGTCAATAATTTCATACTTTTGAATTATTCAAATCTATTTCGAAATAAAAAATGGCTTGATCTACTTGGGCAAGGTGTGCATTGTTGATTTATTACCTAATTTTTTTAAAATTCTTTTTTTTATTACTTAGGGGTAGGGTAAGGGGAAATGGGGAGGGATTACAACGTGGGATTCGAACCCTCATCAATAAGGTTGAAGCTCAGGTAGCCAACCAACTGAGCTACTAGATCCCTACTTATTACCTCATTTGGATTGCAAGAACAAGGGTTTACAATATAGGAAAAATTAACTATTTGGAAGACCCAAATCTTAAAAGTAAGACGAATAATTAATCTTTCGAACCATAATAATTCGTTGTCCATATTTGTAAAAGGCAAAACCCTTTCCAAGTTAAACACTACACTCTTTATTTTTGCCTTTTCTTTTGCTTTTCATTACTTTTTTTCCTTTTCCGTTATTCTTTCTCTTCTCCAAGGACCAAAAAAGTTATTAGTATATTAGATTAGAATAATAAGACTTGTTGAAGAGTTTTACACACATTAGGAGTTCTAAAGTAACATGATAAATAATTTATCTAGAAGAACAAAAACTCTTATTGCTATGAAACTAATTACTTATCCAAGTGATAATCATCTAAATTAACTCATTAGTACTTTTTTCAAATATCAGTCGCATAGAAGAAGTACAAGAAGAGAAGTTTAACAACACTTTTATTTCATGAACAACCATGAGTACGGTTCTCTCTCTTCTTTTTTTAATTCTTTGAGTTTCTTTTCTTCTTGTATTGTTTGACATCACATTCAACCAATTAAAGGTTGTGTTAGAGTCGAGTGATAAGTATCCCCATATTTAACAAGGGGTCTCGGGTTCAAACTGTGGGAATGGAATCACCTTTTGCACGAAGTACTTTACCACAAATTTTGTGGTGCGGATATTAGTCATGCTGTGAAGTGGGTGCCATGCACATATTGGATGGAAAACAAAAAAAGTGAAGAAAAAAAAACGTAAAAGGATTAATTTATGTTGGTACATTTTTACCTGCTCTGGTGCTAGATCAATTGAGATTCGCGCCGTGTAAGGTCCGTTAAATTAAAGGTGGATGTCCATCTCACCACGGCTACCACAACCAGTGGTGGTATATTCGTACCTAATAAACCATTTGTTGTGAAATTTGACATGTTTGCGCAGTCAAATTTGGTTGATATAAAGTATATGAAAATATGCTATTATCATAAAAAATTATGCAAAATTATTGGAAATCATTGTGTAATCTTACAAGAAGTTTTTCTCTCATTTGGTTATTTTTGGGAGCATCTACTGGGTTTTTTTTGTCCATGTAATCTCATAGATTTTCTGTCTGCAATTTTATCCACTTAGATTTGTAATCATTAAATTCGAACATGTAATTTCAGATTGTCCTAATCTTAATTGCGCAACGTGTTACTGCTTCTATAGCTGACAAAAACTTTGCCTAGTAACTTATAAATAGGTCAAAAACAAACTTTTTCGTATCTATAAACTTTTGAATTCCCTCGACATAAGAGAAGTATTTCATTGTAATGGCAAAAGTTGTTCAAAAATGGTTTCAAGTCACAAGTTCGATTTTTTTGAATCCCCTCGACATAAGGGATTTTTTTTTTTTCGTCGTAGTGGCAAAGCTAGTTCAAAAATTGTTTCAAGTCACAAGTTCGATTTTATTTAATTCCCTTCATCTTTATATTCCTAGCTCCGTCACTTCTTACATTTGGTTTATAAGCTCACTTAACATGCTTAGCTTACTTTTGAAAAACTCTGTTTGTCCTCATGTTAATTTTTGTTTGCTAGAACTTGCATGTACAATATGTTAGGAAAATAAATGATTTATGTTATTGCAAGGCTATGTTGCCCGGACTCTCCAAAAATGTTGCCGCATCCATGTCGGTTCCTCCAAAAATGCACTACCTTTTGAGGATCCGACAGCACTTGTCGACATTTTTGAAGAATCCGAGTAACATAGATCAAATATGTCATGCACTGAGAGTATTTGTTTATGCAGGTAAGGGCCAAAAGAGGAAATTCTCACATTTTGATGTTGCATCAGATGAATCAGACCATTATTACATCAAATCAAACAAATCCAAAAAGGAGAGAGATTGCTTCAATGATGGAAACACTTCTACTTACAGAAGCATCATGAAAGAATGGAAAATCCTTGAGAAAAATCTCCCTGAATCCATTTACGTTCGCGCTTATGAGTTGCGTATGGATTTGCTCCGAGCAGTGATCGTTGGTGCCTCCGGGACTCCTTACCATGACGGTTTATTCTTCTTTGACATAGTGTTTCCTTCAGATTAGTGTTTCCTTCAGATTACCCGAGCCATCCTCCGAAAGTTTACTATTTGTCACGAGGCTATGATATGAATCCGAATCTTTATCCCGAGGGATATGTTTGTTTGAGCCTAATCAACACTTGGTCTGGGAGCAATTCGGAAAAATGGACTAAGAATTCTACTGTCCTTCAGCTCCTCGTCTCGATCCAGGGGCTCGTGCTCAATGATCAACCTCACTTCAACGAGCCTGGACGCGAAAAAATTAATAAGTCCGACAGTTGGCTGGAGAAGTCTTTAGATTACAATAGGGAAGTGTTCTTTCTGTCCTGTAAAACGATGCTTTGTCACATTTGTGAGCCTCCAAAAAAATTTCGAGGCCTTTGCCTACGAGCATTTTCGCGAACGTGGAGAGTCCATATTGGCAGCTATTAAAGCCTATGGTGATGGAAAGGCAATTGTAGGTCAGTATCAAGGAAATAGCCAGAATTCATCCCGTGTAAACGTGACAGCGGATTTTCAAAACAAGCTGAAAAAAATGTGTGCTGATTTACAAATGGCTTTCAAGAAGTTAAGCAATTCAAGTATTCCAAATCAGGTCGAGAAAAAAAGCAAAGGAGCCAGCTAAGAAGAAGAAGAGAGGAAAAAACAAAGAGAGTTCATCAAGTGGATTTATGCAGAGAATAATAGGCTTTATCAAGAACATTTTTGAATGAGGGAAATATTATGTTTTACAAATTTTTATTAAAGAACAAGTAGAGTAACTGGAAAAAATGAAATGTTACTTCAGATTTAGATGTCAATATATGCTCTTTAATTCAGCATTACAATAACAAGGTCATATTCTGTCTCATACCCAAGCTTTTTCCTTTGTTTTGGTAGATAATTGGTTTCTCATGAAGAGGCGGAGCAAGGATTTTGAGTTTATGCGTTCTGGATTCTAAAAAAAGAAAACTTGGTTCTAAATGAATTATTTACACATATTGCGTAGATGTTCAAACAGAAATACAGAATCTTAGACAAAGCTATTGAGTTCTGCCGAGCCCATAAGCAGAACTGTAGTTCCGCCTCTGCTCTCATGAAGCTGAATTGGGGTTGTTTTTCTAGTTATTTCTTTTCCTTTTTGAGAGAAATTCTTGCTTCAGAGCCACCCAAGACTAGTCTCTATGAACTTTTGGCTAGAGGTGAATTCAAAATCTACAGTTGGTGGTTCAGAATAAATGTGATTCTGTTATATATATATATATATATATATATATATATGAGTGTTGACACCCAATTTTGTCCCTCCTTTATTCCAATTTATTTTCCCGGGCTTTTAATTTTATTGATAAACTAAATATTTTCTATTCACTACTACGTTATTACTATCACTGCAATTATTTAAAGTATCGTTACTTCATTATTACTATTTTAATATTACCCTCACATTACTACCTATTTATTACTTATTAATCATAAAGTTAAGATAGATAATATTTCTTACTCTATTATTACATTACCTATATATTTTTAGTTTTACTATTATTAGTAACTTAGTATCATTAAATTATAGCTTATTACTATTAATTACTAATTGCATAATTATTCCATGTATATCCCAAGTTATTGATATAAAGAAGCTCAAATAATGAATTAGGATAAGAGGAAAAGGACCCATTAATGTGACCCAATCAGCCCACTATTTGAAAACCAAAACTATTTTCGATCAACCCAATTGGCCCATTTTTGCCCAAAATACAGCGGGCAATTCGCAGAATTGCCCTTCTTTTGGGGTGGTCTTTAAATTTTGCCCCTCATATTTGAAATGTTTAAATTTTGCCTTGGCTAACACCCATAGGTTCTAGGTTCGAACCACGCGCAAATCAAAATTTTTAAAAAAAATTCGCAAGCGTTTAAATTTCGCTATGCGCCAACGGCATACACTTGTGAAGGAATTACCAAAGTTATGCGGACCGCATCTTATGCCTTGTGGGCGGACTTGGCATAAGTATATGCGGGCCCGCATAACTTTGATAATTCCTTCACAAAGTTATGCGGATCCGCATAAAAGTTTGCCTATTAAAAGTATGCCCCCACCGCATAACTTTGTGAAGGAATTATCAAAGTTATGCGGGTCCTAACGAAATAAATATTTGAGTGATAAGTCATAGCATGTTTTGTTACCCGCTATCCTGGAAAAGTGGTTCAAAATATTCATCATTCTTGTGGAAGCTTGCTAGGTGTATCACGTGGAGGACCTAAAGTTTCGACATTGTGGATAGCATTCGGTGTGCTTGACCGACCATCTATAGCTAGCTTACTTACACCGTAATTATTGTCTTTGGCTTTATCTAAGATTTACTTCTTGACAGAATAAACATGCTCTTGTCCGGGTGGAAATGGTATAGATCGGTGCAAATGCAATTCATGATGAGGTTATCAATCGTGGCAGAGATGTGTTAATATTGTTAAGTTTGGATTTCGTTTATTTTAATTAGGATGGGCATGTAGTTAAAAATTATGTGAAGAATCGACTTTTTCTTGAATACTTATGCCTTATGGCGTGACTTGGCATAAGTATGCGGTCCGCATAACTTTGATAATTCCTTCACAAAGTTATGCCGGTCAAAGATACTTTTAATGGGCAAACTTTTATGCCTGGGGACCCGCATAACTTTGTGAAGGAATTATCAAAGTTATGCCGGACCCGACATACTTATGCCAAGTCTACCTTTGCTCAAGCATATATAAGTATCTTGGGTCCGGATAACTTGGGTAATTCCTTAACAAAAGTATCTTTGGTCCGGCGATAGCGAAATTTAAACTCGCCTTGCGAATTTTTTTAAAATTTTATTTCCGCGTGGGTTCGAACACGGAACCTATTGGGTGTTAGCCAAAAGGCAAATTTTAAAGATTTCAAATATGAGGGCAAAATTTAAAGACCACCCTTAAAAGAAGGGCACTCAAAAAAAAATGAAATACAGCAGCCCACATCATATCTCCTAAACAAAGTTAGGGTTTTTTCTACCCTCAAAGTGACGCCTTCTTCTATTTTGGACAACAAAACATTTCTCTCCATCCATGGCAGAAGATTGCCCCTCCAATTTAGAGTAAGTTTCTCACTTTTTCACCTTTTCTCTCCTCTTCTCTGTCACAATATTTGGTCAACATATACATATAACAAGAAGCCAAGAATGACTTTTCAGAGATCTGAGCACAAGATTCATTCACGGGCTAATTCAAACGGCTCCTTTAACTTTGGTTTCGAGCCAAAAATCTCGAATTCAAAACTGAAACCCTAGTCACTTTTACCTATAAATATGTTCATACTTTTTAGCCGCCAGGGGAACTCCTGGAAAATACTCTCATCATCTTCAAAAACTTTCTTTTCTTTCTTGGTTAACTTTAGCCACGAAAAAGGTATTCAAACTCATCCCACTCTAGTTTCGAATCTGTTCATAACGAGAGGGTAAGTTCGAGGCCCCGACGTCTCCATTCACTGGACCCAGAAGAGGTAAAATGCGGTCCTCTTCTTACTTTTTCTTCAGTTAAAATTCTATGATTCACTTAGAAAGATCATGTTTATAAGGTACTATTAAATTCAGATTTATTTGTGCTTGAGTCATGAAATTAGCTACTGTTTTGAACCTCTAAATGTTAACAGTAATGTTGTGGTTTAAACTGAGTTCGTCTCTTATGCTTACATCTACATGTTAATTCATCCTGGTATAAGTCAAGCCATGAGAAATATGCAGATTAAAAAAAATGGACTCTGTTTAGTTTTCCTGATAATACAAGGTATATATCACCATGCTAAATCTTGTAATACGGAAGTTGTGTGTTATTCAATATGGTAGTGCATTGTGCATCTAACTGTGGTCATATATTTTTTTTTTTTTTTACATTTTACTTTGTCCATCCTCCATAATCATTCCATATGTTAACGTGAAATACTTTCTTTAGTAGCAAAAAAATGTGCTTCCAAGATCGTGCAAAAAAAAAAATGTTTGTTTTGATATAGTGTAAGCATTTTAAGAATTTGCTTAAATTCCTCAGTTACTGTACTTGATAACATGCTCCTATCCAAGTGTTATATGAATATTTAATTTCTTATTTGTTTAAAAATTAAAGACAATGTGATTTCTCATCCCGTCTTCATGTGTTATTGATAACCAGATTCCTACTCTGACTATTTTTCTCTTTTCTATTTTTGCATGGCATACCGGAGCCGAAGAGTCCCACTTTATGACTCAATATCGCTGCTAAATCCGAAATGTGCATCTGCATCTTCCTTTGCGTCTCTTCTTCCTTGATATACATCCGAAGAGAGGGTCGAGTCAAACGGCGAACCCCAAAAACTTTGCTTTTCTACAGGAGCCAAAATATGGCTTTACTTCATCTTTTTTTTATTCCCTAATGTTGCTTATTTGCTAGTGTGATCGTCATTTTATTTGTGTTTGGTAATTAGTTGTTAATAGCTTTACTTTACTTAATTATGTAAAGTCCTTCTTTTAGTCAACACTAAGATACTTATTTGCTCACTTATGTGTTACCTTTAGTCAAGAATGTGATTTTCGTCGAGTCTTAATTGCTTTTCCTACCCAAAAATGTCATTGGTGTCAAATGAATTAAGCTAACTGGTTTTTTTGGCTTTTAGTCCCTTGTTTAATTTAGAAAGCCAGTAAGTTCACTCTATCAACTTTGGCCTTTCAACTCAAGAATAACATTTATTTCAAAATAACAAGTATGGTAGTAGACCATCTTTAATCTAGAGCAATGTTTTGGCCTTGGTCCTCTTTTGACCTTAACTACTTTCTTATACAAAATGTATTTGGAAATCTGAAGCTTTTTCCATTTTTCAACTCTTAATCAGGAGTCATTTTGTTAAAGTGTTGTTACTTCCATCAATCTAAGGAGTACGAATTATTTCTTTTTTCCAAAGTTAACTTAGTTACCCACTTAGCCTTTTTAATCTAGCTCCAAGTCCGGCTGGTTAACTGTCTTTTAACGGATCTTAAAGGGTGCTTAATACCTTCCCTTTAGATTAATTGAACCCTTACCTAGAATCTTAAGTTAAGTAGACCATAAACGGAGTTTAACTTTAGACAATCACTTTATTAACTTTAGGTGTCCTAATTCACCATAAATAATTAGGTGGCGACTCTTTAATTTTAATTAACTCCGAAATTACCGGAATATTGTAAATCATTTTGACTCCGATTAAAATGGGATATAACAATGAGCACGTGCTTTGCACGTGTATACCTCGTTGAGTAATTTAATAATATTTTTGACTCTTTGCAAATGCAGTTTCATGGATTGAAGTTTGTAGGAGATGAAAATTATTTCAACAATACGAACAACACCCTTTTATACATCTAACAAAAAGTGAATCTTCCTAGAGTATGATGCTAGAAATATATTACATGGGGTAAAAGACTAAAAACAATTAAAAGAAAAACAAAATAAATAGTTACATTGCATCTTTAAGTAGATTACTGAGAAGAAGATCCTTCGACGAATCCAGAAAAAATCATAGCGTATTTCAATAGCCTTAACTTTGACATTGAGAAAAAGCTGCTTAGGAGTAGAGAATATTTGAAAACCTGTGAAACTTTAGAGCCCACAAATATGGAGGAAGACTTCAGGGAAATGAAACTCTTTCTTGGCTTTATATAATATTTTAATGATTAGTCTTTTCACACATTTATCAACGGAAATCATACATTTACCCGTGACATTCAATGCATATTCACATTTACCTATGAAGTCAATGCACACCTATGAAATTCAATGCATGTGAATATGCAACACTTTAGATTCCAGCAACGTAAATGGAATGCAAACTAAATCTTGGTTAATCTACGGAACAATTATAAACGCACCGCAAGAAAGCAGACATTCGACAACAAAAAAGATAGGACTACCGTTTATTGTAAAAAAGCATTTGAAAGAAAATAACATTTTTTTTATTGTTGCATAAACTTTTCACGAGATGTTATTGCAATGACGTGCAACAACTTTTTTTTTTTTGTCGCTAAAAGTACTTTTTGCAACAATAGTCAATACTATATGGCAACAAAATTAAATTTTTGGCAACCAAAAAAAATTCATTTTTAAGATTCATCATATATGCCAACAATAAAACTAAGTTGTTGTCAAATATTATCTTTTGCCAACTATATTTTTTCTGTTGTCAAAAGAGCTGTTGCAATTTCTATACTTTCTCGTAGTGACGTTTTGGTCCACTATAATAGCTAATTCATTACACTTTGAAAGGTTACAATTTTAAATGTAGAAAAATTAAATGGTCATACATGCATCATCTGCCAAGAAGCTGTTACTCAAAGATTGCGGGGATCGGAGACATTTGTATTAAGACAAATGTCGGATGCACATTGGTTCTGAAGGATGTGTGCCATGTACTTGATTTGAGGTTGAACTTGATCTCAGGAATTGCTTTGGACCGAGATGGATACGAGAACTATTTTGCAATAAAAAATGGAGACTCACCGAGGGATCATTGGTGATTGCAAAAGGAGTTGCTCGTGGCACCTTGTACAGGACAAATGCAGAAATATGCCTACGTGAATTGAATGCGGCTCAAGATGAGATTTCTGTAGATTTATGGCATGAAAGAATGGGTCATATGAGCGAGAAAGGATTGAAAATTCTTGCCAAGAAATCACTCATTTCTTTTGCCAAAGGTACAACGATAAAACCATGTGACTATTGTTTATTTGGTAAACAGCATAGAGTCTCATTTCAGACATAGTCTGATAGAAAATTGAATATGCTTGGTTTGGTATATTCTGATGTTTGTGGTCCAATGGAGATAGAATTGATGGGCGGTAACAAATACTTTGTTACTTTTAATGATGATGCTTCACGAAAATTGTGGATTTATATCTTGAAAACAAAGATCAGGTGTTTCAAATTTTCCAGAAATTTCATGCTCTGGTGGAGAGGCAGACTGGTCGAAGCTAAAGCGTCTCCACGGTGACAATAGAAGTGAGTACACTTCAAGTGAATTTGAAGGGTATTGTTCAAGCCATGGAATCAGACATGAAAAGACAGTTCCTGGAACTCCACAACACAATGGTGTAGCTGAGAGAATGAATCGCACCATTGTTGAGAAGGTGAGAAGCATGCTCAGAATGGCTAAACTGCCTAAGTCATTCGGGTGAAATGAATTCGAACGACTATTACGACGATCAATAGGAGTCCATTAGTTCCATTGGAGTTTGACATACCAGAAAGAGTTTGGACTAATAAAGAGGTGTCCTACTCGCATCTGAAGGTGTTCGGTTGCAGAGCTTTTGCACAGGTACCGAAGGAGCAGAGAACAAAGCTAAATGATAAATCCATTCCCTGTATATTCATCGGATATGGAGATGAAAATTTCGGGTATAAATTGTGAGATCTTTTAAAGAAGAAGGTCATCAGATACAGAGACGTAGTCTTCCGAAAAAGTGAAGTTAGTCCCCGACTGATTCATCCGTCGAGAAGGGAAAGAATGATATAGTCCTTAATCTTATTACCATTCCTTCTAACCATCCCAGATATGCAAAAAGTATGACCGGCGAGGTTGCCGAGCAAGGGGAGCAATCTGACGAGATTCTTTGAGCAGGGGGAGCAACTTGATAATTATGCCGAGCAATTGAGTACCTACTCGGAAGAAGAAGAATCTCAACCTAAGGAGATCGAAAGGCATTTACGCATAACATCCAAGTACCTTCCTCGAATGTCCTCATCGCTGATAAGGGGATAAAAAGTCCGAAGGAGGTGTTGTCCCATATAAGAAAAGACTCCATAGATGAAAGCCATACAAGAAGAGATGGACTCTCTACGTAAAAATGGCACGATGTTGGTTGAACTTTCAAAGGGTAAAAGATCACTCAAATGTAAGTGGTTCTTTAAACTCAAGAAAGATGGAAATGGCAAGCTGCTCAGATACAAAGCTCGATTGGTGGTAAAGGCTTCGAACAGAAGAAAGTGGAGCAATTAGACGTGAAAACTGCATTTCTTCACGGAGATTTGGAAGAGGAGATTTATATGGAGCAGCCAGAAGGATTTGAAGTAACAGGAAAAAACACATGGTGTGCAAATTGAATAAGAGTCTTTATGGATTGAAGCAGGCACCAAGGCAGTGGTACAAGAAGTGTGACTCATTCATGAAAAGTCAAACTTACACAAAGACTTATTCTGATCCGTGTGTATACTTCAAAAGATTTTCTGACAACAACTTTAATATTTTGTTGTTATATGTGGATGACATGTTAATTGTAGGACAAGACAAGGAGCTGATTGCCAAGTTGAAGGGAGATCTATCCAAGTCATTTGACATGAAGGACTTGGGCCCAGCACAATAAATTCTAGGGATGAAGATTGTTCGAGAACGAACAAGCAGAAAGTTGTAGCTATCTCAGCAGAAGTATATTGAATGTGTTCTAGAACGCTTCAACATAAAGAGTGTTAAACCCGCTAGCACGCCTCTTCCTGGTCATCTAAAGTTGAGCAAGCAGATGTGTCCTACGACAAAGGAGGAGAAAGAGGGCATGGCTAAAGTTCCTTATTCGTCAGCAGTCGGAAAGCTTGATGTATGCAATGATATGCTAGACCTGATATTGCTCATGCAGTTGGTGTTGTTAGCAGATTTCTTGAAAATCCTGGAAAAGAACACTGGGAAGCAGTCAAGTGCATACTTAGGTACCTGAGAGGTACTACTGGAGACTCTTTGTGTTTCGGAGGATCTAATCCAGTCTTGAAGGGTTACACAGATGCTGATATGGTAGGTGATCTTGATATTCATAAATCTACTACTGGATACCTGTTCACATTTTCGGGGGAGCTATATCATGGCAATCAAAGTTGCGAGTTTTCGTGTCGCACTTCTACTGTTGAAGAGAGTACATTGCCGCTACAGAAGCTGGCAAGGAGATAATATGGCTGAAATGATTCCTTCAAGAGCTTAGATTGCATCAGAAAGAGTATGTCGTCTATTGTGACAGTCAAAGTGCAATAGACTTGAGCAAGAACTCCATGTACCATGCAAGAACAAAGCATATAGATGTGCGACATCACTGGGTTCGGGAAAAGATAGAGGACGGATCTATGCAGGTCAAAAAGATCCCTACATCTGAGAATCCTTCGGATATGCTGACCAAGATTGGTACCAAGAGACAAGTTCGATCTATGCAAGGAACTTGTCGAGATGCACTCAAACTAGAAACCTGGTGTTACCTCATTCCGGTGAATGGGTCTGGAGGGGGAGATTGAAGAGGTCCATATCCATTAAATTGATAGAAAGGAAAAGTGAAGTCTGGACATGTTTTTGGGACTAACAAGTTGGCCACTTGAAGACTATGTCACGACATCTTGCAATTGCAAATTGCAAATGTTTCCTTCATTTTGATTGGTTAAGAGGGAGGCAGTTTTCCCTATAAATAGAAGCCTTCAGGCTTCTCATTTCTATACCAACAAAGAGAGAAAGAAGAGTGAGGCATTCATAGGTAGGAAAATAGTCTGTGAGGAAAAATAAAGAGTGTGAGCGATATTGTAGTGAGGTAAAAATCTTAAAAGAGGGTAATTTCTTTTGAGTGTGTAGTGGTCTTTGGAGTATTTTACTCAGACCTACAAAGTGTAAAATCCTTGCTATAGTGATATCAGTTGCTTCTCTCGGCTTGTGGTTTTTCCCTTTTGGGTTTCCACGTAAAAATCTTGGTGTCATTATCGCTCTTTTTTATTCTTGTTGATTAACCATATCACGGTGCTACATTATTATTCCGCTGTTAATATCGTGAATATTATTTCTGTGGCGGGTTTATTCCCAACATAAATAAGACACCTACGCTTAGAGTAAAGAAGATGGTTGAACAGATTTATTAATATACTTCTACTATCTAAATATATCTCTCTGTGCGTCCAATTCCAATTCGAATATTTCCAAGATCTTGCAAATATAAATTGGATGTAGATTATAAATAGTTACTTGCAAAGAATGTGAAAAGGTACAAGCATTACTACCCATTACGTGGTCTAGTTAATTAGAGATGTGGAGCAAACGGTTAAGGAATAAGAAAGCAGTGAATGTGTATTTAAGGGAATGAAAGTATCTTTCAGTTTATAACGTGGCATATTTAACATAATTAAGAGAATTAAATATTAGTTAAGTGACTTTTAAGTGTTTTATTTTTTTTTATTTTTTTACATAGAATATAAATGAGAAAAATAGGAAAAATGTCAAAAAAAAAAAAAAAAAAAAAAAAAAAAAAGAGAAAAAAGATAAATAGCATTCTAGGCCATAGAGAGGTGTCACATCACCTTATCTATGCCTAGCTTTATATTATACATAGATATAGATTTTAGGTGTTAATGTACTTATTAGTTGGTTCAAAGTAAACCATAAACCAAATGAGAAATGCGACAAAGTTTTAGTTGATTCTCTAAGTATTTCAGCTTTTGATTTATACGATCCCTAAGGATGCTCTTACTAATCTCGATCATTCCCTCAATAATAGAGGCAATTCGTCAGAGAGGACTCCACCACAAGCTACCAAAGCACGTTCGGTCAATCATCAATCTTCGGTCCAAAGCTGACTAGTACAAATTGGTTGGGACTAGTAGGCGACAAAACCAGCAGGATGGGGAAAAAAACCAAGATATCATCTCGTATATATGTGGAGGCGGACTTATGACACGTTTTGTGGGTTCAACTAAGCTCATTGCTTTGGGTTCGAACTATGTAAACATACGGTCAAAAAACTTAAAGCATATAAGTTTTTTAAGATCACACTCATTCTGAACTTTGGATTCGCCTCTGAAACACATATCGGTTTATTCATTTTTGGACTAATTCGGGTGCACAGCTATATATGTGTGAGAGAGACAGCTAAAATTTCTTGTTACTGATGTCACCGAAATTACTACCACTTGATTTTGTCTTTCTTCAAATGAAAAACATCGATTATTTGATGCCACCAATGTTCCTATTATTCTAATCATACTAAAAATCCTATAAAAATCTGCATTTTTTATCAAGAAATTGATTCCGCAAATCTCCAAAGTTGAATATTAATATGGAAAATGAAATCAGCTGGTTTTCGAATGGAATTGTATTGAATCAAGAAGATGAAGAAGATGCAACAAGTAAGAAAAAACTTCTTTCTGATGAAGATTTTGTGAGTTTTGATGATTGGGATTTCGACGTCGAAGAGGAAACAAACAAAGTTAATCTCTATGTCCCACAAAAGAAGAAGGAATCTCCATTGATTTCTTCACTTAACATATTAAAAGACTATGGAAATGGATTCAGAAAGTTAAAGGGACAAAAGATTATGATCCAAACTAGTGAAAGTGAACGCACACCAAGCGTACTTCGTAAAATGTCCACAGACGAAATTCTTCATTTAGGTGGACAAAAGTTCATTCAATCCACTGAACATAGTATTATTGATCATCCATTTGCTAGTTCATTGTTAAGCCTATCAAAGGAAGATTCTAGAAGTGTGGCGCTCGTCGAACGCCTTCTTGCTTCTGCAGAGAAAGTTGGGGAGAAATTGTTTGATCGCGCGACTAAGCTTCTAGATGAATGTGATAACTTAAGTTCCAAAAGAGGAAATCCCGTTGAGAGATTGGTGTACTATTTCTCTCGTGCTCTTCGTGAACGAGTCGATAGGGAAACCGGAAAAAAATGCACGAAAGGTTCGGGGATATATGGAATGCGAGATTTTGAGGACGCGTTAAGGAGTATAAATGCTTGCACGATTGCAGTTCAGGATATGCCTTTATGTCAAGTGGCAAAATTTGCTGGAATTCAAGCTATAGTGGAAAATGTAGGAAACTCAAAAAAGATTCATATAATCGATCTCGAAATTAAAATGGGAGTGCAATGGACAATCTTGATGCAAGCACTTGCAACTCATCAACGAAACTCTCAAAATCCTCTTGAGCATCTTAAGATAACTGCTTTATTAGGTGCTCAATGGACAACTTGTCTGTTCCCTCTTCTACTTATCAGTATCATTGTTATTAATCTATTATTATCTTATCAGTATCATTATTATTAGTCTATATTATCTTATTACTACTGTTGATTCTTTCACTAGGGTTATCTTTACTATTTTTGTTGTCAATACTTTTCTTTTCTATAGTATTTTCATCATAGCTTTTGCTCTAGTGTTTCAAATTACCTGTTTTTGAAAAACCCTTTTCTTGAGCCGAGGGTCTATCACAAATAACCAATCTACCTTACACAAGATAGGGGTAAGGTCTGCGTACACCCCACCCTCCCCAGACCCCACATGTGGGATCTCACTGTGTATGTTGTTGTTGTAGGTGCTCAATCAAGGACTAAAATCGAGGAGACGGGTAAACGACTAATGAACTTTGCTGAGTCTTTCGACTTTCCATTTTCTTTCAAGATTGTTGCAGTAGAAGATATCTTGGATCTCAAGAGAGAAGAGTTAGATATCGATCCTGAGGAAGCTATTGCAGTTTACTCGCCATTTTTTCTCGCCAATATGTTGATGCAACAAGATAAATTGGATTTCTTGATGGGATTTATCAAAGGTCTGAATCCTCGTATAATGGTTATCGCAGAAGTTGAGGCAAATCATAATTCTCCGATTTTTGTTAACCGTTTTATTGAAACTTTGTTCTATCACGGTGCGTTCTTCGATGTGTTCGAAGATTATATGAAAAATGATGAATCAACTAGATCGGCTATGGAATCAGAGTTTATGTGGCATGGAATATGGAACGTTATAGCGGTTGAAGGGAAGGAAAGGACAATTAGGCATGTAACAATTGACTTATGGAGGAAGTACTTCAAGCGATTCGGAATGGAGGAAATGAAACTGAGTGACTCGTCGTTGTACCAAGCGAAAATGGCGATGGAAAAATTCAGTGGTGAGAACTCGTTCACGCTTGAAATGAATGGAAATTTTCTAGCAATTGGCTGGAAGGGAACTCCTCTGAATTCACTTTCTGTATGGAAGTTTCACAAAAGAAGCGCTTTTCGTGGAGCCTATCTCACTCTTTAACATTAAAAAGGGCAGTCTGGTGCACTAAGCATCCCACGTTCATATATGGTCGGGGAAGGGTCGCACTCAAAAGTGGTGTGATGCAGGCAGTCTACACTAACACAAGCATCAACGGTTGATTTCACAGCTCAAATCCCTAACCTATATAGCTCCATGGCTCACCTTCACCTCACCCTTTAACATTAAATATAAAAATCCTGTTTTTTTCAATATACTATTATGTGTTTAAACAGATGTTTTGTTCAACTCCCTTATTTTCATTTAATTGATAGTTAACATGCCCTACTTGTATTTTAGAAGCTAGCCATGTATAGATTTTCCTTTGAATCTTTTTACCTTTTTGTATAATTACTTCAGGGTCCAACTTCCAAATTCTATTCATGTCTTCTACTTAATTTAGTGTTCTCTAATTGCTTTTTTGTTCCAAAATATAATGATATTTCCAATTAATTTCCTTTTGTATTAGATGTAGCAGTAGCTGCTATCGAAACTAAATCTTTTAAATTGAAAAACTAATTAATTACTCATCGTCATTGTACCGCTAAAATGTCAATTTTTATCCATCCTAATCATGTTCACATCACTTGCTCTTACCAATATTTAGACACCATTATCGGTCTTTAGCACTAAAAGTTCGTATCTTTTCATAAACCTTGATCATGTTCATACAGCGTTACCAAATTTTAATAGTTTTTTCCTCAAAAAATTACATTTTCATTCACCAATCAAACATCAAGAAACATTCTTTAAGAAAATATTTTTCGTGGAAAAAGTACCAAAAAAACTTGACATTACCTTGTAGAGGTCAATTATGCATTGACCATTGAGAACTATGCTTAGATGTAACAAACGAAAACTTGCTTCCACGGTTAATGGAATAGAACATTCCTTATTTCATTGTTGGCGATTTCAAGTTTTGAGATAGAGGCATGAGAATATCAATCTAAGGATTTCATTATCAAGTTCACGTAGTAATAGTGTATACAGTAAAAATTGGTGTCAAGAGTTGGGTGAATTAGGAAGAGACACGTGTCAATGATGGCTAGTCAGTGGTGATTCAAACATGATGACACCATATACAAACCTGTGGCCGGATAAGAAGCAATTCAAGATGTAACTATTATAGAAATGTTACATACCCCAAGATTCCTCCAGCCTTTATTAGCTTTTATTACGCTTTATTATCCTTTGTCACCTTTTAATTACTTTTTATTGCAGCATTAATATTTGATAACAAAGGGGGCAGGATTTGTGGATCATGCACCTTATAGCTCTAGTATAAGTAGAGATTTTCATTCTATTGTAAAATATCAGAAATTATATAACAATACATCATACTTTCTATGTTCTCTATATTCTTTTATTCCGTATTCGAAGATATTAAAGGTGAGTGTTTCAACCTGAAATAACGAATTAAGAGATTTCTCAATTCTTGTTAAGCTTATTTTATTATATTATTGCTTTACATTTACTTGATTTCATTACTAATTGTTGTTACTTTATTCTCGTCTATAACAAATCAATTCAGGTATCTTTTAAATCACTAAACAAATTCAATTACTTGTTCAAATTTTTAAATCGACACTTAATTTGGAAATTTGTGTTTGTGAAGTGATGAACACACTGTCCGGAGGTGAATTAATAGATCAACACTTGCAATGAGAGACTACCAGTATAGACAAATATATACTACTTCCTCCGTCCCAAATTAAATGTTTTTAGTCTGACTAGGCACGAAATTTTAAAAAAATAAAGAGAGACTTTTGAATCTTATGGTCCTAAATTAAAGATGTATATAATGTATTAAAATGTCCTTTGAATCTTGTGGTTATATACTTATCATGTAGGATATTTTAATTATCAACTTACTAAATATGTAAAAAATTACAGATGGATCAAAAGAAAACTTAAATTTTAAGCTAATGAAATGTTTTAATAATATAAATGGTTACAGAATTCTTGAACCTGATCTACTATATGTGACTCAATTAGAAGGGCGAATGAGATGGTGACACGATCTACTACTATTTCTGAGTCATTTCATTTTCGAGAAAGAAACATCACCAATCAATTAGGCTTACAATCAATCTAACAAACTCGCATGATAATGTTTATTTCGTATTTAATGTTTTCTTTAAAAAAACGTTTGCCCCTATTTTCGTTTAGAACATTTGGGTTATTTACCTACAACAGAATAACAGATCTATATATACAGCTAATAAGTTTTGAGCGCTAGCATAAAATGTGATGAAATTTTTGTACCAGCTTTAACTAAAATCTCATGTTCGAGCATAAAAATGAAAATGAATACAAGTCCTTCATCTTTAACTAGAGATTTTTTATTTGAACCCCAAAAATAAAGTAGTAGGAAGCGATTTTCTTTAAATTAACTCTACACAGCTTATTTTTTAAATTAATTCCTTCATTTTACTAAAGACAATGAATTATAAATAAATAAATAAATACAGGCATTCCTTCATATTTTAAATACTAATAGAGATTTGGTATGGTATTAGTGCATAAATTTCAATCCAAAATGGGATTAAATTTATATCGCTTTGGTAGAAGGTATAAAATCACAGATAAATTTATAAGATACACCAGGCAAATTTAAATCAGTCGTATCAGTATATTTTAAATACTCTTAGTGTTATAAAAGCACTAGTGGAAGACTTATCTAAAAGGGGACAACATTACTATTTAAAAGCACTAGTGGAAGACTTATCTAAAAGGGGACAACATTACTATTTAATAAGAATACGTGCTACACTTGTAAATATATATTACGTCATGATACATTTGTGATGATTAAGAGGGTACACTACACTTGTCACTTTGTGAAAGAAAAGAGTTACACACGTCACAAAAATTCACAATAAATTTCTGACAATAGCTCTACCAACATCAGAAAGTTCATGAACAGCTGAGTTTAATTTAGAAAGTGGTGAATATTTAGTACCCTTGAAATAGTCCTCACATTCTTGTGCATCTCCTGAAGAACCTACCATTCCATCTTCTGCAAATTTTGGATCCCCTTTTGTTAATGCTTCAATTGCTTCTGGCATGCTTGCTGTTAATATTACCTGTTGGTTGGAATAATAAAAATAAAATATGCGATCTTTTGTTAGTACATTTTTATTATGATATTCTCTCCAATGACATTTTTCCCATTAAAAAAAATTGACAAATGTTTATATTTAAAAATAATTAACTTTACATTTGAGGAGAAATTTTAAAATCACAAAAATATTATGACATGTCTATGTACTGTTAAAATTTTTGTAGCCAAACAAATTTTATAATATATTTAAAACCACAAATTTCAAATTGACCAGACATCACATAAATTGAACACAGAGAGCATCTTTTCATTTCATTCCATTTCAATTTACATGGCGTAATTTAATTAGACAGAATCTAAAACAGAAAGGTTTTTGGAATCTAAAAAAGAAAGGTTTTTGGCGCATGATGCAGTGGCAGAGCCACATGTCCTTCAAGGGTGTCAATCAACACCCCTTCATTGAAAAAATGCATTATATAACTAGCTAAAAATATTTCTTTAAGTATATATATTACATATTGACACCTCTTAATTTTTTTTTTATAAAAATATTGACTGATCTTTATAATTTAATCTTTTATGACAAATTTATTGCCAGAATAAGTATAAGATAAGTACATACGGTCCTTTTAAAATGCGGAACTTTGGAAAACAGGAGTTATGAGATTAAAGATTTATAGTGGCTATAAAAATGTCATAAAACTTAAATTATACTTAAAGATTTAAAAGTTAATTGCTTCAAGTAAAAAGAAAACATTTACTACCATTTAAATGGAAGTGTGCTGAGATTAAAAGACCAGTGACCTTAGGTAGGGAAGTAGCTACCCTTGTTCAAGGAGAATTAACTAACACAATATCTTTTATATATATATACTATACTTTGAATCCCAAAAGAAAAGAAATATATAACATAATTTTACATTACCTTATATGAAAAGGCACAATCCTTTAAGGCATCTTTCCAAGCTGCTGGAGGATTTGAATGCCTAAGTTTAGAAATCATATTTGCAGCCTGATTAGCCTTAGATTTAATAGCATCCACCATTATTAGTGCCAACGTTGTTATGTCTCCTTTTTCACTTCTTTTGTCTGAGCGCAGAGTTTTCACACAGAGTGCATAATTTGGTGTGTTCTTGCATGTTGTTTCTACTAGATTTGCATTTGTTTGTAGTACTATGGCCAGAAACATCATTAGGAAAATCAAATTCTTCATTTTCTTGATTTTTCTATATGGAGAAATTGGTGTTGTGAAATATGAGGTTGTTTGAGTTTTTTTATATAGATGGATGGATTCAATTGCGTGCTGATCTCTTTCTCTGTTTCTCGGTGGGGCTTGTTCGGGCTTGTGGGTGAGAAGAGTGTGTAAAGAAGCCGGTTTATGGATGCCTTTGGATGATTAAATCATTGCTCTACTCCCTTCGGTCTCAAATTACCTGTCGTGTTTTTTAAAAAATAATTATTTCAAATTAATTACTGATTTTTATTTATTATGAGATGATGTTATAATTGTTCAAATACAAATGATTCTTAAAGATAACCCATTATATTTTTAAAGCTTATCTCATAACAATTTTAATAACATTTTACACTTCCTATTAAAGCAGTGTTTCAATCATATAACATGCTAGTCTTCGTCGGTTATGAGGATAAAATAGGTAAAACCTCTCTTAATTAATGTTCCCTCCGTTCCACCCAAGTCATTAACTTGACAATAAGTTAAATAAAAGGGATTTTTAAAAAATGTGTAAATTAATGTATAAAATACTACAATATTCATTTAATCTTATAGGTATAATCCGTCTCATGGTAATGTTTGAATTATCAACTTATTAAATATACAAAATGATTTTTTTGAAAAAATCTAAAAATTAAAACAAGACAATTAAATTAGGACGGAAGGGGTAATATGTAAAAATTTACTAAAATTTGCCATAAACATTCAATATGAGTCTATAATTTTACGAACATAATTAATTCAGTGCTAAGAATCTTAATAGTTGAACTCACAAAATTTAAACGTTGAATCTGTCTCGCTTGTAGAAAGGGCAAGTTTCTAAAGAAGCCACGCTGCCATTAGATCATTAAATCACAAGCATAATCCCTCGAGACCTTCGAACTAAACTTGACATCGTTTATTTGATGTATGTACATTTGAACTATTTTTATTGTAATTATCTTTCTGAACTTGGTAGTTTGATAGGTTTTTATCCCTCGGATGTTGATATGCTAAAGAGTGTGAATACACTCTTTTTTAAACTCGTGACAGTAAAACAAAAAATTATGTGACAGTGAGTGCATTACACCTCCTTCAGTTGAGGCTGTCCAAGAAAAAGCTAATCCCAAATAGCAAGGTATTGAATGATTATTAGAACTAAAAATAATTTAAATATGTACCGAATAAATAATTGGAGTATACAAATTCAAGAATCCCGTAAGTATTATGCCTTCAATCATACTCTATATGATAAGACTTGGAACCACCAAAGTGTACACAAACCTAAAAGCATCACTGGCCCTTCTACGATGGGAAAAAGACACATATGTTGCGTAAGGTATCATGTGCAAACATTTTTCGAAAGTTTGTTAGTCTGAAATATAAGCCTTGTGATACCTTTTCATAGAAAGCGGGTCGATAAGGATGAATCAAGCAGGATTAATAAGTTTCTAGGCTAACAAGTTTTTAAAGACAAGTTGCACATGACATTTTAGAAAATTTGACATTGAAATGAAAGAGCAAAATAAATAATTTTATGATAACGTAGTGCAAAGGGTAAATTCATACAAGCGAAAAGTATCTTTAATTTACCTTGATCCACCTAAATTAACGGGAGAAATGAGTTTTTAGCCATTTACAAACTCTTTTTAGTTTTATGATCCTTTTACAAGTGATTTTTATTTTTTACGTATAAAAGATCTGGAAAAAAAAACACATAAGAGATCTGAAAAAGTAATTTTCTTTAATTCAAATTATAAAAATGCAAGAGATCTCATTTCTTTTTAATTAACCCGTCCTCTATTAGAGGTTACAAATCCAATATAATAAGTCAGACGAGGATTCTAGAAAAAGATAAAATCTCAGGTGAGATATCCTAGTATTTGCTTTAATTAACTCCTGTTGTAACTAGATCGGTAGGAACTTAATAGAAATTATATATCTTAAATACAATTGTAATTGTATAAATATATTTAGAATCAAAGTTAATGGACATATTTAATTACAAGGTTGACGGATACATCCATCATTATATTGATAAGAGATAATGCTTCCTTTCATTATTCTCATGAAAGTGGAATGTATTATTGCCTTTTTCTTATCTCTTCTTTTTTTGGGTTAATTTATAGTTAGTGTTTGCATGATTGGCTCTTCTTACTT
Organism: Lycium ferocissimum; assembly: GCF_029784015.1. NCBI lineage: Eukaryota > Viridiplantae > Streptophyta > Magnoliopsida > Solanales > Solanaceae > Lycium > Lycium ferocissimum. Next base: position 60,554 of record NW_026718266.1, read on the forward strand.
GTTTGATTGGACGATATTATCAGATCATTGCGTGATGTAATATATGTCTAGTGGTTGATAAAATTGCATGACATTATTAGCCAGCCTGCTTACGAATTGTGAACTCAATTCTTAGTATAATACTACTATTAATTTGGAATTATTGTAGAAATTCATAAGTTATTTTTTTTTAGCAAGTATACATAAATTATCGTTGATTATATATGATTATATACATCTTATACATGAATTATACACATATTATATATTTATTAATTATTTTTAATTTATTCGATTTTGGACAAACGGATATTTTGGTTATAAGTTCCTCTATAATAGATCATACATTTTATTTCATGATATCACTTCACTATCTTGAGGTTGTTGTGGCCCAATTTTGAGTTAAAAGCGATTTGCACACCATACATACTTTTTGACATTTTTGCACTATCTTTTATTTACTGTCTTATCAAAGCCCAAAATACACCAATGTGAAAGCAGTGTCCTTTTCATGATTATAAAAATATTACTAGCTCCATAAATAAATAACAATAATCTGTTTTCTGGCCCCACGCCCATGTGCTGTGAGCTGCGCAATTTGTCTAAAAGCGGCTACTGGTTTTGCTTCACGGAAAAGCAAAATTTATAACCCCCTGTTTTAATTATGTAATAGATTTTCTTTTTTAGTTTCCAAAGAAGAAGGATATATATTTATATTTAGAGTAATTTAACTTTAAATTTACTCTTTTATCTTTAGTGAAATAATTTACAACAATATAAATAGTTATGCCTTATTCTAGTTATTCATATATTAGTTACCAAACATGATATTATTTAAGCAGAATTTCATTTTTTCCTTAAATCCGATATATTTTAAAAAAAATTATACCATCCCAATTCTTTTATTTTATTTTTGTGTAATCAAAATTAGACTTTTAGCATCGTCCCATCATCTCGAATTTTTTTCATGTGGTTGATTAATTTTGCTATTTTAGTTTTAAAGTGTTTAATTATACATATATTGCCTCCACAAATACGATATTACACCATCAAATAAAGCTTCTATTTGTTTCGAAATACTTAATAAAAAGCTATTAAAAAAGCCACAAAAGAATTAAATCAAACCAAACGATCAATTAGTAAGACAACAACAACGTGAATTTCATTAATTGACCAAGGAGAAGAATACTTGCCAAAAACAACAAATGTTGAATTGATCATAACAATAAATATGATGAAGTTGATACATATACATCAAGCAACATAGTATGGAGGTAAACTTCGTTAGTCCTAACTATAATATGCCCACTTAAACCATCTAAATCTATGACCGTATGACTATGTATATGAGGTATCTTTTTTGAAATTAAATCAATCAACTAAAGGCCCAAAAATTTGTACCAAAATTATTTTTTATATTTAAAATAGAACTTATAAAATATATTTTCTATATTCAATTTAACATATCTGTAATATATAAAATATATTTCATACATGCAAGGTAGTTCGGTTCGAAATTTTTTTGATTTTTTGTATAAATTAAAAAGACCACCCTAATTGTTCGGGAAGGTTATAAGCTTAAATAAAAAATTGACACCCCTAACTTACATATACAAACTATATAATGTAGCATCACATAATATCAATAAAAAAAATACTCCATCCGTCTCAATTTATGTGATATAATTTGAATAGATGCGATGTTTAAAAAATAAAAAAGACTTTTAAAATTTATGATTTTAAACAATCCAGAAAATATTTATTTGGTTATAAATTATTTTATTAAGAATAAAAAAATTATTAATTTAAATTATTTTTAAATATAAATATATTATTCTCTTGAGACAGGTTAAAAAAAAAATTTATCACATAAATTAAAATCAAACAAGTAATAATGCAGCATCACACAATATGTCGGCGCCCACATAAGTGACGGACAGCAGAAAATTAGCCAGGTGGACACTTAACATCCACCTAACTAATTGAAATCGACGTTTACAATGTAAATAGAAGTCATTATCAGCACCAGGAGTGTAACACCTGTCCTTCCAATCTCATCACTTTTTGCTCTATTTAACACTGACAAATAATTGTTTGATTTGAAACATAAAGCTTCTTTTTTCTTTTTTTGGTTTCTCATCCAAGGTCTAGCTCCATTAGATTTAAAGAATTTCTCGAGAAAAGGCCTAGGCCCTTATCTTAAAAATTATTTTCTTAACTATATACTTATCGGTGCTTTTCTTTAACTATCCAAAAACTTATTAAATTTGATCTCCATCTATTTTTTTATATAAACAGGCAGACAAACTCATAAACCTCATTAATCGTTAAACCGTTCTTCGTACCTATATTTCTCTCTCCCTCGTTTATTTTTCCTCAAGTTCATTCTTTAACCTCAATTTTTTTCCTCAAGTGCTCTCTCGCGTTTTAAAAAAAAGCTTTTGTTAAAAAAATAAAAAAAAAAGAAGACGTCTCGTCGGCTTTTTTTTTTTTTTTTTTGAAAATTAAAGAAAAATTTATCAAACCGTATGTTTTGGCATTAAAAATAGACCACCGATATTTTTTGTTCATATACTTAATATTTAATTTATACGTTTTTTCGCTTAAAAAATTACTCCGTCTCCGTCGATTTTTTATAAAAAAATAAAAATAAAAAAAAAAAAAATCGGTTTATTTTAGAAAATAATATAACAAATAATTATATTTTTTTTGCTCATTTTTGTGCAAAAAATAATAGATGTATTATTCTTTTAAAAATGGATTTAAAAAAATTATTAAAAAAATTTCCATCGATTTTTTTTCATGAACGCTTTTTAGTAGTGTTTGATAAGAATGGTAATAAATTTTATGCGAGTTTGTCTTTTCGAATTTTCACTCGAGAAAATATATGCTCTTTTTTTTTTTTTTAACAAAGGAACTTAACGAAAAAGACAAGAGAGAGAAATTAGCCAGGTGTTTAATGATTAACACGAAGGTTTATGAGTTTGTAACTGTTTGTATAAAAATTGAAATCGATAACTTTTTGGACAATGACTAAATAGAAGTCATTATCAGCACCAAGACTGTAACACCTGCCTTTTCCAATTTCACCTTTAAGATTTTTTTTTTTTTAATTAAAGACGATTTCATTCTCAAGATTCGAACTCAAGATATCTGAATACAAAAATTTAATAAGATTCGTTTTAATACTTGAGTTCTAAAGGCAAAGCTTGTGAGTTGTTTCGAAACTTAGCAGGTAAAGCGGCCCAGAGTTAGGCTACTAAGTGGAACCAAACCATTCAACTTACCATTTGCACGATTCGATCTAGCAAGAAATAATTGAAAAACAATGTTTCCTTGCGAACATTAAGATGTAAACCTTGTCGTAAAAAACAGACACTTGAAGCTAGCTACTTTAAAGACTAAGTATTCACCACTTCATCACAATCTTTACTTATAGGGCAAAACACATATATGTACATGATATGGGGGTATATTTACATAACATGATGATATTTTTTAGTTTACAAAATATATCAATAGACTTGTTACAAAATCTATACAAATTAGGAAATTAAAAAGAAGCAAATAAAACACATTAAATAAGGAGGAAATCGTTTTACTTATTTTATCTCTCTTTCCATTCAAAATTTATATATATAGTTCCCCAATTTTCTCCAACTTTTGCTTCCTTATTTCATCCACTTTTCTCTCCCATTCAAAATTAAGAGATATTGTTACCTAATTTTCTCCAACTTTTACTCAAAAAGTCCATTATAAGTAATTTTTATGTACAAAGTTCATACACCAAAAAACATATATGTATAATTTTCGTATGCAATATGTATTAATAGATTCTTATAATTTTTATATATGAAATATGTATAAAAATTATATGAGTATTTTTGATTATTATAAAGTACATATAAATTGTATAAAATCTAATCAAAGTATGTATAAATTTTGAGAAAAATATGCATAATAAACTTGTAATTGATACAACCAGATTCCATACAAAGTTCATATACCAGAAAATAAATATATATTAATTTTTGTATGCAATATATATACAGGTATAAATTCGTTATAATTTCTACGTATGAAATATGTATAAAAGTTGTATGTATATTTTGATTATGACAAACTACATTCCATTCACATTTCATACACATATCAGTTTTCAACATTTTTAAGACTAATTGATATCAAATTTGTTCGCATTTCATACACATTGTGCCGCATATATCTAAAAAATGACATATAGTAGGCTCCATACCCATTTCATACATATATAAGTTTCACCATTTTTTAAAACTATAGTTTATTTAATTTATACAGATTTTCAAAACACACAATGATCATATATATCTCAAAACGATACAAATTAATTTTTATATATAATTAATACACAAGTTAATAATCAAAAATACATTGTAATATTAGTTTGAAAATTTATACCAGACTATATTAAGATGGAGTTTAGGTATGAAAATGGTGTCGATCATAGAAGGAGAGAGGAGAGAGGGAGAGAGAGAGAGAGAGAGAGAGAGAGAGAAATGTTTTTTGAAGCTGAAGCTAACTATCCTAATTAACACATTTAAAATCGTATTTTCTTCCTTAAAAAAATTTCTAAAATCGTGGGTCCCTTTAAACCCAAATATGATATACTTTGTATTTTGTTGGTATGTTTTGTAAATAAGGAAAAATATCCTTATGTAGTTATGTTTTGTAATATAGAATCTTAAATATGTGTTATTAGGTCATTTTTCCTTAAATATACAGTTCGACCGAGCAACAGCCCGGTTAAGGAGAAGGCTGTGTTAGAGGCCGGGCTGGATATTTTCTTGGGCCTAAAGATGGGCCCTGGTGTCCCACTTGTGCACCACCCCCATTAATTTTTTTTTTTTTTCACAATCTATACTTCAACTAATGCTTAAGGTGAGGAACGCAGTTTATGTTGTATGCATTGTAAAAAAGATTAAGGTATTCAGATAATTTGATTATTGGTTCCAATATAATTTCAAAAGATGCATTATTGCAGGTGGAAAACATTTGTTACTCCCCAAAGTACTAGTATGCAAAATCTCTTAGACCGTTACTCGTTAACTATAATAACCAGAGTTTATGATAATAAGATTGGTTTTGTCTTTGAAATGTGGACAAAGTCGTGGAGTTTCAAATTTCACCTGTAAAATTTTATGATAATGTCCTGGAATTTATTCTATGAAATTTGAAATTTTATGACAGTGATTATTTGTTAATTATAAGGATTTAAAGCGGCTATTTATGAATTTTATCCTAAATAAAGGAAGTAGTCTTCAAGTTTTTGTTTTTAACGAGTCTCTAAAAGTCTAATGGTCCAACAGTATGAATATCCAAGAATTGTAGGCTTCGTTGTTTTATAGGGCTGTAAATTGTTTTATGGGCTTCAACTTACCTAACCCACTACACTTATTCTGGGCCAATCAGTCCTTAAGTCTTTAGTGATAAGAAATGTGGTAATTACACCCAATGACCTAAGATAATAGGTGTTTTTAATCCTCATTTTGCCATGAGCAAATCTTAGTTGACAAAGTTACTCGATACTTGTTTTGGTATCAAATACAGTCAACCCTCTCTATAACGACATCATTTGTCTGGATTTTCTTTAGCTGATATAGCAAAATGTTATTATAAAGAAAACATATAATATAACATAAGATTTCAAGAAAAAAAATGTGGTCGTTGGATTAATGTTATGGAGAGGTCTAACTATACTCACAAAATTAATCGTTGAAGTGTGCATAAGCTGACCGTCATAGATATAAAAAGGAAAGAGATTTGTTCTATGATAAAATGATGAAATATCAATATCTACCTTAGGAGAGCTTTATATAATATTAGTTAAAAGATAAGAATATGCTTCTACTTTTTGAATATATATTTTTAATCTTATTCTGTCATCATCTTTTCTGATGAGATAGTGGGTTACAGGGTATCACTCATCTTTAGTGAAAATGACAAAAACAGGTTTTGCCTTTCTTCTAGCTTTTCATATTATACATAACCTTAAAGCATCGCACCATGATTACTCAATAAAATACTATTCATTAATATGGACTTTTATATAACTTCCCCAAGAAAATGTGCCCACTGGAGATTTATTTAGTCTAAATACAAATCATATTTTATAAACCTCACTTCCACTTTATAAAAAGTCCTAAAGGAAGGAAGTTAAAAAACTAAAGGCACTTTTATTGCAACCTCTCAAGGCTTTGTTCTCCCAGCCATAGTTCTACTTTAACTTTTTTTCATCACTTCGATAATTTTACAGAATACTTGCTATCTTCAATTTTTAAAATAAGGATGTAAGTAATTATATGTTACATTTCAAGCTCGATTTGAAGGTTAGATACTAAATGAAGATCGGTTCAAGTCAACACATTTTTTTGTTGATAGATTGGTGCATGTGACATTTAACATGAGAATAAATTTAAACACCCTAAAAGTGTGATTTAACGATCAATAAAGTGAGTTAAAATGAAGATCAGTTTAAGTCTTGAAGACAAGTATGCGCTAACATAATTTTTGTTGATAGATAGATAAGTGCTCGATCGTGACATCCAAATAATATTATCTTTGGGGACATTTTATAAAGTTGAAATGACAAAGAATGGATTGACAAGCTCAAAGGTTTCGTTGAAGAAAATAAAATCAAAATCAGTTTAATTAAGTCTTGTTGATAAATTACTGCTCGATCGTGACATTCGATATCAAGAAGAGTGACCTAACGGTTAATAAGGTGAGAGAGAATTATGAGAGATCAAAGTTTAGATTTCAATTAAGACAAAAATCGTTATGTAAGTGATTTTTTCATTTTCATAACTACTTTGCTCTTATGCACTCGAGCCGACGGTCTTCTTGAAATAACCTCTCTACCTCACGAGGTAAGGGTAAGGTCTGTGTACACTCTACCCTCTTCAGACCCCACTTGTGGAATAACACTGGGTATATTGTTGCTGTTGTATTTAAAATTTAGCAAATCAAGTTACCCATTACTTATATTGAAAATCATTACTTTTTTAGATTAGAAGAATATATGGGATAATGAAAATAGTTTAGGTTCTTTTTAAAGAAAAGAGAAAGATAATTGAAACCAAACCATCACCTCGTAGAATGCTTGCTTTGTGTGCAAGCACCAACGAAACAATATATCAATTGTTTAGCCGGGAGTTTAATCATCACAAAAGCAACAATGAATTTAAAGCTAGCATTGATTTTCTTTTCTAGTTAGGGTAAGAGGCAAATTCAAAAGTTTGAGCTTACGATTCATGATTCTAAATTTAAAAAAAAAAAGATTATTTATTGAATTTTGTATAAATTATTTATACATATTAAGATTTTTTAAAAATAAATACAGGATTTTGAAAGTAGCTAGAACCTCTAGCTCCACTTCTCTTTGTTTATGGTAAAATTAATATTCAATTTTTCCCCTCTGTATGAGAAGATATCTTAGATTTTTTGCCCACTGCATTATTAAAGTAGATTAAACTAATTTGGATTTTTTAATTTCCATGCACAATTTGTATTCATGCGCTTCACATTTGTCCAAAAGTTGGTAAAATTTGAAAAAAAAAAAAAAAAAAAAAAAACACTCAAAATTTACACAACTACAAATATAACAATAACAAGAACGCCTCAATCCCAAACAAGTTGGATTAAGTTATATGTGTCCTTACTATTATATTTAAGCTCAACTGATCATGCCATCATCATACCAAATAAAAATAAAAACATGTAGAATTCATAGAAAATATAATTAGAAAAATATAATTCAATGCAACCAGAAGACTATTTTCTACATTTGTTTAATGTTAGATAAATTCACAATCTTTTATACACAGACACACACACACAAAAAGACACTGGAATCTGAAGAGAGAAAAAAAAAAACAATTAAACTAGTATAGAAAGATGGCAAGAAAAACATAACCCCTTGTAGAAATGTAAGTTCACGAAGTTGCGCACGATAGAGCCAATATAATCTGATCCTTCATTAGACCTCACACATAGCAAGAGCTTCATGCACTGGACCGCAAATTTGACTTATTTCCCACCTCATAATAACATTCTGATTATGAATTTAGCCACTTTTGAGAGTTCAATTATGTCCCTATTCATATCAGATATTGGAGAAACCAACTTCTTATACTCAAAACTATACTCACAAGTTTCAGCCTCTACAACAACATCAACCATACCATCTTCAGCAAATTTAGGCACTCCTTTTTTCAAAGCTTCAACGGCTACGGTTACATCGGCACGTTGCACGGCGTAATACGCCATGTAACACTGGCTAAGTGGAACCCTCCACTCAGGGTTCGATTTTTCGAGCTCTTTTATCCTTTCCGTTATTTGTACGGACTTTAATTTCACCGCGTCCACCATGACGAGGCCTAGGGTGGTGATGTCATCACCACCCTCGGCCTTGTAGCTACGTGGATCAGATTGTAAGGTGGTGAGACATAGGGAGTAGTTGGGAGTGGCCCTACAGGTCGTATGGATGAGATTATTATTATTGTTGTTGTTGCTGTTGTTTGTAGTGTCGTTGTTGAGTGACAAATTGGTTATTAGCATCAATATGGGAAATAAGTTTCTCATTTTCTTTAGAGTTTGTGTTGTTGAAAATATGGAGAATTGATGAAAGAAATGAGAAGATTGTGAAGACTGAAAGAGAATATGGGAGAAGGCTAAATAGTGGAAAGGTGTTTGCTTTTGTGTAGATGACTAGAAACACAAACAGCTAAAGCTATATATAGGGATAGCTATCAAAGGGTGACATAAGATTTCAAATTAGTAGGTGCAAATTAAACGTTTAGTTGTATGCATAGTCTTTAATTTGAACGCTATGTACATATATTGAGATTGAACTTATAATATATATACTCACAATGTGAATCAATGTATTTTTTTATGTTATCCGTAGTAGATAGATCATCTTTTTTTTTTTTAGGCTGTTTATTCATTTTTTTGTACCATAGTCATCATTTAGGTGACTTGTTCATCTTTTTTTTTTTTTAGGCTGTTTATTCATTTTTTGTTACCATAGTCATCATTTAGGTGACTTGTTCACAATGTAAAAGAAAATTAATTGGTTTGGTTTGGTGTTTAAAAAAATCCGAACCAACCCGATCCATGTACCCCTAATTAGTAGTATATATAAGTTAAATTCATATATATATATATATATATGTATATATATATATATATATATATATATATATATATATATATCTATGTATGTATTAAGTTGATTATTAAATATTAGCCAAATTAGTAAAATTAACGTAGTAAAACCATTTTTGAATTTCTTGTAACACTAAAATAGACAATTTAACCCAGCTTTTTAGAAAATCATTTCAACCGAAATAGTTACCTAAGTTTAAGTTGATTTGATAACTAGAAAAAGTAAATTTAACATGTATCGATCACCATCAAAGAGTTTTAGTCCAACAAGTCTCTGTGTTTTGCGTATGTTGGTTTAATTAACATGGTGTACAAGACTACTAGTCTTATGGAGCAGCTTATGTGCACTGATCCATTAACAAAGTATCCCAAAAATCAATAACGATTTCATCCTTAAAGAATGCGATAGGATGTTTAGGATTCTTTGGCTCTTAATCAGAAAATTTTGAGTCGAGCTTGAAAAACGTGAAACTGTTAAGTACCTCCTAATTAGTCTACTAGGCGCAAATTCAAATTAATTGGGTAAGTAAGCACATGTACGAGATGGTTGAACAAAAAGAATAGTCCAAAAATTCAAAGGGAGTGATGAGAATTGAGATGTTTAAGATCCTTTCATTCTCAGTTTAAGTTTTGGGAATGACAAATTTTTAGATAGGAACCAAAAAGAGTGTTCTATCCATTACTATTGTGCTCAAACTCAAATAAATCGGATCAGTAAACGGCAGATATCAAATGATTGAACTAAAAAATATACCCGGAAAGCAATAACTGACTTTGTTAAGGGACAAGCTTAAACTTAGCTAGCGTTTGGCCATAATTAAATTTTAGATCAGGTTTTGAAAATTTATCTTCAAATATCTATTCAGTCATAGATTTTGGATCAGATTTTGAAAAAATTCATTCCAAAAACCGGTCTAGACCAATTTTTGGGTTTTTTGGATTTCTACTCACAAAACTTTAAATTTTTTCCTAGTAAAATGCATATCCAAACACAACTTCAAGTTCCAAAAATCACAACTTCAAAAACTCAAAGTTTCAAATTTCAAAATTCAACTTCAAAATCTATGCCCAAACAGGAGCTTAATTTCATTGATCTTTTCATTTTTTTATTTTTATAATTGAGTGGACATCTTTGTCAAATTGTGCAATTCTACTTTTTGTATGACTATTGTTTAAAAGATAAAAGACGTTACTTGAGAAACATGATTTTCTTGGTCGTCAATTTTCTGTGGGCAGGATAGATATTTTTGTAGCACAGTAAAGAGGAACCAAATATTAAAATCAACGCCTTAATAATTCAACTTTGAATTAAAAAACTTGCACGCGCTCTAGATCAATTCCTTTTGAAATTTTCATCTTTTAGGTACTTACACACCAAAATTAAAAGTCGATAAACTTTACTCGTATCGGATGTATATACTAACTCAATAAATATACAACACATATTTTCATAAATATGGTTATCCTTAAATCATAGTTAATTAATACATATTATCACCTTAATTTATCACTTAACCATACAAATTAAGACTAAGAATGGATATGAAATGATGGTGATTCCACAATAGGCTCGGCAAAAAATTGTATGTAGAAAGGGTATCCGAAACAAAACAAAAAATGTCTCAATTTAGCGTAAACACCTAGTCAGATAACTGAGCATAGTAAGTCAATTTAATAGTTTTATAAAAAAGCATAATTTACTACAATAGATGAAATTGTTGTTAGCGCAAAAATTCTTTATACGGCTAACGTATATAAGTTAAATCATTTTATTAATAACATTTAAAAACAGAATTTGAAACTTAATCTCTGTCCAATTGCCATAAGAAGTGACAATTTTTTGCTAGGTGAAAGCACTAAAAATTGAAAATCTAGTGAATTTGTTGTCACATTCTAAAAGTTTCTTTGGACTTTATTTTTGTTTATTATAGCCGTGTAGTAGTAGGTGATTTCCAAATTGCGACGTTAGCTACTTGTGCCAACTAGCAAAAGCTTTTGTACCGTCAAATAATTATTTTAATTAAATATATTCACAATCAAATCATTAACAAAACAAGCTCTTGTTTCTTTAATTTTTCACCAAATATTCTTCCCTTATATTCTTTTTATTTTCCACTATTTTGAATAACCTCAAAAGAACAAAAATCAATAACAAAACAAGTTCTTGTTTCTTTAATTTGTCACCAAATATTCTTCCCTCATATTCTTTTTATTTTCCACTATTTTGAATAACCTCAAAAGAACAAAAAGGGATTAGTTAGGAGTATCATTTCTAAAACGAGTATAAATATGATAATGAATTTCGTCCATTTTTAAAAATTTAAGTACGTACTATTATTCTATAACCTAACATGGACGGACCAAGACAAAAGACGTAAGAGAGGGTATGTTTTGTTTTGTTTTATCTTTTATTTACCCTCTCTAATTATTTGAATTTTAGTGGCTCCGCTAATTTTATTAATTCAATTTTAAAAATGGAACGGCATTGATGATGTTTGGAAATAGCCAAGGCATATTTAACATATAAAAGTTGGTAGATATTTTGATGTAGGTGACGACACTAATCAGAAGAGTTGATTGATGTTGTCCAAGGATTCATTAAATAATCACAGTTAATAATGACATTTTAGCTTTTAAGAGTTGTCTTAATAATTCGAGATTTGTTAACAATTTGCCTTAGAGAAAAAGATATTAGCTAGTGGATGCAAATTGTTTGCTTGAATAAAAATACTGTATATCATCTAAACGACTAGTATATAATCCAAAGATGAAAATGGTTTCTGTGAAAGCGGTTTCTTGCTCACTCCTTTTTTTTTTTTTTTTTTTTTTTTTTTTATTCGGTATTCGCCACCCACATTGAGATCCGACTAAATTCAGATTTGCACCAAAAAATCTCATATGAGGGGATGAAGCGTTCTGTAGCAAAGACTATTCCGTACCTAGGGCTCAAACCTATAACCTCTGAATCCCTTTACCTATATAAGTAAATCACTTTTGGCGATGGATGTCGTCCAACGATTAATTTCTTCGTGTCCGAATTAATATGTACACTGATCTTATTAATTCGAATTCACACCGCGTAGGATTCCATGAAAAGGGAACCGTCCTCAACAAGAGTTTATCTATTCCCAAAACTCGAACTCGAGACATTTAATCAAATGCTTTTATTTAATAATTGTGATTGTAAAATAAATTACCCTCAAGAAAATATCTTAGCTAGTTGCACAATTTGCTTATTCAAATCAAAGATTATCACAATCTAAATAACTAATAATCCAAAGATGAAAATGGCATCTTTTCAAAGTGGTGTGAAATAGCTCACTTCTTGGCATAAATAAGTATATCCCTTTTGGTGATTATATTCCATATGAAGTCTCTATCATAGACTTTTGACATATACTAACTCCATTTACATTCATGAAATGACTTTTGGATTTTGGTAGAAAAGATTTGACTTGTTATCCTCAAAACTCGAAATCGAGACAAGACAAATAAAATCCCTAAAATCCTACCATTACTCGGGTGGTACTTTTCCAACTGGAAACCAAGACTTTTGGTTAGAGGCAAATCAAATCACAATGATCCCATCATAACTCCAGTGGTTTTCTTTTTATATGTCTTTCAATTTAGTCATTTTCATATGGTTCTACAATTAACTTCCATTTTCTATGAGAAAGAAGAAAAACAACAAGGTGCTCTAGAAAAAAAGAGATGTGTATTTGGTTTGCCCAAAAATATTTTTCGAAAAACATTTTTCAGAAGAAACTTTATGTCACTATCCAACACTCTCTAAATATATAAACTATTTCAAATGATTATCGGAGGAAAACATAAAAGAAGAATACCATTTCCTACCTTTTAATTTTTTCCGGTGTTTGGTTGCTAGAAAATGATTTATGTTCTTGAAAATGTTTTCCTTCATACCAACCAACCATCACTGATACAAGAACTAATTAGAAAATTCAGCTAAAATCAGAAAAGATTTACTTGATATAGATCAAGATAATTTTCTTACAACAGAAAGTAAATAAATAATGAAGGAACCAAAAATTTAAATAAGTCAAACAAGGATAAGAAAGTAACCTCTTCATTACATCAGTATTCAATTTTTTTATACAGTTTCTTCCATCGGTCAATTCAGTAGCCAAACAAAAAAAACATTTAGAGTTGTGAGAGTCAAAAGAGTTTCAAAATTAATACAACACAATGCAAATGTGCAAAGTTTCTTCCTTTTCTCTATATGTGTGATCAACAAATATGTGCAGTGTCAAACCCGTATTTACTAGAAATATTCTTGTTATTGCTTCGAGTTGTATTCTCCAAAAAAGTAGATCCCGCTCTAATATCTCCGAATAACAGCAACCTTAACCCCCAGCACTAGGGAACTTGGGATTTTCACTCGTAGCCAAATACTCATCAGCACAATGAGGTTTATACTTGGACTGTGGAGGAACTTTTTTTCGATTGCCATCGACTACCCTCCAACATGGCTTAGAGTTCTTTCGTTCGCAAGCAGACTGAGCTTTTTTAGGCAACTGATATGCTTTAACGATCGATAACTTCATCGTTCCTGTTGAGCCTTGATATCCGTTATCAACGCTCTTTAAAAAGTATTCTTCCACGAGATCTGCGTTTATTAGGTCAACCCTACCAGTTGGTAATCCCCAATAAAAGATGATATTTGGCTCCGATGCATCTGTGTCGACATATTCAGTTGGGTTCGGGTCACAAAAACCCAATAACTCCTCCAGCTGGGCAGAATGAAATGAAGTGTCATCAAGAAAGACCAGAAGATATAGGATCTCCATTTGATACAAGAAAATACGATTTTTCTGAAGATGCTTTTCTTAAATCTCAACAATGTAAGGCAATTAAACATTAAAGAATAATCTCATCAAGAAAAATTATACTACAACAACCACTATGCCTCAGTCCCAAGCAAGTTGAGGTCAGCCAAAGTATAACAGTAAAGAAAAAGAAAAAAAAGTTATATTTTTTAAAAACGCATGCCATTTGTAGCTAAAAACTCCTCCTTTATACCATTTTGCATTCACCAACATACAAATATTTATTTACTATTGCTTTGCCTGACTATCAGCTTACACCACTCCCATGCCCAACTTCCATATTTCGCTATTATCACATGCCATTAATTTTTATCTCCAACTATGCGTTAGACAATGATTTAGAAATGTTCTTCCTCAAAACATATGTTGCAGAAAGTATTTTGTACTATAACAAGCATAGGAATAAACAATGTCCGGGAAAAAAAGAAAGGCAAAGAAAGAGCACAACAGACAAACTGGAAAGTCTTGATTCTGAGGATGCTCATGAAACATGAACAATGACTTCTCAAAGCAGTGTTACAGGCTTACAGCAACAATATAAAGATCACAAGTAATTGTTGGGATATTTGTATTCCCATTTGTGATTCATTATCATGCTCATCTAGAACCAATCTTTGTTCACGATGAAGCCCGTAATTGATTTGGAAAAATAGCTTTCAGATGTTGTCATGGAAGAGTGGAAGTCACCCATGGAACTATAAGGAAATGCATTATCCTTCAAAGCTGCTTATCATGGTTCACGCCTCCACACTTATAATAAGAAACCATTAGATCAAACATGATTGGAATGTCGTATGCAGGACCAAGTTTGTCTGACTCTCACCAGTATGGCTTATAAGATTTCATTACAGTCCAGTAAATCCTAGCAGCCTAAATGCCCATGCAAATAGCTAAAATAGTGATGATATCATTGCTATAACAGAGAAAACAAGTAAGCCATAGGGACATACCTTGACCAGTAAAGAGCGAAAGCGTGACTTGACCCAACCTACCCAGTCTCCTAGCTCATCTTTGTCACAAGCTGAGAGGAAAATTTTGACGAATAGTCCGTATCTTCTTGCATAAGGAAAAGGCTCAAAAATGATATTCCAATCAAAATCTGGGCTCAACATATCCTGCGGTAAACTTACATACAGTGAGTGGTGAAGGGAAAAATAACGACTAAGGATTAGCATGAAAGTAGCCCATGAAAACATGATCCGCCCAGAGGTTTATTAGCTCAGCCCATTTTAGTCCAACCCATTTCCGCCCATCTAAAATTGGGCTGATATGCAGCCCAAATTGACCCATTGAAACCTTGTCAAAATATTTTCAAAAAGATTTTTTTATTTGATATGTTACATATAGCCATTAAGTACTTCAAAAATTATAATAGAACAAACAAAGAAATTAAACGTAGTAAGAATTTGGTGGGGGGGTGACCCGCATTGTAGCCCAATCCATTTCATTCCAAGTAACTTTGACCTGCCCATTTATTACAACTGGCCCATTGCATGAATATAAGATGAGAAAAGAACTAAAGAAATGACCAGGATGATGGGATATATTAGAAATTGAATTATCATATACCTTAGTCAGCATATGTCCTCTCAGGAACTCTGTCCTGATTTTATAGAATGTGCTTCTGGTAATGTTGGAATGACAGAATTCGTACGGGCTACATGGTAACTGGATAGGCATCCAGGAGACCTTATCAGTCGGGATGAATGGCCTAGCTATTCGGTCTTGCAGAATTACTGGAGTTGGCCAAGGCCATAAGGCAAATGTCTTGAAGAAAAGTAAAATGAGTGCACTTAAGCTGGCACTTGGATGCCTTTGGCAGATAAATGCTGAAAGCACTGCCAAGTGAATTCCTCCAAAGAATCCAAGCAACTGAAGGTTATCGCACGATTGGATAGATAATGTTAGCATGAAATATAGAAGTAGAGAAGCAGAAAATTGAGTTCGAATCCATGAATCTTACATTTCCATAAACTCCTCGTCTTTTAGCCCATAATTTGATGCAACGCAGCACTGCTTGGAATACCTGTAGAATATCAACCAGGAATGTAATACACGGAAACTCTCACACTAATAGCCTGTTTGGCCAAACTTCTGTGAAGCCAAAAGTGCTGATTCTTCTAAGAAAGTGCTTATTTTAGAGAGTTGAGGTGTCTGGCCAAGTTTTTCAGGACGAAATAAATGCTTTTGAGTAGCAGCAGAAGTTGTTTTCAGAATCTAAAAAATGTAATTTTTCCCCGGAAGCACTTTTGGAACCTTGACCCAGCACAAATTACTGCTCTAATATTGGCAAAAGTGCTTTTTAAATAGATTAGCCAAACACAATCTCCAAGTACTTTTTTGAAAAACATTTCTGAGAAGTTGATGCATGACCACTTTTGGCAATTTCATTCTTCAGTAAACTAGATTTGTGACCCATTATCAGAAACATGGAGTACTTAAAGAGTTCAGATTCTACTACCAAAATATCTAGCTTTTGAGTTTTAAATTTAAGTGAAGCGTGATTTAAATGAAAACTGCAACCAAATTAAGAAGAGGTGTCATTTCCTTATGCCTACTGCCAAGCCCAAGGCTATAGACAAGTCAACTAAATATAGCAAACTCAACTTTCCAGCAACACTCAACTTGCCTCTATGTTTGGTACAAGATGAAGAATGCTCCTATTGGCACGTACACCAGACAAACTTTTCCAGCTCGTGTCATCGATATTCTTCAGAAAGAATGGATTGAATACGTCCACATTCTATATGTAAAGAGAAAATCAATAAGATATAATAATCGTATAGTATATCTGTAGAGGATGAAATTTAGGACTTTCGGTAAACAAGGTCATTTTCATGGCTTTCCCGTGATGCACTTACTTGAAGTGTACTGATCGAAATAACAGGAATTTAACTGTCACGTCACCTCAGGGTTTAAAAAAATGAAAAGAAAGTTACCAAAAAAAAAAAACTCACCTCAGGGATGGATATTACTTTGATTCGTGCATAGGGAAGATCAATGGATATCCCATCAAATTTGAATCGCATGAGAGGAACTTTTGCATCCTTGACACAGTGGATTTCTGATACTTCGGGCCTGCTTGCAAGCATGTCATGCAGAACGATGAAAAAGTCTTCCTACACAAGCCACAATGAGATACACATGACATGTAGCATTATATAGGCATTGCACAACCTCTTTTTGATTCAAAGAAGCTAAAAAAGGAAACAAAGACTCACAGCTATAGTGGCAAAGTAAGGACCAACACACAAAGCATCAATATCTGACTCCGAATTATAAACCTGCAAATACCGGAACGTATCAAGAAAATGTGAATCAGATATTCAGAACAACACTTATTATCCAACATAAATATCTGTGATCAACAATACAGCATTTTCCAACAAGACAAAAGATCAACGGAAGTTGAAGGATAACTTATGGAATTAGACTTACCCCCAAACCATAAGATCCATATGTCAATATTGTCCCAGAGGCAAACTTAAGGTACTTTTTTGGAAGACCTCGCTGGTAAGTCACCGTTTTAACCCATTCCACTACTATCTGCGAAATAATAGTAGAAGTCAATCAAAAAATTGATGCAATGGAAATGACTGAAACCCAGCATAAAACACTTTAAGATTCACAGCTAACAGGTGATTCTTTTTTTTCTTTTTTTTTTCTTTCTTCATCCTTTCTTTTTCCACTGGTTGTTGTATTACAAGAGTCGATTTTACTTCTTTGTTTTAATTCTAGGAGAGACCCTGAGATGATAAGCTGCACTCTAAATCATAAGTTGGAGAGGATTTACATAACCATTTAAGAACTGTACCTTTTACCAGAGGCATATATTCAAGATTTTAAGCTTGTTACTGCAGAATAGCACTACACCCTCTTACATCTTTATGTCAATGTGAGTGATTGGATTTGGTATAAATACATAAAATTAGGAAATTTTCGATTATAAGGGTGCGTTTAATACGGAGAAAATGTTTTTCAATTTTTTCATGTTTGGTTGGTCAAAATTGTTTGAAAACGTTTTCTCTTAGAAAAACAAGTTATCACTTCTCTAGTGAAAGTAAAAAAAACAAGTTCCATAATTGGCATTTCACTTCTCTCCTTCCTCCAACACACCCCATGCCACCCCCAGTCCCCATATCCCCCACCTCACCCAGCCCGCACCCCTACCCCTCACTCCCATCCTCCATAGTGTTTGCCTAAATTATATATCAATGTTTTTGGGATAATATTTTCTGCTTATTTACCAAACACCAGAAACTAAGTAATAACACCATATTTTCCGCGGAAAACATTTCCCTTCATAACAAACACACCCTAAATATATAACTCTAGCTGGAGAGGAGCAGTACACACCTGCTGCCTGTTCCTATATAAGATGTACATTCTATTCATATAAAAGAGAAAAATGTATATCAAATAGATACATATTAATGCTTAAAAAAACAAAAACCTTTTTGAGCTTGTCAATGGCATTTCTCCTTTTCATTTCCTCTTCTGGACAAGGCACTAAACCTTCATTGACCATCATCTTCAAAATGCAAATTGACACCACATTAATCATAAACAAAACAACTTAACAAATAATAATCATATACATGCAAAACGCTATACCTGAAGCAAAGACATTGATCTTTCCATTTCCATTCTCAAAATCACATCTGAGTTTCCATTAAAATTGCGTAATTTTGGCTCTAAAGAACCAAGATTAGAGTTTGCCAACCCAATTGGCTTTGTGGGTTGGCATGTATAAGGTTGATTAACAACTTTAATAAGATCAAGAAAGTGTTGGTTTTCAAAGTTTTCTAATTCCATGCAACAAAATTTGAAGAATCTTGAAATTCTTGCAAATGATTCTCAAGAATCTTGAAAATTATTATCAGAGGATCTCCAGTTATTCAGGAAGTACGGAACTATAATGACGGTTACTAGTTAAGGCATTGTTTGGTTTAGGTATAAGGAATGACAGTACTTGCATAAAATGTTTAAAAAAAAAAAGGATTGGCAATGTAGTGTTTGGTTTTTCATTTTTGTTACACGCGCAAATAATTATGGTATACTCCCTCCGTTTACTTTTACTTGTCCAGTATATTTTCACTTTTAACATATTAAGAGAATATAATTTTTTGTCCTGTTTTACCCATAGTATTAATTACTGATTTCAAATTATTTTTCAAGTCCATTAAAAATATACAACAATTAATATGAGATCATAGCAAATTAGACACTTCATTTATTATTTCTTACGGGGTGTACAAAATTCATAGTGAATAAGTAAAAGTGAACGGAGGGAGTATATAAGAATTAATGTATTATTTTATGAGGATATAAGGTAAAATAAAATTGGAGGATTGGTAAATGGTATACATCTTAAAACAACTATAATATCCAAAATAACCTTCATATAATAAACATCTTTTAAAACTTCTTCAGTTTTTAAGCCGCAATTTGATGGTTATTCATGCTACCAATTTTAAAAATAATATCACCCAATTGATTTAAACACCCAAATTTACAGATTTAGAAATGTAAAGCAAGCTTCGAAAAGCTCCTTCAATGGCGGCGTTAGTTCACTTCTTTAATGGATTTTTTTTCCATGTATACTCAATCACGCTTGAGCTTAAGAACCAAATTCTGACATACCAAGTTCAAATCGCCAACAAATCTCGAAATAAATTTTCAAATTGAGGTTAATGTTCATCAATGAATGTCCAAAATTTTATGGAGGTTTCATGAGGTTAAACAAGTATTTTATTTTTGCAGTATTCAACTAAATTTCAACACAAATAAGCTCAATAAAAACTTAGGATCAGATTCAAACTTAAACTAATTTAATTATTTTGGTCATAATCAAAATAATTTTGCATAATTAAATGATTTACTTTTGAAAAATGAGCAAAAAATAAGTAATTAGAGAAAATATTGGAGGAGAGAGGGGTTGATGGAAGGAAGAGAGAGAGAGATCAAAGGGAGTTGGGTTTTGTAGAGAGAGAGAGACATTATTTACCAAGGGTAAAATAGGAAAAAAATGATTAATTTTGTGTTGAACTCCAAAAACGACAGATATTTTGAGACATATATTTTCAGTAAGGACGACAAATATTTTGAGACGGAGGGAGTACTTATTAGGTAAGTGAATGACTCATTCATTAACTAAAAAAGTTTAGTGATTTTAGTTCAACAAGTAAACTTGCGTGAAATTATTCCGACATTTTGTACTTCACCATCCGCTATATTTTGTTCCTATAATCTACACAAGAATGTCATAAATTTCCTCGTTTCGACTAATTTATATCTCCACATTTTGATCCATGAAGTGTGGGTATACCAATGGCAATAAGAATATATACGGGAGTCCGGCATTGAAAAACACCATATATAATAGAGATGATTCTAGCACATGCTAGAGGTCGTTGGTTCAAATCTCACCGTCATTCGTTATCTACAAGAATTTCTATGAAAGAGTGTTGAAGATAGTAAATTAAGTAAAAGTATATAGTCTCTAACAACTAAAGCTTTTAGACGAGATGAAAAATAGGATTACAAGGTCATCAATGTCAATTTAACATTGTTCATCAGTGCTAATAAAAGGTTATACAAGTATACAACTTCCCAGAGCTTTAATAACCATGAATATGCAAGAAAAGAAAAGGCCACTAACAAAACTTGATTGATGAATTTTTGATAAAATTGGTCAACTGCTTCTTTACAGAACAATTCACAAAAGAATTATTAGAACGAAAACACCATGGATGTGGACTAACAATCTTGAAAATGCCTCCAGCAACTCTCTGACTTGCAGGTAGAAGGGCTTTCATTATAGCGTAAGGCAAGTGATCTTTTGTCATTCCAGGAATCATCAGAAATCAGAATATATGCACAATGTCATATGCAAATCTTTTGCATGTCAAGGAAATATCAGAAAGTTGCTCAGACTCTCCAAAAATGTGATCGCACCCTTGTCGGATCCTCCAAGGAATGCACTGGTACTTTTAAAGGATCCAACACACACGAAAATATTTTTGAAGAATTTGAGCAAGAAAATATATTTTTACAATTTCTTGAAATAGTTCATTAGCTTTTTTTATTTGATAGGAAAATAAACATGACAATTTCGACAACCAAAGTTAGTCATCGGGCTGGAGGTGAAAAAGTGAAAAGATGTGAAAATAGTCTTACTAGCAGAGAAGAGAAGGAACATAGCTCTACCTTGCAGATCTTGAAAATACATTAGGATGTCCAGAAGAGCACAAACGACTGCAAGAAATGAATACGATGTCAATCTAAGTTGCATGAAGCTAAAAAAGATGCTAGAATATCAAATTAGGAACATTGCATTAACAGGCAAAAGAAAGGAACTTCACAATGAAGGAATCAAAAATAGATATTCTTGCCAAGGATAAAATGACAAATCAAAGCATGTACGAAGAAAAGCATGATGGCAACGGAGTTAGAGTTAGTACCATAAGCCCGCCGAGAAATCCGTCAAAGATAATGCTATTCCAGCTGTTG
Organism: Lycium ferocissimum; assembly: GCF_029784015.1. NCBI lineage: Eukaryota > Viridiplantae > Streptophyta > Magnoliopsida > Solanales > Solanaceae > Lycium > Lycium ferocissimum. Next base: position 82,096 of record NW_026718266.1, read on the forward strand.
AAGTAGGAGTGTACTGAAAATCTGGCCTTTGCTGCGAGTGCTACTGAAGTAATCGCCATAACAAGGAAATAAAAAATGAGTCCCGTCAAGCCAGTAAATCCCAGTATCCCAGCTATGGCACCACTGATGATTGACAAGAATGTACGGCTGATCGACAGAAACAATCGATTTCAGAACGACGACATAATATCCAAGAAAGGAGTAGAAAACCACAACTTTTCTTGTTGGTATAAGATGAACTTCTTCACTATTTATATTGCTATCACTTAATCCAATTACAGGATGCATTCATGTTTTACTGGATTCACAAAGACATCAAATTTGGAAAATTGCTGTTTAGGAAGTATTTAGATCTACAAGCAAAATAAAAGGAGGCAGCTCAAAATACTAGGTGATTTCTTACCATCTATCTTAGCCTCGGTGGACAGGGTTACCTAGTACCTGTTGCTGGTGGGAGGCGGCAAATACCTCATGGAATTAGTTGGGATGCGGCAACCTAGTATGGACACCACGGTTATTAAAAAATAAGTAGGACAATTCTATTAATATTGTGGGCACCTCTCAAGGTCTAGAAGTATTGACATAGCAAAAACTCAAACTCCCTTAAAATCTTAGGGAGTTGAGACAATCCGTAGGGAGTATCTAAATCATATATTTATGGCATTTTATACCAAAAAGCCAAAAAATATAAACATCAATAATTTAATCTGTGCACTGCTACAGCAATATCATCAAAGCATCTGACCCCTTCTAATTTGTTAAGCAACTGCACCATCTTCTCCACTTCCCAATCTTCACAATTTCTCCAATAAGATAACTCCCAACCATGTTGTGGCCTATGTTGAGCCTCAGTATCATTTTTCGTTTGAGAGTTACATAAAACACATTTAATTTTGAATTCTCGAAAATCATCTTTTAGAAGACAGTGCCCATCCAAGTACCCTGCCAAAATCTCGATTTCATTCCATCACCTAAAGATAAGCTGATATTTACCACAAACTCTTCCCAAAAGTTCCTAATGTTCCTCCAAATACTTACCCATAAGGACCTAGCACAAGATTTCTGCACCAAATTTCACTACAACCATATTTAGCTGACCTTCATCTGGTTCATATTTCCACAAACAACAACTGAGTCTTTGTGATTGAGAAAGAAACCTTCATGGCTTCCATTGACTAATACTGAGAATCTGACAGTTGAAACGCAATACCTCACCCTATTCACCCATTTTTTCCCCAAATCCCATGTCCTTCAGGGTTAATTAGAACGTCCCATTTCACATGGTCGTAAGACTTCTCAAGCCTCAACGTCAAGTTTAGATATCATTGAAAAGCAAAATAAGCTTCTGAATTATTGCATAAGTTGCTTCTTACTCGTTAATAGTTACTCAAAATCTTGCATCATTATTATGGTTAGAATCTGCAGTTTTTGACTTCAGAAATCATGTTCACAGTGTGCAAGGTTCCAAATCCACTAATGGGGGTATTAAGGACTATAAGTACATCTAAAGCTACTGCTTAAATATATAAAACTTCACCAAAGATAGCAGAGTTTCCTTCTATTAAAAATTACTAGGAGTAACTTCTTTGTTTTTCTTTTCCTAATCTCTACATAACCAAAGACTAGTACATACAAACATAACGTCGTCAACGTATTTCCATATTAGATAGTGGAAAATTATAACACACATTCCACTGCAACTAAATAATGGTTTTGAACCAACCTGTAGTAAATGACTTTCATGTTGTTTTGCATATTCTCAGCATGGAAAGTTGGCAACTCATCCATGCTACTGCTTGATTTTTCAATCGACCCATTTACGTCATCATGCACAGCCATCACTGCTTGCAATTTTACAAACATCAAGCATTTAGAAAACAGAAATTCAAAATGCAGCAAAAGCGACTTGAAAGTTTGACAACTAACAAGAACAAGGGGTCATTTTGTTCATTGACTAGCTATATAGAATTATCATAATGAATAGTTATGCAGCGAATAATAATAGACTTAGTATAATATGATGAATAAGAAAGCATGGATTACTATACAGAGATTGCAGTAACAAAGTCAACAATTAGTTTTATCCTGGTAATACCACGTATTTTTATTCTACATTCTGCCCCTAGAAGATAATATATAGACTCCAATATCCAAGTATAGTTATACACTGTGTTGCTTAGACTCTTCAGAAATGAATCCGACTGTGTGTCGGATCCTCCAAACGTAGTGAATTTTCGGAGGATCCGACACCTGAGCGGCATCATTTTTGGAGAGTCCGAGCAACATAGGTTATATAGAGTTTACAAATTGCTGCATTAGTAATGCAGAGTTGTAGTAGTCATAAAGAGTTTTGCATCAAAGAACAAGCACATTAATAGTAACTGTGTACGGTGAGAACCTGATAAAAAGTTCACTCCGATTTCATCGAGGGTCCGTTAGATAACAGTCCGTGAAATGGAACAGTGGTTGAATCCGAGCTAGCGAGTCCGAGGAGTTGCACCCGAATAGTGTTCAAGAGGATAAGTCCGAATCAACGGAAGGTTATCTTCCCCTGATTTATTGCCGAAGATTGCGCCACTAACGGACGTGTCTGACTGTATCGGAACCGCATTTACCCACGTGAGGGCTCGTGTCTCCTAGTTCTAGTAGGACACTTACACTATTTAAACGCATGTATCAACTCCAATAGAGGGCATCACAATCATCTTATACATTCCAGTTGCTAATAAAAGCTCCTCCCCGTTTAAGCTTCTGTTTTCTGTATTATTGTTTTCAGTATTATTTTGTTGTTCTTTCTTTGCGCTTAACTGTCCGGTCAACAGCTCGGGGAAGGAATTTCCCCCGATCGGACCTATTGAGCATAGTCCGAGCAAGGATCTTTTCCGAACCGGACTTGCCGTCTCAAAACTCAGGCTCATTTACTCTGTTTGATTTTCATACTATTTTTTCGTTAATTCTTATTCGTTAGCTCTTTCCTTTGCTGTCAAGTTCAAGTCACATATCCTTTAAACCGTGTACAAATTCAATTGTTACTCTTTTGAGGGTAAACAATAACACACAGTTTTATGCTAGAATTACTTTTTGTTACACCAAATAAAAAACAAAATTACAAAACCAAGACTCATGCATGCATAAAAGATTCAAACTTTCTTCTAGTCATCTCAAACCTAGTTCAATTTAATTCTTTCCCACATTATGGGAGGATGAAATAAAGTGATAAAATTAACATAAATAAAACCACAACACACACATACAGAGAGAAAGTCTTACCACAGAAATGGGGACGACACTGAAGTAATTAAGATTTTCCCAGGTTTAGGATTCACCCTTTTTGCTTAATTTGGATTTGGGGATTTAATTGAGATTAAAAAAAAAAAAAAGATTTGGGGATTTAATAAGAATCTAGGTGCACTTGGGATTAAAGCATTATCATTATATACTTTACTCCCGCTTCCCATAATACTTATCTGATTTATTTTTCGAGAGTCAAATTAGATTAACTTTAATTAATATTTTAAAATATATCTTTTCATCATATTAATATGAGAAAAGTGTAACTTGTAGTACTTTTTGTGTAGTTTTTGAATATCTAAATTGTACTTAATTTTAAAATATTTAATTAGTCTAATCCGATTTAGTTTAAAAAATTAATCAAATTGATTCTCGAGAAGCGAAACATAACAATTAATATGGGATTGAGGGAGTATAGCATTACTCAGTGTACACTTACTATTTCATGTATACTTTTGTAGCTTTTTTCTCCACGATGTAATTGTAATTCAAGATTATAATTATACTTTATAGTAAGAAGATGTAATTCACGGTCATTGTTGTTACTGAAATACTTTCAAGCTATCGCTCAGAATTGTCTTGCTACTTCAAAATTTACTTTTCTTTAGCCAACTAACAATTCTGATCAATAACAACAATTAAATGGTCAAGAGATCACAGACGAATTGTAACATTATGAGTTTGAATCCAAACTAGCATCCCAATTTGGATTAACGTATCTTGTTAACGATGTGAAAAAAAAAAAAAAAAAAACATTTAAAGTTTAAAGTTAGGACAAGATGATTAGGAGTGAATAATTTGTTTCTAATTTTTTCCCATTGTAAAAACAACTAAAAGAACAAGACCAAGTCAAAGGATCACAAAGAAGTTGTAAAGAGATTTGCTGGTAATCAGGCATTAATATGTTGAATAGGTCTCCTCACAATAATTTCAAAACCTTTCTTCTTTTTATTAGAAAATTCCAAATTAAATATTTTCTAAGATCATTCGCTATGAGATGTGAGAAGTATATCTTTCGTTGCCAGAAAGAGAACGATTCTAATGTTCTTTCATATTTTTTTTTGCCCGAAATGGGCTGCATAGTTTTTTTGCAAGGCGAAATGTCCTTGGGAAAAACGTATATATACATTAAGGAGAAATTTTAATAACGATAGTTTTCCTTATTACAAAACATAACGATATATTACAAAACATGACGAATTTTCATATATTTTCGTTTTTTTTTATTTTTTTATAAAAAAATATATATATATTTTTTATAAAAAAAAATTTTTATAATATTTTTATTAATTTATTTTTTTTTGCTCAATGGCTTAAAAAAAAATCGCAAAGTATAATGTGTATGTGGGCAAAATTTTTAATATAATTTTAAACTCTGCCTATGAAAAGTTACAATGTTGTTGTAGTATTAAAACTAATATGAAATTTATATACAAACAATGTGAATGAAATTCTAAGTCTTGAGAAAAAAAACATTTTGCATAAAATTTTGCATAATGTTTAAGCCTTGATCAAGATATACACATTTCATACACAAAAATTTGAGCGATTATTTTAAGTCTTGAATGTTGTATCAAAGTTATATACAAAAGTTGTATTAATTTTAATCTAACATGAACTTTATACATGAAAATGTGGCGAAATTTTAAGACAGGCAAGATACAAATTTCATATTGTTTTTACACACACAATTTTGAGCGGATTTTTAAGCCTTGAAAGTTTATTTTTCATACTTAAAGGCAAAAAGTTGACGAATATACACCCAAGTTTTTGCAAAAAAAAAATATTAATTTTAAAAAAAAATAAAAAAATTTTTTTTTTTTTTTTTTTTTTTGATTTTAAAAAAATAAAAAATAATTTAAAAATAATTTTTTTTTTTTTAAATATAAAGCATGTTTTGTATAGGATTTGTAATGTTATGTTTTGTAAATATAAAAATCGTCACGTTTAGTAAATATTTCTCCTTAAGATGTGACGAAGTTTAAAACTCTGAAAAAAAAATAAGGCCTAAAGTTAAGCAAATTAAAGACCACCCCAGCAAAGGACATTCCTGCAAATTAGGCTTGCCTCTTTTGGTTCTAAAACAATCTTGGCCCAACTCGTAACGCCTTTCTTTTTACTAGAAAATTTTCGAACTGAATATATTTTTTGACCTTTTCGTGATTATTAGTTATTGAGAAGATAAAAGTATATCTTTTTTTGCCGGAAAGAGAACGGCTCCAGTGTTACTATTATATGCCAGATTAGTTACTGAGAAGATAGAAGTATATTTTTACTTGCCAGAAAGAGAACAGTTCCAACATTACTATTATATGTTAGATTAGTTTTTCAGAAGATAGAAGTATATCTTACTTGCCAGAAAGAGAATGGTTCCAACGTTAGTATTATATGTCAGATTAGTTATTTAGAAGATTCAAGTATATCTTTAATTGCCCGAAAGAGAACGTTATTATTATATGCCAGATTAGTAATTGAGAAGATAGAAGTATTATCTTTACTATTAAATGCTTGGATGAAAATCAGCAAGTTTAGAAAGTATAGTCCATAGTCTTAGAATCACCAATAACTTGAGGCAAATGCTTGTTTCATTACAAGTAAAATATTACATCTATCATCAAGACTTACAAGTTAGTAGAACAGAGAAAACGATTTTGGTTGTTTTGCCACTGTAAATAAGACTGGTGTATCCTCCATTTCGCCACTAGAATGAAGAACAAACAAAACTATTTCCTCCTATATAGAGAAACTGATATATAATGTGCAAAATAAACAATTTTGTTAGTTTTCACCATCAACATGCTATGGCTCATCTAAAAACAGGTTAAAGAAGTTAAGAACACAATATGTCATGTAACCAACAAGAATATATTCATGCTCACAACATGGTTAAAAGAAAAAAATTATAAGGTCAAGGAAGATAATAAGACAGAATGAGACAAGAAAGACGGAAAAAAAAAATTAAATGGCATATAGAACAGCTAGATCATCTAAGAAAGCTGGAGGTTCAGTTTCACTATACAGTCAGACCTCTCTACAACAGTCATTCTCTATAACGACATTTCACAACAACAACCATGTTTTCCGTGGAACTGGTGTTTCATGTTATATTATATTATACATTCTCTATAACAACATTTCGCTATGGCAGCCACAAAAAATATCCAAACAAACGATGGTAATAGGAAAACATGAGGGAGCAGAGCGCAAAGTTTCCACAACCCATAGCCGTATCAGAACCAGAACCTGATGTAGCCAAATATATGGCGAGAGAAAGAGTGATTATGAACAACCAGCAAAAAGACCATAGCATACTAAGCTTCATATGTAACAAAAGACTTCAATATAACAGCAAATTTACATCATTTTCAACCACCCTTTAAGGTTCAACAGAACATACACAGTATGACAAGAGATCAAGTCAATGACTACATTCAAAGAGATAAATTAAACTAATGATAGCATATGTACACAGTTGAATAGAAAGATTTACATGAGCCTCGGATCAATCGCAGGAAAAGAGCGTGCTTCTAAAGGCATGTGCTGAGAACCATAAAGGCAAGGTTGAGCTGTCCTTTACCGAGAACATTTCCTTCCAAACTCGGCTGTTTCTTTGATATACCAAAACCTGCTTATGTGTAGCAAGGTAAACATAGTTACCATTTTGACTTATCGGGAAAATCCCCGGTACCATCCCTCTAATGCATCGAAGACTCACTTTGTCAACCATTTTCCATTCTTCCTTCTCGTAATCTTCCATTACCCAAATAACCATCCAAGCCTCGTATATCTGAATCACAGACAAGCGCCCATCCAATTCCAACAAATAAACCCGACTCCTAACTCCACAACTAATTTCATTTGGCAACTGTATTTTCCTCCAAATGTCGGTAGCCAAATCAAGAACAAGCATACACGAACAACTATCCGTCAACCAATGCAATCCACCGTTAATAAACACAACTTGGTTCTTATTCATCTGCGTGAATTGATCGTCCTGCAACCATTGTCGGAGCCAGGATTTTCACTTAGGGGTGTCAAAATATAAAGGAGTAAACCCACGAAGAAGCCTAAGGGAGTCTAATAGCTTGTTTGGCCAAACTTCCAAAATCTTGCTTCTTTTGAAAAGTGTTTATAGAAAAAGTACTTTTGAAGAGTACCAATTTGTGTTTGACTAATCAATTTGAAAAGCACTCTTGTCAATATTAGAGTAGTACTTTGTGTTTGGCCAGTGTTCTACGAGTGCTTCTACGAAAAAGCTACTCTTTTTATCTTCTGAAAAGCTGCTTCTACTATTACTCAAAAGCACTTATTTTTTCCCTAAAATCTTGGCTCAACACCTCAACTTTCTAAAATAAGCACTTATGCATTCCAAAAGCTTGGTCAAACAGGCTATAAATACAGTATATACACATAAACAAAAAATTTACCTGCAACGAGACGAACTTCCTCCATTTGTTCGATTCTGAATCATAAACCATGGATATAAACGTCCTTTCGGGCCTATGACCGAACGATCGATGATAACCAGCTAATACCACATTGTACTTTTGTTTAACCAAATCACAAGCTAAACCAACAAGTGTAGCTTCACCATCAGGATGAAATCTAGTAATAGGTCTTTCCCTACTTCTAGGAAGCAATTTATAATCTCTAGTTAATGGATTACAAACATAATAAACACCTTTATCAGGTATACTAGACAAACATAATAAACCATTACAAGAACCTCTAACTCTAACCCTATCTTTAATAAAATCTAATGAAAATTCACATACACCTTTTAAATTATCAACACAAATTAAACTGGATCTTGATTCTAATGAAGGTTCAGTTATTTGAACAAGTACCATAGGATTCTTGATTGACAATTCATTATAAAGATTTGTGAAATATTTATCAGATATCAATTTGTACCAAAGTTTACATACAATTTTTGTTTTAAAAAGTGATTTAATAGGTAATCTTGCAAGAATTTGAAGAATTACTTCATCTGGGAAAACCCCATATGATGAATTCATCTCAAATTTGGAGAAATTTGTTTTGGGGTTAAAAAAAAAATGTTTTTTTTTTTTTAACAGAAATGGATTAAAGACTCACCCTTTTTCACATTTTTGAGGTTTTTCTGCAATTTGATGAAGATGGGGGGTGTTGAATTAGCTTAAATTGAAAGGAAAAAGGATGATTTGTGAAGGTGAAGTATAAATTTTTGATCTTGGAATAGCATAAAAGAGGTTATCAATTTTTATGAGATGATGAGTGAAAATGGGCCTTAATAGGCTTTTTATAGTATAGTTTCCATTTTGGGCTGAAGCCCACAATCAATTTTGGTCATTTTTTAAAGGATTACGTATATTGTAAAAATACATAATCCATTTATAAGTATTAAAAGTCCTTCTTTTTTTTTTTTTTTTTTGTTTTGCAGAATTGTCCAGATGCTCGCATTGACAAGTTCCCGATTATATCGGAATTCATGCCGTGTAGGGTCCATTGGAGAGAAGCGCTCTCTACCCAGGATTTTTTCATACTAGGGCTCAAACGCGAGACCTTTGGTAAAGGACGAAGTAACCCAATCCGCCGCACCAAGTGGTAAGTATTAAAAGTCACCATCTTTTATAATTAAAATAGGGGTTACAAAATTAAAAAATGCTTGACAAAGCTTAGCAAAGAAGAAAAGACTTTTCAATAGTAGTGTGATTTAAAGAGAAATAGATACATCATTAATTTTATTTTGTTACAATTTTTAGACCTTTTCATACATTTCAATTGTTGCTATAAGTCAAATACTTATTAACTATTTTTCTCTTTAGTATCAAACACAAGTTGGACTAAAGAATTTTGGTTATGATCAAAAGGATAGTTGAAACCACTATCGTAACAACGAATGGGTGCTACAATTTTAGCAGTGCTGAATGAATGACTGATAATCAGACCAGATAACTTAAAAAGTGGTCGTAATATTGAATTTTTAACAACGGACAAGCAACAAGAGTTAATATTATACAAAAGGATTCAAATATAACTCCCTAATAATTTATTTGCACTAGAAGACTTGTGAGTTGTGACAGTGACTGATTTCTTTAGTACTAAAAAGAGAATCCACTTGCAGTTAATGGAAGCATAAACTAACAAACAAATAAATAGTCTTAAAAATTGATGTAAGTTTCTATATTAATTTAGCTTGACCTCACAATATTCTACAGCACATTTAGTCAAGTCTTAATAATAGTTAAAGTTGTTGCATGATGACTAAATAGTAGTATAATAACATCAGTTTCTACTTTATTGATCTAGTCATTTTAGGACACTGATACCTTTCAAAAATTTATTAAATTTCAAGGTATTTTTGGAATCCAACGATTGTTTGAAAAGAAAAGAGAAAAGAAATTACAGTGAAATCTCAACAGGAAGTAAATAGCTATTTTGCTCGGACCATTCAAAATTGTTGCCGCACCCATCTTGATCCAACACGATTTGGGAGTGGGTGTGGGATCTATACTGGGTTTGGCAAACTTACCTTGGGTGTTCTAACTACACTTATGACCAGTAAGTATGAATTGATTGGGTATTTGTTTTGACTTTTGGATTTACGTCATAATATACATATATAATATATAAGGGATTTTTACACCCTATGATAACTTGGGAAAACTAATTACCCGTTTTAGCCCATTTTTAATTTTTACCCAACTTAGCCATTATCATGACAATCGGCTTGTATTCAGATACCCATCTCATTGTCCTTTGCGGGGAAGTCAAATCTGGACATATCCATTTCTGGTTCATTCATAAGCAACTCATTCTCATCATTTGTAGATTGTGCATAATCAGCTAAAATCATGTTCTCCGCTTTTGTGAAGGTGAGAGCCTTTTGTGGTGCTTTGTTTGTAGAGCTTGGTGGAAGAATCAACTGGATTATGGAAATGCTCTGTTTTTATGATATTTCAATGGAGCAAGATGGCTATGGTGTATCCATGACAGGTTTCTTAGCTATTTTTCACGATAGTCGTGGGTGTATTGTAGGGGATCAAAATCATTTTTTTTATAATTTTGTATAACAGTGTAAAAGTGTGTATAGACACCTCTATACATTATGTATAAACCCCTTTTATGTATAAGCACCTCTTGTATAAGTTCGTATACTAGTGTAAAAGTGTTTTACACCTCTTGTATAAATTTGTATAATCTTGTATACCAGTGTATAAGTGTGCATAAACACCTCTTATACATTATTATACACTTTTATACAAGGTTGATATATTATGTATTACAGGTGTATAAAGTTGTATACCATGACAAAGTGGCTATGCGGGTGTGATTTAAAAATATGGTTACGCAATATAATTTTGTATACTAAATTGTACATTATTGAAATTTCCCCTATATATAAAGTATGAGAATGTTTTGCTATTACGTGAGATATCTTATCAACACAATAACATACCCAGTGGGGTCTGATATCTTATGAATAATAATATTACTAGGTGTCTATACAGAACTAATTTTACTAATTTTAGTTTAGTAACTTCATTTACTCGAAATATATACTTATATGTGTCGTAATATACATTTTAGGCCATATCCCGACACCCATATCTACATTCGGATCTATACCCCACATTCTAGAACTTACATGATGAAGAATCCGACCTCTAGATCCACACTTTTACGTGGTATCCATATCCGAGTCCGAGCAATATATGTAAATAGTTCAAAAAAACAAAGTAATTCAATGGCACTGGTTATTAATAGGCAAGAAGCAGCTCAAGGAAGAGAACCACCTTGAAATTCATTAAAACACAGTTAAAAAGGTACAATTTGCAAGTACATTTGATACTCTTGCTTTTTATGGTGTCTGAAGTCTTGATTCTTGCTGTAGTATAACCAAGAAAGAAGTATAATGCTAATAGCGAAAGGTCAACATTTCTCCGCCCTTATCACTAGTAAAGAACATCAGGTAACTTCGTGAAGTAAAACAATCGATTGGTAATGAATCATCGAGGAGAGTTATCGAAGAAATTTTATTGCGGGATACAATCAGCGTTTATCTATGAGCAGGCAGTTCTTCACCAGTTAAGAAAGAACGGATGAGGGCTAGACCTTCACTTGGTTTGTATAGAGGTACTAAATGACCAGCTCCTCTTACTGTCACGAATGTCAGCCCTTCGTACTCCACTACCCGTCCAGCCACCTGCATTTTTAGATACATTAATGTCCATCGTTGTCCACATTTCAGTAGCACTCACTAGTGGTTGCTATGCACACACACATCGATAGTGCAGATACTTTTACACTATCAATACTTTTACTATGTTGTAACATATAACCTGCCTTATTTTTTAGGTTACATGACTCAAGCAACCAAAGATGCTTAGCTAGTTAGCTTTTCGGGTACAGATAAACAACTTTCAATCAGGTAAATACAAGCAGGCGGAGCTACAATTTCGGTTATGGGTTCGCCAAAACCAAGTAGTTTTGGCTCAAACGCTGTATTTATTACTTAATCTGTAATAAATACTTATCAAGAACCCAGTAAGCTGCGTTTTCTAGAATTCAAAATTCTAGCTTTGCCTTTGAGTACAAGTCATATTTGTCTTGATCATGCTGTAATTTTGTCCTACATTGCTTTGTTTAAATGTTTTAAAAGATTGAAGCATTGTTGACTCAACGAAAAGTAATTTTATCGAGATGACTATCTTTAAAAGGAGGATAACTAGTCCACTAATGGAGTCCGACTACATTTTCTGGATCTCAAGGGGGCGTGGGGTTCAGGGACCGCTAGGGAGGGGAAACATGGATTTTACCGATTTCAGGCTAAAGCACGGTTTTCTATTCGATCGATCGTCATTTAATTTTTCTAAGTCGAGAATTATAACAAGAACTGACCTGATGATTGTGGAACCAAGAATGCCAAGGGGACTTTAGAGTCAGATTAAGAGCTTCAATACAGTATCTCGTCCCAATTACTGGCACTCTTCCATCTGCATCGCCACTTTTTGATAAAAAAAAAAATACAAACACAGGTCAATGAATGCCAGCTTATATTAAATGAGTACTAAAAGCAGATCAAGATGTGGTCAAGGAATCGCAACGCATTATTAGATTCAGAAAACATGATAAATATGCAGTATTTCACCATTATGTAAAGAGTGTTGTGTAAAGAGTGGGAGCCCTTTATAAAACACGAGCCGTTCATATTTTGTAATGTATATGGTCTAAACCAAATATATTTACAACAACCTCATACTAGGATGCAACTATAATAAGTATAAGAACAAGCTAAAAGCAAAATCAAGACAGAGATAAAAACACAAATACCTAAAAATCCAAATCTTCAGACCCCCTTTAATAAGCCTTTCGTATACTGGCAATAGAGATATTACATTGAAGTTGTACGTTTGAAACACGGAATCACTGCGGTGCATAATAGAAACTAAGTTAGGAAATAGAAACTGAAAATAGTAAACAAAAATTGCATGAAGCTTGGGCAAATATAACCATGACACGAACTTGAACTCACCTGCAACTTTTCCATTTTCGTCTAGCTTGACTTCCTTCGGTGTTTGCATGAAGAGCCATTTGAACATCTAACCTGTTGAAATACTCTTCGGCGGACACGGTATAGCAGGGGTCATAACCCCCTGGAATTCGTTTCATTCTCCTGAACCCATAATTAGGTTCCTGCAACTAAGTACATTATCAAAATGAAAACTTAGTTTCCAGTCATGCTTGTCAAGTTTCCATTTGACTCATGGAGATTACATGTGGATTTCAGGAGCTATCAACTAAATAGGCTTATACTCCCTCCGTGCCAATTTATGTTACAGTTTTCGCTTTCCGGGAACCAATCTGAGTAATCTTTGAAAGCTAAATTGAATTAGATCAACTCAATATTCTAAAATTAAAATTTATATATTCAAAAACTATACCCAAAGTACTATAAGTTGCAATTTTTCTCATGTCAATCTGACGAAAAATTACGTTTTAAGATGTTGGTCAAACGTTACATAGTTTGAATCTCGAAAAACGAAAAGTGCCACATAAATTGGTGTAGAGGGAGTAAAAATCTTTGAAGAAAACGGAATATGCAGTGAAGAAAAAATATTCAGATGAAAATCCACGGCAACATAATTATGTTATTATGCATATAATTTATATTTCTCAGACTCTCCAAAATGTTGTCACACCCATGTTGGATCCTCCAAAAATGCACTACTTTTGGAGGATCCAACATGCACCCAACGACATTTTTGAAGAGTCCGTGCAACATAGCATATAAGCCTTTGAAGAGGCTGAAAATAGCTCCTCAATCTAGGACTAATATATTATTTTATGCAAATACAAGCTAATATGCACTCAATGGAACCCAAGATCGTTCTCACCTTGATTTGAGAAGAATCTTGTGTACTAACGATATCACTAGCTGAAGAAGAGGAACTGTTCACGAGACATTTAGGAGCATAAATGTTGTAAATGTCAATTTCTGTGTATCTATCCCATACTACTTGCATGGCATCATTACACGTGTTGGACCAGTTGGAGACCTTGAAATTGCATACTTGTTTGGCTTTCTGATACTCTGAATCGTATAGTATCGCATGGCTCCAAGCATATTCTAATATCCCTGTGTAATCATAGTAATCGTTCGTTTCAGGATTTCCAACCTGCAAGTCATCTTATAAGATTTAATAGACTTCAAGAGATCAGTAAAGAAAATGCTAATATTCTGTTTCTTCTTTCCTGCATAAATCAGAATGAGCAAGTAAGTAATCAATTTCTTTGCAAATATCCGTGAATTTTGCATCAATGGATACTTACTATAAAACCCTTTGAGATTAATATATGGATACTTACTATGAAACCTTTGAGATTAATATATGGATATTTTTTGCCATCTTTATTTCGGTTGTATACGAGCTCTGCCAATTGGGGCACGTAGTGTCCTGTGATTACAAAGAATGAACGTTCTTTAGACACATTGGACACATAGTCTTAATCATTAAAATGAAAGTATAGGAGAAGGTTTATGTCACCTGCATAGCTCTCTCCTGATATGAACAATTCGCGGTTCTTGAACTCGGGAAACCTTTCCAGCCAATTCACCAGGAAATTGTAAGCATCTTCAGCTGTATGAAGCAAATTATATTCATAAGTTAGCAAACACAGTATGCAGTCTTCTTGGAAAATGTATTTACATTTCCCGGGTTGTAATTACCAGCGAAATTGTCATCTAAGTTGGTTAAATCAGAGGATGTATTGGTGTATGAGAACCCCACCCCAACTGGTGACTCCAAAAACAACAAATTGGCTTCTGCAAGTAATATAGAGAGTCAATATGTTCAATATTGTGAGGTAGCCATAAGTTGGCAAATGATTTAGGGTCAAAATAGAGCAGAAATGGAGAAGAGATATGACCGTTATTCCAAGAATGCACATTGAAGTCAAGCCCAGTCCCGTTGCTTTGAACTAGCAGAGGTCCCAACTCCGTAGCAGCACCATATCCAATTGAAGAGCAACCAGGCCCTAATATAGAAAGCACACAAGTGAATGCTAAGAAACTAAGTACTCATTCGTTCTTTTTAGTTTGCCTAAAAGAATGGCAGTATTTTTATATTTAGGAATTCTTTAACTTTAAACTTCCTAGTTTACACTTAATGACATGCTCTCATAGAAATATCACGACATGTTTAAAACCACAAGTTCAAGGGCATCTTTTTTTATGCGCCAAAACTCGTGCTTCTTTTCCTCTTAGCTATCACAAGTTGATGTTGCTCGGACTCTCCAAAAGTACTGCCGCGCACATGTTGGATCCTCAAAAAACACTACTTTTCGAAGATCTGACATGCACCCCTTGATATATTGGAAAAGTCCAAGCAACATAAATCATAATTAAGATACAAGGGAAAACAAGAAATACGGTTATAGAGCCACAAAATCTAACTGCAACAACATAGAAAAAGGACAAAAAGAACATAAATAATCTCTAAGCTTTCCATATGAATCAAGAAAAACATCATAACTATGCTACCCAGACTCTCCAAAAATACTTCTGCACCCATTTCGGATCCGTAAAAAACACTACTTCTCGAGTATCCGACATGCACCCGTGGACATTTTGAAGAGTCGGAGCAACATAGATCAATAGATACTAGGGAAAACAAGAATTATGGTTATAGAGCCACAAGTCCAAAGTACAACAACATACAAAAAAGTACAAAAAGAACAGAATTAAACAGTTAATCTCCAATCTTTCATATGAAACAAGAAAAATAGTAAGTGGGGTTCACTCTCTATGATAAAGATATGGGAAATTACAGGGAAAACATATGATTATAGAGCCACAAGTTCCAAAGAACAACAACATACAAAAAGTACAGAAAGAACAGAATTAAATAATTAATCTCCAAACTTTCATATGAAACAAAAAAAATAAAATATGGGGTTCACTCTTTATGATATAAGATATGGGAAATTACAAGGGAAAACAAGAATTATGATGATAGAGCCACAAGTTCCAAAGAACAACAACATACAAAAAGTACAAGAAGAACAGAATCAAACAATTAATCTCTAAACTTTCATATGAAACAAGAAAAGTAAAAATGGAGTTCACTCTTTATGATATAAGATATGGGAAATTACACGGGGAAACAAGAATTATGGTTAGAGTCACAAGTTCAAGAACAACAACATAGAGAAGTAAAAGAACAGAACTAAATAGTAATAGTAATTAATCTCCAATCTTTCATATGAAACAAGAAAAATAAAAAATGGGATTCACTCTTTATGATATAAGATATGGGAAATTACAAGGGAGAACAAGAATTATGGATAGAGCCACAAGTTCAAGAACAACAACATAGAGAAGTAAAAGAACAGAACTAAATAGTAATAGTAATTAATCTCCAATCTTTCATATGAAACAAGAAAAATAAAAAATGGGGTTCACTCTTTATGATATAAGATATGGGAAATTACAAGGGAGAACAAGAATTATGGTTAGAGCCACAAGTTCAAGAACAACAACATAGAGAAGTAAAAGAACAGAACTAAATAGTAATAGTAATTAATCTCCAATCTTTCTCTCACTTTTTATGATATAAGATATGGGAAATTACAGGGAGAACAGAGACAAGTTCAAGAACAAAACATAGAAAATAAAAGAACAGAACTAAATAGTAATAGTAACTAATGAAACAAGAAAATAAAAAATGGGGTACACTAATTATGAAAAAATATGAGAAAATTACCTCCATTTAGCCAGAGGAGAAGGGGTTTCCTGGAAGATTCAAACTGAGATTGAAAAAACCAGTAAAAAAGAGCCCTTCCATGAGTTTTATTTACTGTAATATAACCAGAATATTGTGAGACTTGTGGGCTATTGGGTTGACCAGGCAGCTTTGTTACTTTGTCATCTTCTTGAGTTCTTGCAAAAACTTTACTCCAACAAATGAGGAACACAAATATAATTACTACTATGTTTGTGGTGTTCTTTGGAATTGAAGATTCCATTTTCAGTTCTGTTTCCTATTATCTCTGTGTGTGTGTTTTTTTTTTTTTTTTTTTTTTGAACTTTAAAGATAAAGTTTGCCTCAGTCTTGACTTGGGTTGACCTCTACAATTGAAAGGACAGTGACAAAACAATAACAGTCACAGGGCACTACTTCAGGCAATAACTTTTTATTATTTGCAAGTCAGTATTAAATTTTTGTCCACATGTTTTTTCGTTGTAGTAGCAAAATGTTGTTATATATATATATATATATACTAGATGGCTTACGCCATACTCGCGCGACGGCTTACCAACATTTCGAATTATAAATGTAGTTGTAGTTGTATATATATATATATATATATATATATATATATATATATATATATATATATATATATATATATGTTCAAAATACGATTAATATAATATTTAGCCATGGCTCCGTATCTAAGACTTTATTTTATTCGTGTTTGCTACGAAAATTTATTAATACTTTTTAAAAGAGAAGATTTGTTTAAAGAAAACTATTTTCTTCTCTTTGATATAAAATAATAAAGAATATTTAAGATCGCTGATACTTTCAATTTTAATTCGATTAATTTAAAAGTGTAAAATACTTATTATTTTTTATCAAATTTTGATTTGGATAATTCTAATTCAAATTATTAAATTAATTTTACATGTTTGAAACGAAACAAAGTAGAAATTAATTTTTTATTTAAACGAAGAAATGCTATTTTTTAATTTTTTGTAAATATTCTCGCTTAACTCATTTTACTTGTCATGTTGTCTTTTGCATGGTTTTTTAAGGAAACGCGAATTAGAATTATAATTTGACTAATTTATCTTATTCATTATTTGATCTTCATTTGATATTAATCTCTTTTCACATTTATTAGAGTAAGAATAAAAATAAAAATAAGTAATTAAATTGTATGTTATTTTTTAATATATATATATTTTAAGTATATTTATTTTAGTAAACATAATAAATATAATAAAGCATTTCTATCTACTCTTTAGAAGAGTTGGTAATATAAAGGATTTTTTTACTCTTAAGTAAAAAAATAGGACCGAATACGGATGGCGATGTTGCCTCTATAAACTTGCTCTTTTATACAGTAGTAATAGTAAAGTAATACATATAATTTTTTTTATCAAAATTTGATTTGGATAATTCTAATTCAAATTATTATATTAATTTTATATGTTTAAGATGAAACGAAGTAGAAATTTGATTTTCTATTTAAATGAAGAATTTCTATTTTTTATTTTTTAGTAAATATTTTTTGTTTAACTCATTTTACTTGTCATGTTATTTTTTACATGTTTTTTAAGGAAACGTCAATTAGAATTAGAATTTCACTAATTTACCTTATTAATTATTTGATCTCTATTTAATATTATTTTTTCTTTTATGACATTAATCTCTTTTCACATTTATTAGAGTAAGGAAAATGAAAAAGTAATTAAATTCTATCTTATTTTAATATATAAGTATTTTAAGTATGTTACCGTACAATAATTCATGCGCTCCCACTAATGGGTTGATACGCATGGCAATGAATCCATCATTATTGATTTAATTGTTTGATTTTCTAAGCACTTTTTTTAACATTGTTTGTTTTTTCAATATGGGATTCATTTTTTTTTTAATATTAGTTGTTGTTTAATATATATGGGGCCCACATTTTTTTTCGAAGAGTTTGGATGTGCGGGTTCCACTTTTTTTTTTTTTTTTTTTTTTAATACGGTTGGTGTTTAATATGGGGCCATGAAGAACTTCTATTTTTAAATTTTTAGTAAATATTTTTCGTTTAACTCATTTTATTGTGCTCCGTATCTAAAACTTTATTATATTAGTATTTGCTAAGAATACAAAGTCTGAACTTTTTTTTTGACATTGTTTATTTTTTTAATATGAGATTAACTCTTTTTTTATATATATATATTGCTTGATTTTGTCAATATGGGATACTATGTTCAAAGCACGATTAATATAACATTGTAGTTTGTGCTCCGTATTTAAAACTTTATTATATTAGTGTTTGCTACTGATACGCATGGTGTTTAATATGAGGCCCACAATTTTTTTTTTAACATTGTTTATTTTTTTTTAATACGGGATTCATTTTTTTTTTTTAGTAAATATTTTTCGTTTAACTCATTTTATTGTGCTTCGTATCTAAAACTTTATTATATTAGTGTTTGCTAAGAATACAAAGTCTCGAACTTTTTTTTTGACATTGTTTATTTTTTTAATATGAGATTAACTCTTTTTTTTTATATATATATTGCTTGATTTTGTCAATATGGGATACTATGTTCAAAGCACGATTAATATAACATTGTAGTTTGTCTCCGTATTTAAAACTTTATTATATTAGTGTTTGCTACCGATACGCATGGTGTTTAATATGAGGCCCACAATTTTTTTTTTTTTTAACATTGTTTATTTTTTTTTAATACGAGATTCTTTTTTTTTTTTTTTAATATTGCTTGATTTTGTTAATATGGGGTCTAATTTTTTTTCCCGTGAGTTTGGATGTGGTCAATATGGGATACTATGTTCAAAGCACGATTAATATAAGGGGGACCCGTATTTAAAACTTTATTATATTTTTGCTTCGATACGCATGGTGTTTAATATGAGGCCCACAATTTTTTTTTAACATTGTTTATTTTTTTTTTAATACGGGATTATTTTTTTTTTTAATATTGCTTGATTTTGTTAATATGGGGTCTAATTTTTTTTCCCGTGAGTTTGGATGTGATGGGTTTCACTTTTTAGGGGGACCCAAAATTTTTTATTTTTTATTTTTGTGGGCCTATTTAATATTTGGGGGGGGGGGGGATTTTTTTTTTTTTTAATTTATGGGGGTGTTTATGGGGGTGGGGGGCCAAAATTTTTTATTTATGGGGAGGGGCCCACGACGGACGACGAAGAGTGAGTAAAACTCACTCTTCTATTTTTGTTAATATGGGGTCTAATTTTTTTTCCCGTGAGTTTGGATGTGGTCAATATGAGATACTATGTTCAAAGCACGATTAATATAACATTGTAGTTTGTGCTCCGTATTTAAAACTTTATTATATTAGTGAACAACTCGATACGCATGGTGTTTAATATGAGGCCCATAATTTTTTTTTTAACATTGTTTATTTTTTTTTAATACGGGATTATTTTTTTTTTTTTAATATTGCTTGATTTTGTTAATACTGGGTCTAATTTTTTTTCCATTATTTGATGTGATGGGTTTCACTTTTAGGGGGACCCAAAATTTTTTATTTTTTATTTTTGTGGGCCTATTTAATATTTGGGGGGGGGGGGATTTTTTTTTTTTTAATTTATGGGGTGTTTATGAGGGGGTGGGGGCCAAACTTTTTTATTTATGGGGAGGGGCCCACGACGGACGATTGTTCTTGTGAGTAAAACTCACTCTTCTTATATATATATATATATATATATATATATATATATATATCGACGGCGATGCCCCTGGCCGTGCACGAGC
Source organism: Lycium ferocissimum (assembly GCF_029784015.1). NCBI lineage: Eukaryota > Viridiplantae > Streptophyta > Magnoliopsida > Solanales > Solanaceae > Lycium > Lycium ferocissimum. Next base: position 102,394 of record NW_026718266.1, read on the forward strand.
CCAAACACTTGAATTATAGTGTATCTATGTGTATGTAGTTATATATACACTATGTTCCAAATACGATTAATATAACATTGTATTTCGTGCTCCGTATCCAAAACTTTATTATATTAGTGTTTGCTACGAATACAAATTTGGCAAAAATTTATTAATACTTTTTAAAAGAAAAGACTTGTTTAAAAGGAAACTATTTTCCTCTCTTTGAGATAAAACAATAACAATATTTAAGCATCAGTTGATACTTTGAATTTTAATTCAATTAATTTAAAGGTGTAAAATATTATATTGTTAATGTATGTAGATTGGACCTAAACAATACTTATTATTTTTTATCAAATTTTGATTTGGATAATTTTAATTCAAATTATTAAATTAATTTTACATGTTTAAAACTAAACAAAGTAGAAATTTAATTTTCTATTTAAACGAAGAACTACTATTTTTTAATTTTTGGTAAATATTCTTGATTTAGCTCATTTTACTTGCCATGTTATCTTTTGAATGGTTTTTTAAGGAAACGTCAATTAGAATTATAATTTGACTAATTTACCTTATTAATTATTTGATCTCCATTTAATATTATTTTTTATTTTATGACACTAATCTCTTTTCACATTTATTAGAGTAAGTATATTTATTTTGTAAACATAACAAATAAATAACATGGCGGAATAGCAAATACAACAGTCAAATATCTAGATTAGATCTCAGGCTAATATAAGAAAAGAAAGGAAATTGTATGGTTTGGCTACTTAACCTTTTGAAGAAAAGCAATAATATGGAGTCCATGTTTTTTGCTGTACAATAATTTCATTTGCTCCCACTAATGGGTTGATACACATGTGGCAATGAATCCATCATTATTGACTTAATGGGGATAATCTGAGAATTACATGAATATTGTTTGATTTTTTAATATGGGGTGCACGCTTTTTTTTTTTTTGGACATTGCTTGTTTTTTCAATATGGGGTCAACTTTTTTTTTTTTTTTTTTTAATATTGCTTGATTTTTTTAATATGGAGTTCATTTTTTTTTTTTACATGAGTTTGAAGATGGTGGTATCCACTTTTTTTTTTTTTTTTTTAATATTCTTGGTGTTTTTAGTATGGGGCCACCTGATTTTTTTTTTTTATTATTATTTTTTTTTTAATGATGACTGATGACGAAACATGGGTTTAACCCATGCTTCTATATAGTAGTAATTTATATGAGTTTGAAGATGGTGGGATCCACTTTTTTTTTTTTAATATTCTTGGTGTTTTTAGTATGGGGCCACCTGATTTTTTTTATTTTTTTTAATGATGACTGACGACGAAGCATGGGTTTAACCCATGGTTCTATATAGTAGTAATATATATTATTTTATTATTACTATATATAACGGACAATCAAAGAGTATTTATATTCCTCACAAAAAAATTCAATTTAATGTTAAATTTTTTAATTAATTACTTCTAGGTCGCAAATTTATTTTAAAGGTCAAATTTATGTTTTAATCCTATTATCTACTTTTCATTACTTTAATTTTACTATTATATATAAGAGAGAATGCCCATTTTTTGTAGTCTTCACGTGAATTTATTTTGACTCTTTTTACCCCTAATTAAAATTTTAATGGTTTTGTGAATCTTCACACATTTTGGTAAATTTTGAAAACTTTGGGGACTTTTTTCATGCCCCTAAAAATAATGATTATGAAAAAGGTTATAGAGGCCCCTCAAAGAAACTCATACATTTTTGAATATTTTATGTAGAAATATTATTAAACTTGTTTCAAATTATGTTTTTCCTTAAGAATTTATTATAGACACATAAAGAGTTATCATGTCATTCAATTCTATCTTAATATAGGCTTAATTATTGAACTAAAATATTATTCTTATAATACTATTTATTATTTATTAATGTTATTTACCATTTATCATTTGCTATTTTAATTTTTTATTCGTCCATTTAGTAATTTCTTTTTAATTTTCTCCTAAAATCTTATGTCGTACATGCTGGCGAACATAAGTAATTTATAAGGATTTCACTTAAGTTTGTATTAAGTTTTAAATTAAGAAAATAAATATAAATTACTTATATCATTGTTAAATACTTCAAAAATGTAAATTACAGTCCCTCCGTCTCAATCGAAAAAATGAATTCCAAAGTACAGTAGTTAATTAATAAATTTTATGTGCGCACACTATTAAAATAAAATTTGTTTACTATATTAAAAGAGTAACTATAAAATATTGTTTTTATATATTCTGAAAATGTTTAAAGATATAATGTAGTTAAAGATAATACAATTTGATTTTCAAACAGTAATAATACTAGACAATTGCAAAAATTATATTTTTTACTATTTTCTTAAATATTAAAATATTTTGTAAAAATCAGATAATCAATATTTTATATAGTTTAGGATAAAATAGTTACGTTTAACATGAAAATATTATTACAATGTAGATTTCATAAAATGGTTTATTAAATTAAGAAAAGGTAAAAAAATGTTATTTTTTTACATGCACCTTTTGGAAGGTAAAAGAAAGCTTAAAGTTAGAACAATTAATTCTATTGACTTTTCAGTATTTTTTTCAGATTTAATTTGAAAGAATCTACAAAAAATTCTTGTAATATCAAGGCTTTTAATTATTTATATTTATTTGTAAGTTAACTTTATTGATTTCATCATGCAACAATATTTGCGCATCAAATATATTTGACATACATTGAATATTGTAATATCTTTGGTAAAAAAATAAGTTAGCCAATATGGATTCAATTCAAGGAAACAAATGAAATTAATTTAACATATGAAAACTCAATTTGGATCATCAGAGACTTTAATCTCAAAAAATTTATGTAAAATGGAAATTAGAAGAGCTTTCAAATGTTTGATTTTTTTTTTTTTTTTAAATCTAATATATAAACTAAGAAAAATACTTTCCTTTAATTTTCAGGTACGTTTTTGTACTTTAATATTTTAGAAGTCTTTCGAGTATCAGATTGATGTTACAAAAATAAAGCAGCAAAAGTAGAAAAATTTAAAAGATATCTACAAATTAAAATTTTAACGTCAGTAAGCCCGGGCCAAATGACACTAGTAATTATATATAAGGGAGAATGGAAATATTTTGTAGTCCTCACTGGGCTATATTGGTCAATTTACTAGAGTTTAAACCACAATGAAGAAGTGACACGTGTTGAGTTGTCCCTTATTTTATAAGTAGGTATTTCAACCCCTTAATCCGTGGCTGTAATTGGTATTTTTCTTGCAAATCAATTTTGCCTTCATTTATTCTGCAGAAAAGGTCCAAAAGTACCCATAAAGTATGGGAAATAGCTCACAAATACCCTCCATCCACTTATTAGTCTAAAAATACCCCCAGCCTATTTTTTTTGGCTCAAGAATAGCGCTCAACACCCTAATTTTGATAATATTTTTTCAATTTTAAAATGTCACGTGGCTTGTTTTGATTAGCCACATATATTATTTAATTTTAAAATTACCCCACCCATTTAATCTAACTGTCCTCCTTATAACCTCTTCACGTAGGGCCATGCTTGTCCGAACATTCGTCCTTCTCCTACTAAGACTATATCCATTTCTCTCCTGCCAGTGCATTTCAACCCAAATTGTTAGCCACAACTCCATGACAGTGATCCATTACAAAGAAGTTTACAAAAGGTAAAACGATGGACAGAGAGAAACATAGAACGTCCTCCATTTTAGACCTCAATAACAACTATATCCTCCTCACTATATGTTTTTGCATGATACCAACTATAAAATTTCCGAGTATTAGTTATGGATTAAATTTACCATACAAACAGCAAACAGGAGAACCTAACATTTGTATTTACACTGTTTTCCAGTTGCTGCTAAATGAAAAAACAAGATAGATTCATATATGGGTTTAATTTTTAAATTAAATAATATATGTGGCCAATCAAAACAAGCCATGTGGCATTTTAAAATTAGAAAAATACCATCAAAATTATGGTGTTAGTTGGAGGGGTATTCTTGAGCCAAAAAAAATAGGTTGGGGGTATTTTTGGACCAAATATGTGGATGGAGGGATTTTTGGACCAATAGGTGGATGGAGGATATTTGTGAGTCATTTCCCATACGTTAGGGGTATTTTTGGACCTTTTCCGTTTATTTTGTGAAGCCCAATCCCACATGGGCTTTTACAATTGGCGTGTAGTTAACTATTTCATTTTTTGGTGCGAATTGCTCTTCTTTTGGGGTGGTCTTTAAATTTTGTCCCTCAAATTAGTGGTCTTTAAGTTTTGTCCTTCGCTTGAAAAGGTGGCCGAAAATATTAAGTTTCTGGGTTCAAACTCCCGCTCAAGCATAAAAATAAAAATAATTTTGTAAGGCAAGGCTTTGAGAAAAGTCTGTCTTATGCGGCATAAGTTGCCTTAAGGCATAACTAAGGTTATGCCGGATCCGACATATGTTGCCTTAAGGCATAACTAAAGGCTTGCCTTATAAGCCAACCTATCTTTGGATCCAGCATAACTTTAGTTATGCCTTAAGACAACTTATGCTGTCTCTGGCAGAGGTTGCCTTAAGGCATAACTAAGCCTTAAGGCATAACAGTTATGCCGGATCCAGCATAACTTTAGTTATGCCTTAAGGAGCTTATGCCGGATCCGGCATAACTCTCCCCAAGCCTTGCCTTGCGAAATTATTTTTTATTTTTATGTCGGAGCCGGGGTTCGAACCCAGAACCTAAGGGTTTCTACGCGAAGGGCAAAAATTAAAGACCACCAATTTGAGGGACAAAAATTAAAGACGACCCCGAAGGGCATTCCTGCTAATTGCCTAGCTATTTAAAGATATCTTTATGCCTCTATCCGATTCATATTGTATTTTTCGCTTTTATACTTAGTTTAAAGTAATTAATTTTATATAATTGAGAAGATATTAATTATTTTCTTTAAAATTTACTCTTATTTTTTAAGTGAATTTTTACAAAATCAAAAATTATATTAAATAAATACTATTTAATTAAAGGTAATTTAGCAAAAACCTTTTACTTTCTAGGAGTGAGTTTTTTAAAAGGCGTGTGAAAGCTATTAAATTAATTATGCAGTAAAAAAGTAACTGTATTATGAACTGTTCATGGTCCTCACATATGTTGTATTCCCACGCTTGATTTTATACCTTTCTCTCCTTTTTTCTGGTATTGCCGATTAATAGCTGTATTATGAATTTGTTTCTTGTATTCCTTTCTCTTCTAATATTTAAAATAAAATATACATATTTTAAAACTACACGAAAAGTTTACAAGTCACCATAGCTAATGATTCAAAATATTTTTAAATTTTTTATAATCAATGAAAAATTGTTTGACACCTCAAATAGTAACACCTTCACATAAATTGAAATGAAGAAATTAGTATTATTTTTTCTATCTTGAATTTAAGCCTGCTACTAGAATATATATATATATATTCTACTATACAATAAGAGGGATAAGCACACACGACGTTAACATGTCTGTTTCACCTCGATGGCATTAAGGTAAATTTACATAAAATGGAGCAATGTGGTTGGGCTACACATCCCTGGGTCCGGAACAAAAATGATGCAAAATTTTTTTTTTTAACCAAAATACCCCAACAAAAAAAATGTTACCAATATACCTTTAGCGCAGTATTTTACTGCGCTAAAGCACTTAACCGTAACGGCACCGTTAAGTGCTTTAGCGCAGTAAAATACTGCGCTAAAGGACTTTTCCTACTTTTCCCTATAGCGCAGTATTTTACTGCGTTATGCTATAACGCAGTAAAATACTGCGTTATAGTCCTCAACATAAACCGATCGGGTTCCACCACTGGTCCCCTCCAGTCGGTTGAAAAAAAAAAGAGGAAACGGCCATTGACGAGAAAAAAGAGGTGGTCCCACTTCCAAAAACGTCACTTTCTATTAAATTTCGTCCGGAAAGTTTAGATTCTCGGTATATTCAAGTCGAGGAGCAAGATTCTAAGTTCAAATTTTGGGGAAAAGCGGCGTAGAACTCGATTAAATAACTCTACAAAAATCTTCGATTAAGGTTTTTTACTATGAACTTTTGTTATTATTTTGTTATATACATTATATTCTAAGCATGCTTAACATTTAATCCTTGCTATGTTTCAAAAAAAAAAAAAAAAAATTTTTTTTTGTTCTTTTTTCGGATTGGCGGTGGCTTTTGCCTAACGTTCGATTTTTTTTTTTTTTTTGGTTTAATTCAATATTTGTTAAATGTTTATGAATTGTTAATTTGTTAAATGTTTATGAATTGTTAATTTGTTATATGTTTATGAGTTGTTAATTTGTTAATTATTTATGAATTGTTAATGAATTATTATTTTGTTAAATATTAATTATGAATTTATTAGTTGTTAAATATTGTTTATGAATTGAAAGAAATTGATTGGTAATGAATTATTATGTTGTTAACACTTTGATTGGATGATTGTTATGTATTATTTTGACATTTTTCGTATTGTGTCATATTGTATAGGACCAAATCAATGGTTACATAAAATAGGACCTTTCGTCGTTACATAAAAATTATCTAAAAAAGTAACAATCAAAACAAACATTGTATTTAAATTAACAACATAATATAATACAATAGGTAACAACCATCCAGATAAGTTGTAAATGATTATGAATTGTTATCTATATAATTTTAAAAGCGTGAATATATATATGTTAAATAAAAAAAGATTATTTAAAAAAGAATAGTTAAAGTTCTTCTTTTCATAAATACATAAGTTAACGATAAAAATGTAAAGATTATCTAAAAAAGTAACAATAAAAACAAACATTGTATTTAAATTAACAACATAATATAATACAATAGGTAACAACCATCCAGATAAGTTGTAAATGATTATGAATTGTTATCTATATAATTTTAAAAGCGTGAATATATATATGTTAAATAAAAAAAGATTATCTAAAAAAGAATATTTAAAGTTCTTCTTTTCATAAATACATAAGTTAACGATAAAAATGTAAAGATTATCTAAAAAAGTAACAATCAAAACAAACATTGTATTTAAATTAACAACATAATATAATACAATAGGTAACAACCATCCAGATAAGTTGTAAATGATTATGAATTGTTATCTATATAATTTTAAAAGCGTGAATATATATATGTTAAATAAAAAAAAAGATTATCCAAAAAAGAATAGTTAAAGTTCTTCTTTTCATAAATACATAAGTTAACGATAAAAATGTAAAGTTTGTAGAAAAATATGTGGTCGACGAATATACTCTTTTAGTCTAATTTTATCGTAGCTGTGTTGGTTATTTGGTCAACTAAAAATGTATCACATATTCAAAATAGAGTTCTAAACAAATATTCTTTTTATTTGAATTTCGATTCTCAAACTAATTAACTTAAGATGATTCTCAAAAAGTCTTTGCCATCACATATGTGTCCTTACTATCACATATTAAATTTACCGCATATCCATGTTAATTATTCACAAGATATAATATACATAATCACATATTCCCCTACAAATTATTAATTAGTTAATATAATTTATCTTTCATTTCAAGAATAATGATTAATTTAGTTTTGTACGGATCGGACTCTTTCATGGATCCGAATGTTCCCCCCTGGGCCCGATGTTCCCCGGGCCCGATGCTCACGCGGGGCCCTCTGTTCACCCGGGACTCTCTGATAGATCAGTATTGTCTTTACAAGACAATTATAGATCAGACTTATTATGGGTCGGTGCTATAGGGATATCTACTAGGCTCGCCCCCGTAGGCGAGAGAGCTTGGGCTCTTTTACGCGAGCACCCCCCACACCCTCGCGTCTTGGAGATATTGTTTCGGGGGGGCATCTACCGTTACGTGTCCGTTGGTCGAGTACGGTATGATTGGCGCTCGTCACGGCCATGGTTGAGCGGTGGAGGCCGAGACACATACCTTCCATCTTCGCCTTTGGTGAGGCCACGATTACACTTCGGGATGTGGAGGTCCTATTTGGATTGCGGGTAGATGGAGAGCCATTATACACTCAGTACGAGCCTCCTCTGGTCGGACGTGGGCGACGAGTTGACTAGGCTCGCCCACTTCGTGCTGTTGCCCGGGGCCGGATGTCGGGACGAGTCGGGTTCGGATCGGTGCACTGCACTTTTTGGAGGGTCTTGATCCGGTTGATGATGGCACCCCGCGGGTTTGTTGATCGTCATGCCCGTTTGTATACGCTTATTATATTCGGGGGCATCTTGTTCCGAATTCATCGGGTGCCTTTGTCGGCTTACGTTATTTGTTTTCTTGGAGCATCTGGACCGCCTGGGAGACTACAGCTGGGGGGGGGGTACATTTTGGCGTATCTTTACGGTTACATGTGCCGAGCGTCTATTGGAGTTGTCGGATGTGTGTGGATTTTTTCTTGTTCTCCAGGTAATATTTTAAGTATGCCTTCCTTTAATATAGACAAAACTCTTGAAAAGACGATTTAAAAATCGTATTTTCTAATATCATAGTTATGGGCATGGGAGAGGATGCTGCCTTTTCAGCCCGTACCTAGGCATCACCTCGACATTGACATGCCTTATGCGAGGAGGTGGACAGCGGGTTTTGATCGGGATGTGGATATGCACCACAGTATTCTACCATTCCGGGACCAGCTTGATCACATGACGGACGATGCGGTGAAACAATTTAAATTTACATTAATAATTTAATTAAACGTCTTTTCGACTTGGTGATCACTGATTTGTATGTATATGTTATGCAGTTATTTATATGGACGCCGTACGCTGCTATATTAGATGGTTTGCCGGCCTTCGTAGGCGGGAGTCGGGGGTTTGGATGTCGCGGTGTCCATTGATACACTTGGACATCGTAGAGGAGCACATGCCCGAGCGTGTCTTACGACAGTTTGGGCATACACAGAGTATACCCCCTCACGTCCGTCATGAGCTCCGACACTACCAGCGGGACGATCGGGCTGCCGTTGATGATGATTTTCTGGCTTTCATGCATGTTCAGCTCCACCGTTGGGAGAACAGGTTGGGCACTTTAGCTGTCGTCGGCCATTTGACTCCCATTCAGCATTACATGCGGCCGGTATCATCAGATCACACGCCGATTGATCGGCAACCCAGCTTTGCGTCCCCTTGGGGATGTAGGATACTCAGCACTCGCCGGGCAGTACGAGGCATTGGTAAGTTTATCGTATTTAGATTTATTTAATCGCATTGAATGTTACGTTTTAAAAAATAACTTTTTTTTTTTTCTGTTGAACACAAATGCAGCTGGTGGCCGTACAGCGTTTACGCATGTTGGGGTTAGAGCATATGCCTTACCCTGAGCTTGCGGGGCTAGCGGCGGAGATGGTACGGATATCGGAGGATGGTATCCGGCAGGCAGGCGAGATTAGGCGCATGGAGGAGCCTATTCCGGAGGCTGACTATCAGGCAGCGCCAGGAGGAGGACCTGGTGCTCCCAGAGGAGGCGGCCGTGCGCGAGAGGACGCCGTCTTTGCGGGGCGCGCCGTGCGCGTAGAGGCCGCGGTCTGTTGCCGAGAGGACTGGTGGTGGAGGACACCATCCGGTAGATGAGGCGGATGAGGCCGATCCCATTCCGAGAGGCGTTCACGGTCTAGTCCATCCACGGCCGTTCCGGGCCGGTGGCGGCTCGCACGGGGACTCACCTACGTTTACGCGGCGCTCTTGCTTGCCGAGATACCCGGGTCGTCATCACGGCCGAGAATGCATACATGGAGGAGCGTGATAACGTTGATTGGGCGGCGTTACGCGCTTCATTAGGCGATGAGCGGCTTTGTGAGGAATTTAGAGGGACCCGGGATTCTTGACTTCGATGAGTTTTTGATCCCGGTTAGTATTTAAAATGCTTATTTGTTCATTTTTAAATTATATATATATATATATATATATATATATATATATATATATATATATATATATATATATATGTTACTCATTATTTAGTAATATTTTATATTTTAGGATTCGGCGCCAGCGGGTCCACCAGAGCCACCCACTCAGGCGTTTTCTCATGGGTCTGTCGAGCCAGCGGTGTCTTCCCATATGACCACCGAGCCACGGAGTAAGCTTTTTATTAAAATTTCTTTTATTCAACATAAGGTCAATATTTAATATATATATTTGATTATTTAAAGTACTTATTTTAAATATGTATGTTACTTATTATTTCGATATTTTGATATTTTAGGATTCGACGCCAGCGTGTCCACAGGAGCGACCCATTCAGGAGCATTCGGGTCGACTGCCCGAGGAGAGGTGTCTTCTCATGAGACTGCGAGGCGCATGTAAGTTTTTTACTTAAAACTACTTTTATTCAATATAAGGTAAATATTTATTTAATTTTTATAACCTTTACTTGGACTTCGAACGACATCTCGTCCGGAGACTACCTCATATTCACCATCACACCCATCGAGGAGCCTACGGACCCATCTCGGGAGACTACTCGGGCGCCGTTGACACACGGAGTTTGATTAAATAAATAACGTTAATGTATTCAATATAAATAAGAAATGGTACTAATTATTATATACTTTTCGGGTTCATCCTTCGGCGCACGAGGTGGCGACTCCGGACGAGGAAGTGGTTGAGTCTCCGGACCTAGCTCGGCTGAGGTTACGGCGTGCCGGCGGGAAACAGATCCCAAGAAGAAGCACGTTCTAGTCAAGGGCGCACGGGCTAGGGGAAGAGGAGATGATCATGACTTGGAGCGTCGGTTATTAAGAGGAAGAAGGACGATGGAGACGATGGCGAGGGCGGTGGGGATGGCATGAGCCTTAGGCCTAGGGATAGTCTCCGGCATACTACATGTGGGACCCATCCACGATAGTGTATATACATTAGTGTTATACAATTTATCGTAAATATTATATATTTTGCATATTTATATATATTATCTTAGTTTTATTATTGTTTATAGTTTCACATCCTAAATTGATAAAAAAAAAAAAAAAAGCTGACACGTTCGAAATAAAGTTAAGCATTAATTTAAAAATAAGACGAAACCCTAAAAGATAAATAACGTAAAGCTAATGACTACAAGTCTTCAAACAAAAAGGACTTGAGCACTTTTCAACCACTAAAACGACAATCCAAAGTATTGCGTATTCTTTATGTATTGAGCCTATCTTATTAATTGTACAAATATAAGTAGGGTTCTATATAAAATATTGAAGTTTCGGAGTATCAAAGCATGATTAATATACGACTAAACTACATAAAAAGGAGTGGAATGGAAAATGGCGGACTACTATAGCGTAGTAAAATAATGCGCTATAACTAATATCCATCTAAGTATAACGCAGTAAAATACTGCGTTATAGGACAGCCAAGAAAACTCCTTTAGCGCAGTATTTTACTGCGCTAAAGCACTTAACGGTACCGTTACGGTTAAGTGCTTTAGCGCAGTAAAATACTGCGCTAAAGGTACATTGGTAACTTTTTTTTTTGTTGGGGTATTTTGGTTCAATTTTTTTTTTTTAAGCCATTTTTGTTCCGGACTCCACATCCCTATATAAGAAGGTACAAATCCCTTAACGTAGATCCCACTTTTCCATATCCATCCAAGCATTCCTTGCCATTTGTATTCAATCATAAAATAATAAATTCATAGGAGTAATATGCACTTCTCTCTCACTTTACTGTTGTAGGTATATATCAAGTCATTTAGCATCTACTGTTTTTTGATAATTACTTTTGTGAACTAACGCTATCTCAGGCGAATTTTGAGATTACTACATTTTCCAGATACCTTGAAATTTTCTTTCAACAAAGTTTTTGCAGAATAACTGCAACGCATAATAAATTGCATACAAATTATAAGGAATTTTATTAGAATTATAAATAATAATATTACAAAAGAAAAATTATACTTATACTTTAGTCAACTACTTTAGTTTTTTTCCGATTGAATGTTTACTCTCTAATTTTTTTAGAGAATAATGACAACTCAAATTTGCTCTGCACTTGACTTGAAAGGCTGAATCGATCTTACTATGGGTATTGAAACAACAAATAGATCTTCCTCTTCCCATTCCTCTTTTGATTGTCTCTCTACTATAAATATATATGCATGTATGACTTCTTAACGTGAGTAATATTGGGATTGTGCTTAGTTGTTGCAAGGACGTCAAAAATCACTTTTGAGTAGAAGATGACGAGCAGGGATGAGGAGTTTGATTTTGAGAAATATATCAAAGCAGGGAATGGATTCCTCATGGGTTTTAAACCCAATTTCGATTATGATGATGATGACAATGATGATGATCCTGAGCTTCTTCTCGATGGCGCTTTGCCGGAGCATTTCAACAAGATTGGGACCTAAAGCCAAACTTCAAAAAGAGGCTCTAGTTTATCCTGAAACTTCAAAAAGAGGCAAAGCCAAACTTCAAAAAGAGGCTCTAGTTTATTTTTTATTTTATTTTTTGGAAAAAAAAAAGAGGAAAGATCGTCATATATATTTTTATTTAAAGTCTACTTTTCTAGATGTGAAGTCATTAATTACTGTTTTATGATTGTCAAGAGCAATGCAAAGTTGTTAATATTTTTTTCAAACCAATCTATTCTAAAAAAAAGTTCAACTGACAATATAGCTAATCAATAATGTGACTAAAACAATTCTTTTATTTTATTTTATAAAGTTTGTGTACTTCCACTGTCTCAATTTATGTGACACAATTTAGATCGAGAGTCAAACTTCCTTATTTTTATGTGCATTCGGACATGCAATCTTTAAATTTTTGAAAATAATTTACATATTTAAAAACTACATCAAAGTGAATCCATTATGTCAACCTAAAATTACATACTCCATCTGTTTCAATTTATGTGAATCCATTTGACTGGGTGCATAGTTTATAAAGAAAAGGGGACTTACGTATATTTTGTGTAGCTATAAATTATTGGACAAACGTAAATTGTTTCCAAATATAAAAAGAGGTCATTCTTTTTTTTCCACAGACTAACAAGGAAATAGGTTCATATAAATAGAAAAGGAGGGAGTATATAAGAGATCATAAAACTAATACATATAATTAAAATTTAAAACTTTTGAGGAGATTTCTAATGTGTTCAAAAATTTTAGTAGGCGTTTGGCCATGAAAACCAAATATTTTTCACTTTATTTGGTATTTTGAAGTTGGAGTTGAAGATGGAGTTGTGTTTGGTTATAGTTATTGCAAAGAATATTTGGTTGTTTGAATGTGTTGAAAGTGAAAAAACTGAAAATAAGTTTTCTAGTAGGCGTTTGGTCATGAAAACAAAATATTTTTCATTTTATTTGGAATTTTGAAGTTGAAGCTGAAGATGGAGTTGAAGATGGAGTTGTGTTTGGTTATAGTTATTGTAAAAATATTTGGTTGTTTGAATGTGTTGAAAGTGAAAAAAGTGAAAATAAGTTTTCTAGTAGGCGTTTGGCCATGACAACAAAATATTTTTCACTTTATTTGGAATTTTGAAGTTGGAGCTGTGTTTGGTTTTAGTTTTTGTAAAGAATATTTGGTTGTTTGAATGTATTGAAAGTGAAACAGGTTTTTAGATGTTTTTCAAATTTCAAGTACAAATTCAAGTTGTATTTGGAATTTTCATGGCCAAAAGCTGATTCTGGAAAAAAGTGAAAAAAATTTCTGGAAAAAAAGTGAAAAATTCTCATGGCCAAACGACTTAGTGTTTTTCAAATTCCAGGAATTTCCATGACCAAACGTTGATTTTCAAATAAAGTGAAAAAAATTTCCGGAAAAAAGTAAAAAAATTTTATGGCCAAATGTGAGTCTGCCTTTCACGGGTTCAAATCCTCAGCAGCCTAGCATCCCTCCCCCTTCCGCCTCTTCCAACCCTAATGGAATAAAAAAAAAAATTTAAAAAAATTAAATTCTTTCATATACCTTTTTGTACTTTAATATTTTTAAAATTCTTCATAAAATGTCCAATACCAGAAAAAAGTAAAAAAATATTCACAAATTTACATTTTAACGCGTCGGTTACTAGTTTACTTATAAATAGAGAAGAGAGAGTTTTTTAGGAATTAGGGTTGCGTATACTGAGAAGATGCAACAACCAGGACAAGTAGGGAAGAAAGATACATACGATTTTATTCCCAAGGGGGCTTTGGAGGAACATGCCCTCAGTTTGAATCTATTTGGTCTCGTTATTTCACTCAAATACACAAATCCAAAGTATGTATGTTTATTTATTCAATTGCCTTGGATTTGTAATTTAGTAGTATATTTCGTTGACTAATTGTATTGACAGGCTATGGACCTTGATATCTTTCCTGGTGAGTCTTTTATAACTCATGTATATCCAGTAGAGTGGCCCAAAACTCACCAGCAGGAAATCAATAAAATCAAGGACCTTGCTAACCTTGCTATCCAGAAATACAATTAGGAACCGTCCAATGTATGCATGCTTTCGTCTTTGCGTCTACTACTATGCTTGCTTTCGTCTCCCACTAATACTAGTTAGTGACTCTCCTTGCATGCAGGTTTTTACGTACCAGCTCTTGAAGATTGAGAAAGCCAACTCAACGTTGACAGGATATCTTAAATATTTCATTACTGTTAAAGTCTTAAATCTCACTCTTGGTACTGTTGTCGAGACTTTCCAAATATGTGCCGGTGCAATCATGCGTAAGCATATTCAATTTCTTGACGGTCTGGCTGTGTTTTCTGAAGATGATGTCTATTCTTGTCTCCCAAAAGGAGGGGTAAGCAACTTATGAGCTTTACAATTTACCCTTTTTTTTGTGCTTGATTTCTGTAAAAGCACCCCAAAAATTTCTGATTTTGTGATGGAATTATGGATTAAAAATGGACTGGAAATGGTAAATAGTATTACTCATATTTCTTCTTTTTATCATCGTTTCTTTCAATCGTCATTTCGTAAGTTTACCAATTCCTGTTCGTGCTAGGGTCTGCTTGATAGTTCCGAGGAAGAAATGGCTGGTAGCCAATCGAGACAATTTTCACCTGAGAAGAAGCCAAATTCTGCAGTAGAACTACTTGATTGGCAGAAGAAACTGCCCCACAGGTTCTTGGCTAATGAGGTTCTATGGGACGACGATGTTTTCATCCCTGCAGGCGCTTCCAAGAAGCAGCCCGCTATATTTCGCACAATTTATTGGAGATACTTCAATCAGATTTGTGAAACAGAGTTTTGTCTTCTTTCACTATTCCTGCCTTCTCTTTTATTCTAAAATCTTGTATTATATGTGTACACACACCACATTGCTTGCTTTATTTATAGAATATATGTCTTCATAAATTGTTCTTTTATTTGTGGTACCACCCACCTGTAAATCTGTTGCCCTCATAAACTTATATTGTCAATTTGCAAGCCTATGAAAAAGTGTTTTGAGGAATCATTAGTCGCTGTTCAAATTTCTAATTTACAGTTGTAATCTATTTCCACAGTTCCAAGATCAATGGGAGTACCAATTATTAAGAGAAGTTTTCGTTGGCTGAGGGTGTTCTTAACATTAGGATTATATTTTTAGACGTTGATTTGTTGTTTAACCTGCTTATGTAGAGTTTTCTTAACCCTAGGTTTCTTTTCCCATCTACTTTGGGACCTGCTTGAAGAGGTTACAACAACAACATCCTCAGTGTAATTCCATAAGTGGGTCTGGAGAGGATGGAGTGAACGCAGACTTTACCCTTACCTTTGTAGGATAGAAAGGTTGTTTGCGATAGACCCTTGGACTTCCTCGAACAAATTGACTGATTATCTTTATACTCTAATTCGTCGTAGTCCAAACCTTGTATATCTTTTGCTTTTCGGATGATCACATGACATGGTAAGTCCATATATTTCACATATCCCCTCCTATATATTTCCGTTTTCAGTCTCTTCTTTTTTCTTTACCTTAAATTCCCCCTCCTAATTTTCTTGGTTATCTTTATTATTTGCAACATGTCAAGCTCTCACGATTACAATTTCTGCAAGAAAGATACCTGATACTTAAGACTTACCGCCACATGTTCTCAATTCTTCCAAATTCTAGCAATTCTTGCAGCGATCACCTTTCTATTATCTGAGCCTAGCTAACCTATAGTATCCTAAGCTTTTACCGATAAAACAAAACCTGTAATATCCCAAGCTCTTCCCAGTCTGAGCTCCCGAAGTTTTTAGAGGCTCAAGTGTGGCAGATAAGATTATGGGGCTTACTTACAAGTTGCAAGTCTCTACTGTTTTGGTGTTACGTGTTAAAATAAATATAGGAGAATTCATGATTATTTTGTTGGTGCTGTTAGCCGTGGTGTTCAAGTGATTTGGTTAGCCCCTGCTTCTCTTTATTAAGCAACTAGACCAAATACTGCATGTTCTCGATTGAATATCAGCTTCTTTGACTTTTGCTTCCTTTAACTTGTCTCTGCCTAACTAAAATCTGGACCGATCTGTGCGATACAACTTGAAAATATGAATTCATGTCTGATTGGCTTATTTGACAGGGTTTCGACATTGACGTCTATCCCAGTGATTCTAAGGCAGCTATGTATATACCGTACCTGGATTTTGAGAAAGAAATTGACTTGCTGATGGATCTGGCTAACCATGCTATTCAAGACTACAACAATAGAGGAATCGATGTATGCCTCTATTCATCCAATCATCTTTGCTCTGTTCGAACAATCACCCGTGAATATCCTTACAGTATTTTCTTCATGCCTTGCAGGATTACAAGTACGAGGTCGAGTCTATTGAAAAAGTGAACTTTCTTTTGGCTGAATGTCGTGAATTCTTTATGACTGTTAAAGTTAAAAATCTCACTCTGTGTACACCCATAGAAACTTTTCAAATCCATGCAATTAAAGGACCAGATGTGGAGAATGTTGTCCGTACTTGCTGGAGAAAGTTCTTTGAGGTATACAGATTCCCTCCTCTTTTTAGGGAATGCATCTTAGTGCTATTTATTTTTGTTGTTTTTTTGGTTTTAGTTACTCTTTTGGGACGGAGGGGTAGTTTTTGTTGTTGACTTTGGTTACTCAAATCTATGTGGATATGGGTATCATAAGATGATGACCCAGGAAAAATACTAAATAGGTGATGAATTTTGGGATAGACTTTGAAAAACATTTCGTGCACTTGAACTTTTGTTTTAATCAAACCGAGTCACAATTTTATTATCACTGTCCTAAAAAAGGACAAACATGTTGTAGGACAGCCAGACTAACCTTCTTGTACATGGTGAGAACTTGGTGAACTAAGTTGAGGAATTTTGAAAAGTTAACTATCACCAATTCAAAGAAAAAAGCAATATTGACCTATACTGATACATATGATTAAATATAATGACTAAACTGATGACTTGCGCTGAATTAGTGTTAGTTTAGTTGTCAAAGAGTTGGAGTAACAATACTGACCTATACTTAATAGCTGATTTGCATTGGTTTGCTCTTTACTTTATGGCTAATTTAGTTTTTTTTGTTTGGACTAATGTGCAGTTAAGTTGAATTGAGAAGAAGCTTCACCCGAGGCAAGGAAAGAAGCAGTTGAACTATGCTCTCTAAATCTAATACTAGTTGAGAACACTATAATATGTAACTAGAGCTGTTAATGTTGATTGATGTCTTTATTAGCTGTAGAAGTATTTGCATAATTTTATTTATGGTCGAGCTCTCTCGGAACGTAGGTATTGGCAGTTGTCTAACTTTTGTGTATGATTTGGAGTATTAAAGTGGGATCTGTTTCACTTAAATGAGTAATGTTTTACTACCTAATATTCAATGTTATAATGTCAACTTTTGTTAGTCAGCCTTTTACATGTAAATATATTGTTGTGTTGTCTCGAGTTGCAGTGGTGATTTTGTTACTTGTTAGTCAGCCTTTTATACGCAACAAGCAGAGAATAAGCAAGGGCCAATACAATTTAAGTAAGAAAGAATTTCCTTATTTATTGTTTCCTTTCGTCGTATCAAATGTTTATTGTATATATATGACTTAAGTACATTCAAAACTGTTTCCTTTCGTCGTATCAAATGTTTATTGTATATATATGACTTAAGTACATTCAAAACAGCCTACCATAATTTTCAAGAGTACTTTTACATTTCCAGTACCACAAAGAACACTTTTCTCCTCAGGGTAATTTAAGTATCGCATATAAGGAATTCAAGCATGAAGAAACCTATCAGTCTTTCTTCAAACAACAGCCCCATTGGGATTTTTTTTTTTTTTCAGAAAAAAATGGTTTCAATTCTTGAATTTGCAGTCAGTGATTCAAGTTGCCTTATTTTGCAGTATGGCTTTTAGTTAGTGTTCAAATCTTACCCAAATACGTAAAGATTAAGAAATAGATTGTTGAAAAATACATGACAGGATACCTAAACCTTTAAGGAGGGTACACAACATTTATCTAAAACATTTGCAGTACGAAGGAAACACATCAGTGAAAGAAGGAAATATCCTGAACTCTTTCTGGCCTTTCATCTGATTATGCCCAACATTGCCACAAACTCATTACCAAAAATGGAAAAGATAGAAACCATGTAGGCCATCTTTTTTCTCTTTAAAATTAGTGGGGTGGTTATGAGACTAAAACAACAAAATGAAAAGGAAAAAAAAAAAAAAAAAACAGTAGCACAAGCTTACATGAAAAGACTCCCTTCCCTGTGCTTGGAAACAAAAACTATGCATTACTACCAAAAATACATCAGTTTATGGAAGGCCAACAAGCAGATCAAGATAACAACCACCATATTCATCAAATGAAATACAACTAATTTCAAGCAACATGCAAGTGACTTACTCCAAGAGAAGAAATGAGGTCATCAATAAAGCTAAAGAAATCACTGTTCTTTGTGATGCCAAAGTCTCCCTAATAATCTATGGTAGTTCTGGCAAGATGCATGAATGTTGCAGTCCTCCTACTATGTAAGTCATTTTTTTTTTTTTTTTTTTTTTTTTGATAATATTAAGGATAAGTGATATACTAGCTGGATACCAAAAGACTTATGCGAGGAGGCTATGAGATGCTAAGCATGAGGTATTAAGTTTCAACATAGAGAGAGAGAGAGAGAGAGAGAGAGAGAGAGAGAGATAGTGAGGAAGACAGAGAGAGAAGGTAAAACATCCCGTTGTGGCACTACCCATATCAGCCAACTCAGCCGGCAATTCCATTCCTTGTTGGATGATATATCTTGTGAGAAAGTTCTCAAGAGCTCGCCTTCTCGATCTCTCACTTTCCACCACTGATTGAAGCTCATGCATCTTCAACTTCATCTCTTCAATTTCATGATCTCGACAAGCTTGTGTTGAAGATACACCATTAAATCGATGGCTGTTTGGACAAATACTTGAGTAGGTGTCGGCCCATAACCCACTCCTCGAACTCAACCAATGTGCTCTTTCCCTAACACTTGAGCAAGTGAATCAGCTTCTGAAATTTGTTTAGACCAGCCATCCAGACTTTCTATCCTCTCTATTTCCTCCTACATAAATTTAATAATTCAACCATTAAATGAAGAATTTCTATTTTAGGTATATGCTTTAAGAAAACTGAACATCAATTATTACTTGTCACTATTCACATTGGCAATTCGAAGAACCTTCTCAGCCTCATTAGATTTGTGTTTCCGAATCGCCACAATTGTGTCTTGCCTAATTGCCATAGGCAACACAGAGTACCCCTCATAGTCTATGTGTTCTCCAATCAAGTTCACTCTCCCTGCATAATTCACAAACAACAAAGATTCAATTTAACCTCTATCACCAGAAGAAAAAAAAACATGCACCCAGATATAAAAAGAAAATTTGAATGTAACCCCACTAAGATAGCTGAGATTTGAAAGCAACCAACTAGCAAAGTTCAAATTTTGAACATAACCAACAAAGAAAGTTGAGATTTTGAACATCACTAAGAAAATTGGAATTTTGAACATAACCAACAAAGAAAGTTGAGATTTAAACGTAACCTACTAACAAAGTTCAAATTTTGAACATAACCGACAAAGAAAGTTCAAATTTTGAACACAACAGACAAAGAAAGTTGAGATTTTGAGCATTCTGCTTGCTCATCCTCTGTACTTGCATTAATCAAGAATTTACAAAAGCCATAGTTAAATTCTTTGTAGAAAGAGGATAAGAAAATAGTCAGAAGTCAGAATAAACAATAAGCACACTCTTCTTGAACAACTTAATTAGTGAATGCTAAAACAACTCGGACAGACAAGCTACATAACAAAGATTCCTTGAAACTTATCAACCATGATTCAAATCTGATGTACCGAAGACACAAATAGATTGACAGACATCATTAACTTGTATAAGCAGTCAAATGGGCTTAGTTTAATCCATAAAAGACAATGCAGCCAAACTGAACTAAGTAAAGACTGGTGACTGATAGCTGGTTCAGGATTTTCATGATAAGAAGACAGTGATGCAAATACAACAGCTGTTTCAAGGTTTTCAATTACAAACATAATCTGGCAAGCATCCTACATTACTATTGCAGTCAAATGGTTAGTAGTTATGATTTCCAATGACGAACAAAGATAACATGTTTCCTGCTTGTTGAATCTAGAAACTTAGTTTCCTGGAAAATAATCTTTGACAGATTGAAGGACAGTCTAGTTCTAATTCAGAAATGAATGAAAGAAGCATGGAGCAACAAACACAATTTAGACAGTAGAGAGTTCTGCAACAGCAAAATGTAAAGGTAGAGCCTTGGAAGCAACAAATTAAAAAAGAATAACAGATCTTATCATTTAATCTCAACCAATTTGAGCTGCATACAGACTATGGCGCTATGTCTAGTAACGAATCAATGAATTTTGTATATAACTTAATGCTTAATATCTAAGTACATCCTCAGCATTATCCTCTTCCATATCCCATGGAGGTTTCATGTTTTATACTTATGCAGCAACCAAACTAAGACTAGAGCTAAAAATGAAGACTAACAGATTAGCTCATTCATCAGCAGAATACTGAACTAGGAAAGCATTACAGTAAAGAGAAAAGAAATGAACTAAAATGAAACGAAGGAATGTAAACTATGGCAATAACACCGAAGAAACCAAGAGGAAATTGGATAGAATTGGGGGCAAAATTAAGAACGATATCGTTTTCCTTGATAGCTAGCTGGTGAAGTAGGCAGAGGAGATAATATACAGAATTGAAGCTCAAAGAACCGACCTAATAAATGCTACCTGTGTTTTCTTATCCTTGCGGTATGAAGAAACCACATCCACTGTTCAGCATCGATTCCACTAGGACGTCTTGCAACATTTTCCTCCAAAGTCAATGACTCTTTATAAAAACGATGATAGAGACTACATCTTGTATCTTTCCATTTCTTTCCAATATCCTTCATGATATAGTCTCTTAATCAACCATCCTCCACAAGAATCTTTTTCTGCATAAGAGAAGATATCATTAAACAAGTCAACATAGATCATAACACAAAAATAAGGTACTAGTAATATACCTGTATAATGTCGTCATATACGTTATTCTGGTAGTTAACTGGAACCTTACACCATGACTTGTAACACATAGGAAATTTAGAAAAGTCGGACCCTCAATCTCCTAGGAAGCAACCCAAGAGACCACCTGCATCATCTATTGGTTGACCAAGCTCATTGCACGGGATAATAACTTTTTTACTCGTAGGAAGTGACCAAATATCTCGCACCTTCAGTCTTACTTCTGTAATGGTACCAGCCTCATCTAGAACAACAATTGTCATATTTTAAATACATATCATTGTCAAGCAAATAGAAAGTACAAGAGTAATGATGATGTTTACCAATAAGATTGACAATACAAAAGCCCTTCTTCTTGGGAGTACTTGCAGTAGTTTCACTAGAAGTAGGAGCGACATCATCATGACTAGATGAATCAGATTCAGATGAGTAATCAACCTCAGGCTCATGTGTCGTTGGCATGGTA
Source organism: Lycium ferocissimum (assembly GCF_029784015.1). Classification (NCBI taxonomy): domain Eukaryota; kingdom Viridiplantae; phylum Streptophyta; class Magnoliopsida; order Solanales; family Solanaceae; genus Lycium; species Lycium ferocissimum. Next base: position 124,313 of record NW_026718266.1, read on the forward strand.
ACATGACCACTACCATTAGATGAAGCACCGGAACAAGCTCCACTACAAGTTTGTGATGCAGAACCAGCTCCAGGTGGTGTAATCTTAAAGCGTTTAGCCCTAACCTCATGAGAATCTGCAGATGTATATAGTGGTGTAGACTTGAACTTTGTTGGCCTAGGCATTGCTGCAAATATAGACATAAAGTTAGTGACACATAATGAAGTTTAGCAGAGACTTTAATAGAGAAAACTGAAATCAAAATTAACATCAAGCTCTGGTCCATAGCATTTGAATCTCCTCATAGCATAAATTGGGACGGAGGAAGTATTCACTGCCAAACGTATATATCTCTCACTTTGTTTAATTTTCTTTCTTCTTTTTTGTGAAAGATTAGTAACTTAATATGGAAACTGAAGATGTCAAAACATAGTCATACCAAGCATATCAATTTGCAAACAATGATCTCTGCACATTTTGAGTTTCTGTACTAAAAAGTCTGATTGTAGTGTTCAAATTCGTAGACACCAAAACTCAATAAATTAACCATGTATTCTGACATTCAATCTCCTCAACCATATGGAGTGAATAATCATGTGAAACACATCATATCTCTTTGGTAGATCATTTACTACAAATTGCCAATAGCACCCTTTCCCAGAAAACCAATATGGTAACTAGTTTGAGACAAATTATAATGAAAACAGTGATTTAAATAGCATGCAGGAGGTCCTATGACTTCCTTACAGTGACTTACTATCAAGTGTATAATAAGTGTGAGATATACATATTTCATACAGTTTTCATACGCAAAATTTTAAGCCTTGAGCAAAAAATTTTCGTATATGTTTTGTAAGAAATCTATCGTTACGTTTTGTAAACTGAAAAATATCGTCATATGTTGCAAATATACCCTATTCTTATGTATGTATATGTCATTCTCCCTATGTGATATACCCATTCATTCGCTGAAGTTAATGTAGCTACTAGTGGGCTGCCATAAATTTCAGCATGGAGATAGTATTTCTCAACTGTTGATCGACGTGACAATCATGCCTGCTTGACAGCTTTTTTCATTCAGTCTCCCAATGAATGAAAAAAAAAAAAATCTGGTGACACGAAAGTTGTGCTCGACACTCTCTTTCCTATTCCACTGCGCTAGGATGTGGGCTTGTACCAGTTACTACTGGGCCGCTATAATTTGTTAGGGGAAATCTTTTGCAGCCCACAGAAGCGGAAACTTTCTTTTGTGAAATCAGCCCACTTCATTTTCATACCCATTACAATTTAGAAATGTATTAATCCGGTAAAATTCACAAATAATCATATTTTAGCTTTGGTAATTGAAAAATAGTTATTATTATGGAGTTTTAAATTAATATTTTAGAGCTTTACCTGTGGAATTTTTTATGACCGTGACTATTTTTAATTATAGGGTCAAAAGGTGACCGATGAGCACTATTTCTATGTATTAATCGGTGTCGTGCGAATTTTCAAGTGAGCTAATTTAAGGATGTCTGCGCAAAACTTTACCTGAAGATGACGTCTTCCTCAAATTAATGAATACAAGACATGTAACTTTCATAAACATATATATTTTTATAAACTATGACTAAGTGATATGTGTTTTAACTTTAACTTTTAACTGTTAATTTTAAATAATTTGGTTTGATATACCCCGTAGACATAAATATGTACTTGCAACTTGTGCTTGTGCAGTCAGAGTGTCAAATCTGTTGTATATTTGTTAAAAGAAATGTCAACCTATGTGTATTTTGTATATTTGTATAGTTATATTATAAAGAAATAGCGAAAAATTATTCATTTGTTTAGTGGGGTTTAGTAAAGGTGTCATAAGATCAAATTTAAGTCAAATACGAATGAATTAAAATGAGTTGAATCAATGGATCTGTCAAGATTGGAATATTTGTGATCCACAAATTGAAGAAATATTACGCTTCTAGACCCTGAAATGTCGATAATTTTGATATTGATCCTTGTGATAATCTTGTCAAACATATTTAGCTTCTTTCTGTGGAGTAATAACCATTTAGACGAGTTGCCTCATGTAACACTTATTCTGACCATTAAATTGAATATATTCTCAAATTGCCCTAATTTTAGCATGTTAATACACATTTATAAGTCGATTTTTTTATTTTGATTCGTAGTTTTCCATCACCAAAACATACCAATGACTTGAGCAAGTTGAATTAATTTATATGTCATAATAACACCAACGTACGTAAGCCATGATCCGATCATCCAAACAATTGACAATCAACTTATTGACCTAAAAAGAATATTTGTCAATTGTTATCTTATGAGTCGTATATTGACTTAATTAAGGCTGCTGCTTATCATTATTCTTAGCACATAATTAATAAACTATGCATGTTTAGACAAGATAGACTCTCCCACTTACTAAGTCTCTATTGATAATTTAACGTCGTTTTATTGATATGTTAATGATATTTTTTTTTTCCTAAACGCTACAAGAGTTGAACGATCCACTAAGAGTTTATATACATCCACACGTTTCAAACAAGTATTTTTCTATTTGACTCTTAAATATACTACATTAGCGCTTAACGTAAATTAGCAATTTTAGTCCCTTAAATATAACAAATTTCGATTTGGGTTCTTATGATCTTTAGTTAAGTACATTAAACCTTCAATTAATTGATATGCGCACTTTTGATTCATCTGAGTGTGAATCTTCACAACTTTAACGAATTATTAAGTGATAAATCATTCAATTATCGATGTGTGATGTTAAATTTGTATTGTTACTGTTACTCCTAGTTCTAAAAATCAAATATCTCCGACATAAAGGGACCAAAAAAATACACATTCGACTAATGAAAAATAAATGTGTTCAATAAAATATTACAAAGAATAAAATTAGAATTCTATCATTAATCGAGGAACCGAAAGCCCTATAGTTTAATGACGGGGTTGCAAAAGGATACCTTCTGGAAGGAGTGGTTTAATTAATGGGGCATTTCCTTTGAAGGTTAAGATAAGCATCATAAAGTCAGGGACGGATCAACGTAATTTGTGGCCTAAAGCCAAACCATAATAAGAGGCCTTAAGTTTATTAATACACTAATTTTTTCCTTAATAATTGTGTACTTTAAATTAAAACAATCAGTTCTAAAATAAATAAAAAATACTACAAAAGACTTTTTTTTTTATCAATATCGTCATCAAATTAGTCATTTTTGTATATACATGTTTGTTATGAAATTTGAGTTATTTATCTTAAAATCCTCTACCAAATTTTTTAAAAATTTAATATCTTTTATTAATAATGTCTTTTATGATATATGATCATATATAAAACAATAGTTTTGGAGCCCTCAATTGCCTTAGTTGCCTCCCCATTGAACCGGCACTGCATAAAGTGTTTCATTGAGTAACCATTAAGCACATTAGAATCATAATTCTATTTCCCCGTTAACACTTTGGTTATTAAGCTACATCACAAAATATTAATTATAGCTTTCTGAAATATAAAAGACTCCTTTTGTGTGAGAGATTTGGTTTTTGACACATTACAAGTGGAGTATTATTATAGTTACTAGATGTCTTTGTGTTGCGACGTATGTTCTTCATTTCACTTTATTTGAGCCTTTTTTTTAGTCTATTTAGCAAAGATTATATCTTCCAAATTTAGAAGTAATTCAAATTAAATTTTATTTTTACTCTTGATGATAATCTTTTATTGTCACATAAATGTTATGACGTATTTAACTTTATAAGCTTCAAAAATCCAAAAACTATATGGAGTATATGTTATGACATATTTTAAATTACAACTTTCCAGAATCTTTTTTCCTTTTCGAAATATTATCTGCATTGTAGAACGAAAAACAATAATAAAACTTACATTTACATATAATCTTTTAATCAGTTTTGTTTTTTTACCTTTTAAATACCTATAGAGGAAATCTAATAATACCCTATTATCTGCAGAATTATTGGTGGAATAATCTGATATCAACAACAACAACAACATGTGGATTATGTTTGTGAAATCTCATTGTAGTTCTTGGGAGGATGAAGTGTAAAATTTTACTTTACCCCTATCTCGGAAGATAGGGAAGCTGTTTTCGAAAGACCCTCGGCTCAAGAGAAAACATGACGAGAAAAGTCGATAAATAAGTTTGGTTCAAAGCAATATGAGAATGAAACTAACGAAACGAAAAAGTTTCAAGTAAAGCGAGAAAAAGAAACAAGTAGATGGCTTCTACGTATAAATAAGATAATCAAGAAGTTAAACAACATATAATAACGCCTTTCAAAAAATCAAATTGACGATAGTATCAATAAAAAAGCAACTAATTTAATATGGATGGAATAATCTCATATCGCTTAGATAATTTGAGCTGGAGGTACATTGATTTTATTTGAAGAATGAATGTGGATTACGTTTGTTATTTTTGTTTCTTTTGTTGATTTTAAATGTAAAATGTTAGCTTTAAACTTTTGTGAAGAAAAAAAAAAAGGTAAAGAAAAATACGTGCTTCATGAGATTAAGTTAAAACCTCTGTGTGCGTGTATAGATAGCAAAGAGAGAGAAAAAGTGAATATGTTGTCTGCGAAAGGGAATGAATACGTGGTTGTTGTGGGTTAATGAATGAGTGATGAAATATGACATAAGCAGAAGGGCCATTTTGTCAAGACAAAATTTTTTTTATACAGAAGCTACAGTAGTAACATTCCGTTTTGGCCAATTATGTTACTCCATTTTAACGAATCACTTGACTTAAGTAGTGACAAAAATAAAAAACCAAACTACAAGTAAAAAAAAAAAAAAATACATTAGTAGTATTCACGCACGAAATTCGTGCGTGAATGGAGGCCATATAACGGTCCCCCCATCTTCCCCACCACAGATCCGTTGCCTCCCCCACCGCTATTAAACCCGATTTTGTGGTCCCCAACCCCCTTAAAACGTTAATTTCGTGTTATTTTTCATTCTAAAACTCAATATTCTTTCAGATATTGAAGTGTAGGAACAAGTTTACACGTTGGATTTCGAATAGAGCGGCGTATAACACATTTCAAAAACTCAAAAAAAGCTTCAATCTAGGTATTTCACTACGAATTTTCTATTACATTGTTAAATATATTATTACCCTAAGCATGGTCATTGTATAACTGTAGTGGATTACTCATAATTTTTTTTTTTTCGTTTTTGGGCAGTCCGTGCACTGTTGGGACTGCCCATTTTTTGCTTCTTTTTTTTTTTAATTTGTTTATCTATTGTTAATTAGTTAATTATTTATTGCTTATTTATTTAGTATTTTTTAATTGTTGGATTAGCGACTTAAGTATTTATTAATTGTTAGACTAGCTATTTCAATTGTTAGACTGGCTAATTATTTATTTTGTTTTTGTTAAGCCAATTTTTTATTTGTTAATAATTTCTTAATTGTTTCATTAGTTAATTAATTGTTTATTTGTTAAATATACGATAATAATTTATTAATTTTTGATTAGTTACTTAATTGTTTATTTATTAAATATATGATAATAACTTGTTAATTATTTGATTAGTTAGTTATTTGTTTATTTATTAATTATTTGTACTAATTGTATGCTAACTAATTGTTAATTATTTGACTTATCTTTATATTTTAGGAATGAAAACCCTTAGTTTAGGATTCATAACCCGTAGCTTAGGATTTGATCATTCTCCACACCATGACAGTGCTTATGAACAACAGTAAGTTCATCACCTTGATATTAAATTATCTATATATATGTATGATGTTGGTATTTAAAATATGTTACTTTTCATGTAGGAGGATGAATGCACTTAATAATGAAGATTTTCCTAATTATTATGAGTCATCATCAAGTGATGACGATGAAATAGCTAATAATGTAGAGGTAGCAGGTGATGAAGACGATGATGATGTTCAAGTTGGTATGACCAACAATATTCCTCAAAGCCAAAACCAACAAGAACCAATACACCACCACATACCACCATCGATGGCCGAAAACCCAACTTCGAAAGCCCAATTCGGTGGCATTCTAACAATGTCCCTTATCTTGATAGCTTTGCGAGGTCGTGATGATGCATTTGTCTTCACAAGAGAAGATTATGATAGTCGCTTAAAAACTTTGGATTGAACCTAAGGATCTCAACAAAGATCGATGCTACCTTGCAAAGGGAATGTTGTTCGCATCCAAAAAAGCTTTGCAACGGTGTCAAAATTTATTGTTTTAAGGACATGAGGGGTTTAAGGTTGATCGGTCAACCTCAAAGATATGGAGGCTAGTTTGTAGACGACGGTATCAAAGTTGTGGTGGTTGCTTCGGGAATTGTTAAGCCCTTTGATGGTATGTGGGCTATCACAAAATTCGCGAAAGACACACTTGTGATATGGAAGAAAATCGAGCGAGATCATTATAATTTAGATACAAACATGATTGCTCAAGTGTTACTTAAAGACATTGCCGAAACGCCAAGGTAACTTATCCTACCTAGTACATTATATGTCTTATATCAATTGAAAGATCATTACTAAATGTTGTTTGTTTAAACTTGTGCGAGGTTCCCCATTAAAGATTGTATTCGAAACGTTCAAGCCGTATATAGTAAAACTATAAGCAACGAGAAAGGATTGCTGGCGTAGACGCCGTTTTGAGATGGTCTTTGAAATTGGCATACTTCTTTTCGATCGCCGCCAGGTATATGGCGGCTACTCTACAACATTTTAATCATGGTACTGTTGTAGAGTGGCGACTTATAGAGGTAAAATCTTCAACTTCGTATTTTGGACATTCAAACCATGCATTGATGGTTTTGCTCACTTCGCCGACCAGTGATATCCATAGATGGTACGCATGTATATGGTGCCTACGACATCAAGCTCCTAATTGCAATAGGAATGGATGCCAATGGGTCAATATTTCCTCTTGCTTTTGCAATTGCCGCTAACGAGAGCAACGACACATGGGGGATCTTTTTGACCCATTTGAAAACTCATGTTATTAAGGATCGTCCGCATACGCGTGTTGTTCGATCGTCATAAAGGCATATTGCACAATATGGATAATTTACCGGGGTGGCGACCTCCTTTGTTTACCATCGCTATTGTTTAAGGCACTTGGAAGGCAAATTTGCAATCAACGTTTCACAATGGCACTCTAAACAAATTGATGTGGGGTGCGATGGAGCATCAACAACGAAAATGGGTCGCAAAAATGGATCTCGTCGGAGTCGTGAGTGAACCCGCGTACGTTTGGTTGATGAAGCTCGATGTTGAAAAATGGACGCTTAAATGTCGATGGAGGAAAAGATGGGGCATGCTCACAACAAAAAATGCTCGAGTCTTTCAATGGCTTGCCGAAATCGTCGAGGACTACGTCACCGCAATGGTGAGAATGACTTTCAAACAAAGTGGTGGAGCGATTTGTTGTTAGACAAGGCAAAGCCGAACGATATTAGTCGATCAAGCGGGACATGGATGCCAAAGCCCTTCAAAACTATGGAGCATTATAGACAAAAATGTGAGCGTCACCAAATGACCGAGTATGACCCAATTCAACACGTGATGAAGTTAGGACGGGTTATTACAACGGTAAGGGTGGAAACGTGCATACCGTTTATGAGGCAACAAGAACACGCACTTGTGGTAAGTGGCAAACGTACCACGTGCCGTGTTCTCATGTCAAGTGCTTCGAGAGAATGAGAAAAATGGTAACAAATTATGTGGCGGGGGAATACAAGGTCCACAGTTACCTTAGAGCATATTCCGGCCAATTCCACCGACTTGGTAATGAAGCTTATTGGCCAAACGAGCCATTTTCGATGGTTGCTAATAAGGATTACATTAGAAAATTGGGCATTAACTCACGAGTCGTAGACCCAATCAAATGGATGTTAGTGAAAGAACTTACTCTCGCAAGTGCTCTATATGTAAGCAATATGGCCATGACAAGCGTTCGTGTGGGCAACAAGGCCGTGGTAGTACAAGCACGTCTCGAAGTAATAGAGCCTCTAGAACTTGAAGATTGTATTGTTATTGTAATTTATTATTGTATTGCTTTGAATTAGTATTGTAATTAAATGGAATGAATTATTTTTTAATTAGTATAAACCTCTCGTATTGGATGAATTATTATTAAATCAAATATTTAAATTTGTACATTCAAATATAATAAAACACTTAAATCAAAACCCTATAAATATTACAAGTTTCAAAAACTTGCTTTGGCACTTTAGAACCCCTAAAACGACGATCCAAACGTTTAGGTGGACTTCGTATGTAATGAGCCGACATTATTGTACGCAAAAAAAGATATTAAGTTTTATATAAAATATTGATATTTTGGGATTTTGAAACATGACTAATCTTTGCCCAAAGTATGGAAAAAAACGTGATTGGAAAGGTAACGCCAAAAAAAAAAAAAAACAGTTGACACATTCACGCACGGAATTCGTGCGTGAAAGGCCCAAACTGTATTTTTGCAGTTTGGTCCTTTCACGCACGAATTTCATGCGTGAATACTACTAATGTATTTTTTTTTTTTTGCACTAGTTTGGTTCAACTTTTATTTTTGTCTTTACTTAAGTCGCGGATTCCCATTTTAACTGAAATTACCCTTTAGACAAGCACACATGTCGACCAACAACTGTGTGTTCCTAGACTCTCATATAGAGTACTAGTGGGCAGTTGTCCGTGCATAGCACTGACCCAATGTTGTGTTCTATGTAAATAAATTGATTATCTTAATTTTTGAAAAATATGAAACATAAAATATGTTATTATCAAATTAGTGTAATACTTAACTCATAAACAATGATACTCGTACTAAACGTAAAATAGTTCGTTGGTTGCCTCTTTATCCATTTAGACGGTGCTTTTGAATGAGTGATGCATGAAAATTATTTAATGAAATTTTGAATATACAATTATTCTTAATTATCATACATTATTGTAGTGTTGTGGGGGGATTTTTTTTTCCTGATTTTTGTATTGTTGGCTCTCTCTTATAAGATTTACTTGAGTAAATAAGGAAACAACATAAATAGATTACTCTTTATTTGGATAAATAAAGAAACAAATAAACTTACTTGTATTTTTATGTAGTTTCAACCTTTTAATCTACATCTATTGTAGTTAAAGTAAATGAAACATTACCTGAAGACAAATGATTTATGGTATGTATAAGACTATACCAGAAGTGATTAAAAGGTTGGAAGTGCAATGAAAAAACTGATAAAAGGTTAACTGACTTGGATATTTTAATTCTTCACTCTAATAAAAAATGTATTGAATAGTTAAGTACAAAAAACCTTTTTTTGCCATTAAAATGACAAGTTATTATAAAGATTCAGACACTCAACAATAAAGAAAAAAGGAATTGTCAAGCGGAGGTGGGGTCCACAAGTTTTCAAGAAAAACCAAACAAATGGAGGGCAAAGCAAGTGGGCCCGAACCTGTTTGGCTGACACGCGTAATAAATAAAACATTGGCTTGTTTTTTGGTCCAAAAGCAAAAACGTACATCTGCAATGCAAGTTGGTACAATATCATTAAAGTTCGAAAATCAATAAAATATCGAAATTATCCTGACAAGCATTTGGATTATGTGGTAATGTATGCTGAGATAAGCAAGGGGCAATTTAGTCAACTCACTCAAATATTAATATTCCAGCTACAGCAAGATACCTTTTAAGCCAATCACATTGCTCCATGTCAGGTGAAATGAGTGAAATGCCCCCAAAATGCAATAGCAGGCATGTTGATATCCTGTGTGCTTATGCCCTTTTATTAGATAGTAGAATAGTTAAGTTATGACCCCTAGTAATTGCAAATGGAATATTATTTTTGTTATGTGACCCCTTTCACAAGAGATCAAGAAAAATCAAACAAAAAGTCCATAACTAAAACACAAATACATCTTTGTAAGATCATTTCATTTTGTTCAAATTGTAAGATTTTTTTCTCGAGTATATTCTCTTATCCTTTCGATGATTTTTTTTATTTTCATATATTTCCATGCAATTTAGAGAATTATGAGACCAATGCTTACGGAGATAATTACAATTTGTGAACACTGTAAGATTTCTAAAAAAAAATCTTTTTATTTTACAATGAGAGAAACAACGTGACCTTTCATATTTTTTGCTCATTTTCCCCCTTCATCAAGGGGTCCGGAACCAAAATAATCCAAAAAACAAGGGTATGAACCAAAATACCCCAGGAAAAAAAAGAGGTACAAAAGTACCTTTAACGCATGGAAATCATGCGTTATTGGATTGTCTTATTTTTTTTTTATTTCTTTCTTTCTTTCATACTTTTTTACATACTTTAGCCATAGATTAATCATGCTTCGAGACTCCAAAACTTGAATATTTTATATAGAACCCTATTTATTTTTGTGCGATTAATAAGGTAGGCTCAACACATCGAGGATACACAAAACTTCGAATTGTCGTTTTTTAGTGGTTGAAAAGTCTTCGAAGTCCATTTTTGTTTGAAGACTTGTTGTCATTAGCTTTAAGTTATTTATGTTTTAGGGTTTCGTGTTATTTTTATATTAATGTGTAACTTTATTTTGACAATTTCACAAATAAATAAATTAACAATAAATAAAAAATTAACAAATTAATAATCCATAATCAATTAACAAAATATTAATTCATAATCAATTATTTCTGTGTTTTTTTTTTTTTTTTTTTTTTTGCGTTATACCCTTCAACGTCCAACTAATTGGAATCCGCAACTTAAATAACTTCAAAAGTGGGTTTGGGTACCAAAATAATCCATTAACGAATAACGAACAATAAGCTAAATCCCGAATAACGAATAATAAACTAAATCTCGAATAACGAACGATAAACTAAATCCTGAATAACAAACGATAAGCTAACATTAACAGAATTTTCGAAAAGGATTAGTTAGTTAATATAATTTTTGACGAAGGATTAGTTAGTTAATATAAAATTTTGTTCGTTATTACTTTAACTACATGAGTTAAGTAAATTATGATCAACAATACAATATCATGGATTATTCAAAATAACTAATTAAATCCTCCATAACTTATCCTAGTTAAGTAAGTTCTAATTAGAGAATTTTTTTTAGTTAATTTCAAGAATAATGAATAATTTAGTATTTACAAATATGACACCTCCATGGATCTCCGTTAATTATTTGTTATTATGGCATTGTTAATATTTGTTAATTATGTCATTGTTAATATATTTATTTCTGAAATTGTTGAAATTGTTTTTCCCATGTTAATTACTTGTTTATCCCATGTTAATCGTTAAATAAATTGGTTTGTTTTTTAACTAATAATATCTTCTCAACGCTCCCGCCGAGGTTTGATCCCCGGTGGATGAGATAAAAAAAAGTCAAAAGCCAAAGGCTTTACCATCAAGCCAAGTTGGTTAAAGTAACATTGTAGACACTTTTTATTATTTTCTATGTTCACTAATGCTATCTAACTTGTTTTCTTAAATTGAATTTGGAACCTTGAAATTGACATTGAAAACATCATTATCACGGGATTATGGAATTGAAATATATTTTTCGCCATTAGATTTAAAAAAGAAATAAATGAAAATTGCGCACGAATTTGGGGGAAAATTGAAATTGAATGGGACAACAAACGTTTTTGGAAAATTCGGGGCGGGCAAACAGCCTTGCGGCAGTTTAGACGCATAGATCTCGAAAAAATACCCAAAATCAAAAAACAAATCGCATCAAATGGACATCCAAGCGCAAATTTATGACCATTTAAAATTTCACCAACTTACAAATAAATTAGTGTGCAAAAGGTTTTTAATGGGTTATTTTGGTACCCAAATCAACTTTTTGGGTTATTTAAGTTGCGGACTCCAATTAGTTGGGGGTTGAAGGGTATAACGCAAAAAAAAAAAAAAAAAATTACACATAAATAATTGATCATGAATTGATATTTTTTTAATTGATTATAAAAATAAAGTTATAATCACTAAAAATAAAGTTACGCATTAATATAAAAATAACGTGAAACCCTAAAACATAAATAACTTAAAGCTAATGACAACAAGTCTTCAAACAAAATGGACTTCGAGCACTTTTCAACCACTAAAACGACAATCCGAAGTTTTGTGTATCCTTGATGTGTTGAGCCTACCTTATTAATCGCACAAAAATAAATAGGGTTCTATATAAAATATTCAAGTTTTGGAGTCTCGAAGCATAATTAATCTATGGCTAAAGTATGTAAAAAAGTGTGAAAGAAAGAAAGAAAGAAAAGAAAGAAAGAAATAAAAAAAAAAAAGACAATCCAATAACGCAAGAAAATCATGCTTTAAAGGACTTAACGGGTCAGTCTCCGTCAAGTCCTTTAACGCATGATTTTCATGCGTTAAAGGTACTTTTGTACCTCTTTTTTTTCCTGGGGTATTTTGGTTCATACCCTTTTTTTTGGGTTATTTTGGTTCCGGATCGACTCCTTCATCAAGTGTATGTGGAGTGTGAAGGTGCCCGATCGAGTCTTGGAACGTAACAATGCAATAGATTTTAATCAAGAGATAAGTTCTATACATATGTCGTCAAGAATTTAAGTTATATATATTCAAATGATATCTACACGTAAGCCTCCTAAAAATATGAAAATGAGATAGGTTACCTACTACAACTAATGAAGGGTGACCCCAAAATGCAAAAAATTCTTACACTAATGGGAAGGGGCAGATGTAGCCTTTTGTACGGGTTCATCTGAACATAATTTCAACACAGAATATAAATATATATGCAAAAATCGACTAAAATATCAAAAATATTAAATCTAAACTTATAATTTTAATAGTACAATAAGTTCAATGCTAAATTTCTTAAAAGTTGCACATTAAATTTAAATCATGCATGAATCTGATGTATATAACTTAAACTCTTTAGTTAAACGCTAACCCTAATTGCAAGAGTTCATGGTTGTGTAGAACTCCATTACACAACTATTAAAAGAGTCTGATAAAATTATAACTGTTGGAGAAAAGGATTGCCATAAAATTTTAACACTAACATGTCCTTTCTTATAGTGGAATGTCATGATGAATAATTTCTCATATTTGTTACGGTTTGGAAAAGCATTCTATGTGAAACAAGAAAACTCAATATTTTGGAAGTCATTTTCTTGACTCATTGAAATTTGTGGCTAATGAGGATTGAATAATATTCTAATTTATAGAAGGTAATCTCCCTTTCAACAGATACCTTTACGCAATGGCTAATGAGCACAAGAATGAGCATTAAGTAGATAATGCATGCATCTAATTACATGTGCTTTAATGATGTGATTTAATCATTTAATTACTATCTTAATTTTGTTGTAACGTGCCGAAGTGTATTTCTTTTGAGTTACTTCGCTGCCCACCGCTAATATTACGCTTAGAAAGAAAGAATCATACATCCCTTGAAAATTCGACATCAAGTGATCGTTCAATATATATGAACCGAATTTCGTGCTAAAATACCTGAAGTTTAGTCATTTAACCTAGATTTCATGTAAAAATGCTTGAACTTAAGTCATGTATTGCCTGAATTTCATGCAAAAATGGCTGATGTCCAGTCATATTGACATGAACATCATGCAAAAAAGGTTGCAGTTTAGTCATACATGACATATTTCATGCAAAAATAGTTGAAGTTGCTTGCTTCCAAATTATCTGAAATCACGTTGCAATCCAAACTTCGAACGCGTATCTTAGAATTCAAATTCGCATGCCTGAAGTTGATGTAAAAGTGACTAATCTTGCAAAATTTTAGAAACATTAGCTATAACTTAAATGTAGGTCTTGAAATCGGCCATATGAGCACTTCCCCGTTCTTCTCATGAGAGTTAATTTTATCTAAGATAATAACTACTGCAAGTTTGCAACGTATGTGGCAGAGATAGAACTGTTCAACTTGATAACATTACTTTGTCAAATTAATGTGCCACACTTTTTAATTTTTTTTTTTTTAAAGTTCTTTTTATATTTGAATACAATTAAATTTTAATGTTTTATTTTATTTTTAATTAATGAGATAATTAATTTATAAATGCACAAATATTTATAATTTATTTTAAATCATAAATTTAATGAGTTTTTTTCTCTTAAAAGAATAGAACTGTCTTTTATTTGCCCGATCCAAATATAAGAGATTATTTTTATCATAATAATGTACTAGGGGTATACGTGGAGTAGAATTGAGATGAGCACGTAAACTTTGAAATGTTTGTAGCTATGGCTGCGTTAGGAAACCTACAAGTAGCTCTACTTTTGGACCACTTTGATGTCATCTGTGCAAGCCACCTGTAGTACAAATATTCCAACATCAACTCTTTTTTTTTTTTTCTCTCCATTTTTTAGAGTATTTATCTATATATATCGAAAATGACGGTCGTGATCATCTTGTATTTAACTGTACAGTTTTGGGCTAGTCAGACTCACACTACTGTAGATAAAAGTTTCTCCCATCGATATTCAATGAAAAATTTATGTTATAAAATATAATTTTTTCACTTTATTCATATTGAATCATCTCACTGAAAAAACACATGATGGAAAATAGGTTCTTATTGAAATGCTAAAAAACTTTCTCATTTATTCGTGGTAAAAAACATTATTATTTAGGTTTTTCCCACCAATATTCGATTGGGATAGTCACTAAATATTTTTCACTAAAAAAATGGTGATTTTTTAGTAATGTTATGTAGTGTGGACATCAATGCTAATGCAGAGTGTGAGAGTAGCTTAGTTGGTTCTCCGCCCTTCACCATTTTATTTGAAAAACAAATTCAAAAACACATTTACTTACCTGGATGGGGTCAATAGCGATCGAGAAGGCCCATAGCCTAGGTTAGTAACCTCCATTACATTATGTAGTGGTGCACACCTAAAGTCAGTCCAAATGGTCGAGCTTACATCATAATTTATGGTAGCGTGTGCATGAGTTTGTGCGGCCCCTATAAAACAAAAAATAAAGAAGGGGCAAAGTTGAGCTTATAGGATTAAATTTAACTTAAAAAAAAAACGAGTTATGTGTTTGATTTTTTAGAAGCGTTAGCTGAATCGGTTGCATGCTATAAAGTAGAATTTACACGGGATGCGATCCTTAATAGTTCACGATTTGGCGGAAGACAATGTTCTAAGGTTGCGGGGACTCATTCTGACTGAAAAAAGGAGCGGCCAAAGAAGAAACTAAATTGAGATTTATTTGCTCTCATAAATAATAATTGTTAATCTCATTAGTCATTAGTGACATTAGAAGACACTCAGGTATCATTCACACGATATGATTATAATTGTAATGTGAGACTTTACACTAATAGGAGAATTGAAGAAATTGCATATTAACTATATTTGGACAATATATATATATATATATATATATATATATATATATATATATATATATATATATATATATATAGAGTTGAGAATATGCCACTTCTCCTTAATTAATCATTGCTGCCGTACTTTTTTCTCCTTAATGGCTTAATCTTGATTCTAGAACAGGGACAAGGTCTTTTCTTTAATAAAAAAATTGGGTTCAGTCCCCATAGACTATATTTCAAAAATTCTACGACTTTGGTCTAAGATTAGAATAACAAGCAACAACGACATTTTCACTAGTAAACTTATACGTAGTGGAACCAATTGTATATGCACCCTCTTTCAACATTGTAATAGTATGCATTTTACACTTATAAATCCTTTAAAACATAAGTTTCTTAAAATAAAAGAGTTAAAAAATTTATGCACTAACAACGTAAAAAAATATTTATATAATTAATTTCTAAAATATTTTCAAATATCTCTTGAAAACGTTAACTGATAATCTGATAAAAGAAATAAGATGAAAAGACTCGACATAATATTGAAGTATAATTAGTATATGATGTGTAATTAATTCGTAGCTTCAAGTATTCTTTTCATCCTTGTGGTAGTGTCTATTGATAGGTTAAAACTTGTAAAAATAATTTAAAGCATAGTATAAACAAAGCACCATATAAAAATTGTCCATTCAAAGAATAAAATTCTGAAAGAAGTAAATGTTACAAATCCTTTCAAACCCTCAACTAAAAGAAAGTAAATGTTACAAATCCTTCACAAAGGCTAATGTATATATGTATCTCACACATAACTAAAGATAGAAAGGGAAAACTATTCTTTGGTTGAATTGTACTAAGTAATTAATGACCCTACTTTTGATCTCTACACTTGATGATGTTTACTCTAATTGTACTTTATTCAGACAAATTTGTAAAAATGAACTCAAACCTCAGACCTTATTGTTAATTGAGTTGCTGTTGTAAAAACAACATATCCTCAATATTCCACAAATTATCTGAAACATCATCCAAAAATAATTGGCTCACGTTTTGCTGATTATTATTATTATCAATATCCACTGTTCTGAAGTCTACTGCACCATGTTGAAGATAACCAGTGGGACTAATCAAGGATTCTCCATAATCACTTTGATTAAGAGGGTAATTAGTGTAGCAATTATCAGACATGTCTGAAACTTGTGTCCCAATTGAATTCTCTGATGAAGCTGTTGTTGTTGTACTAGAATAATTCTCTTGTGTGAAACTCATGTTTGGAACAATATTATTGTTACTAATAATATTGTCATTTGTTTGTTGAATTGACTGTTGATTAATCACTTGATTATTTGAATTGGAAGAAGCTTGAATTCTCTCAACTAGCCTTGGCATCCATAAATAACGTAATGTATCTTTGAATTGTTTGCTATTGACATCACATTTTAGCTGTTTGGCATGTTTTTGCACTCGCGTTCTCCAGTAATTCTTGATCTCATTATCTGTTCTTCCCGGTAAATGTTGTGCAATTTTCGACCACCTACAATAAAAAAAAAAAAATAAAAAGATTAATATAATTTTAAGTTTTACACTATCAGACCGTTTTAAATTATAGCTACTCACAGAGATGAAGCTAGGTGGACGCAATTGTCAGAAAATTATATTTAGTCAATAGAAAATAATGATTTTTTCTATTTATACAAATTGTTGAATCCCCTGAATATAAAGAAAATAGAATAATAATGTAAAAATTGATTAACGCAAATGCTCTTTTTATGCCACCATTTAGAATTGTCTATTTTTTAAAAGTTGTGCACAATATAGCCATTAGAACTTCAAACATTAGAATGTTGTCTAACGTCTATAAAATTTTAGACTATGATCAAACGTTTTCTCATAAGGTTTTCAATTTACCCAAAAGAGATCTTTAAATTGTGGTCTAAAATGTCCTTTAGTTGTAACAGTTATCCCAAAAAGGGGCAACCAACACATTTTTTTTGAATTTAAACTCAATCGAAAATGATAGACCACGGGTTAAAATTTTACAGACGTTAGACGGCATTCTAATTCTACAGTCTTTAGACGATAAAATTTATAAATATATCCCTTGAAACTGATAAACATACCTATTGCCCCAACGAGAATGAAGTTCAAGAATCAAAAGTTGTTCTTCAAGTGTAATATTTCCACGTCGAACATCTGGTCGAAGATAATTAAGCCATCTTAACCTGCAGCTTTTACCTGTCCTGTTCAATCCTGTTTAATTAATCCATATATTAATTAATTAGTATTAAATTCCATATCACACAGCTTATTGAAAAAATTTTAAATAAAAAAAGAACCAATAATACCACTCTACTACTGCAACTACTTTTTTGTTTAATAATAATCATGCCAATTTTAATTGTTTTATCTTTGTGGGAAGATTGGATGATTCTCTACTTTAAAAAAGATTACTTATATGGTACGGAAAGAAATTATCCACCATACACCAAACATGAATCTTTTTCTCTCCTCATGAACTATCCTACCATAAAAAAGAAAAAAAAATGGAAAAATAGAAAAACAGAACTGAAAAAGAAAGCTTCAAGGCGTGAAAATCCCTCTTATATTGATAAGAGAAAATATAAAAAATATAAGTAATTCTCTTTTGGATATATATAATAAAGTCACCCATCAATACTTTCAGATTTTGCTTGACCACTCCACGAAGAAAAACCATAATATGTAGAGTTGGAAGAAAACCTATTCAGAATAGTCATCTCATTTCATTAACATACATATTTTTTCAAATTTAAAATTAAAATCTGAATTCAAGTTTTAAATAAAGACCGAAAGTACCAAAGCTTTTAATAAATAAAGCCTTCAAATTCTTTTCTGCCTTCCATTGTCAAACATTAATAACACTTCATATATATTACTAGTATAAACTATATATCTAACACACACATACAAAAAAAAAAAAAAAAAAAAAAAAAAAAAATTCTTTCATCTACAAGATATAGAAATTTACCTGCAAAACGAGCGAGGGAATTCCAACGACCTTCGCCATGAAGAGCTATGTTATTCATAAGAGTTAAATCTTCTTCAACAGTCCATGAACCTCTTTTGAGGTCCATATTATTATCTTCATCACCATTTTGATTGTTGTTGTCACTACTAACTTCTCTTCTCGAACCAAAATCAACACGTTGATGATGATCCATCGATAATATTTTATGTAAATAGAGAAACTGAATTAATCGATACAAAAAGGATCTTGATTAATTTCTTATTCTATAGAGAGAGAAGAGAAAGATATATAAATTAGTACACGAGGAGATAAGAAGAAGTGATGGGGCTTTATATAGAGGCACAAAAAGAGAGAGAAGTTTGAAAAAAATGGTGAGTAGAACGTGGAAATTAGATTGAAATTAAAGAAGAAGAAGTTGTATTTAATTTTAATTAATTTATAATCTCAAAGAGCCGCAATAGGGAAATTCGTCTTCTTTTTGGACCACACGTTTACTTCTAAAGTTTAATTGATGAAGTGTAATAGTGTGTGTTAATTAATTAATTACACTTAATGACTTGAACTCGTTTTGATACTTTTTGACTTTGTCTCTCTCACTGTATTCGCATTTTAATATTAGTTCCATGAATCAATTATTTATACATTTCTTTTTAATTCCTCCCCGCCACCAAACAAGTTGTCATGGATTTGCTGACTTTCTAACTTCATTTCTCTATGTTAATCCACTAAACATTTGAAATTGAAACTTTTATGGTATAATGTTTTCCTTAACATTATCAGGTCGTTTTTCAAAAGATATTTATAAGTAAATTCTCCTTAAAATATCAAATTTGTAATCTTAAAAATACATATCATTAATTTAAAATATCAAATTTGTAATCTTAAAAATACATACCATTAATTTGCTATAACAGATAAAAACATAACCATATAAAATATCACCACGTCACCAACTCTCACTTCATATCCCCTACGCCTCAAATGCCAGATCCTTAATTTTCAATCAAAAAGGTGTTTAAAAACAACTGAACCAACTTTTGCATTTGTTCAGGGTGTTCAAAAGTCAATATATATACATGAACACAGAAAATTTACCCTACATATACACTGTAATTTTTTGCGTAACACCCTGAGCCTTTACTACATCCGCCCCTGGCTACGTCTAATAAGCCTAAGTGCTTCAATACACTACTAAAAATGCAAAATTACAATAGACATTGTTGTCTGGAATGTCATCATAAATATGAAATTCCCAACAGAAAATTCATCGAAAACATTTCCGACAAGTCAATTTTCGATGTAATCCGTTGAAATTTTCGTGGCAAATCCGCCTTTTTTTTTTTTTCCTTTTTCCAGTAGTGATTAGGCTATTTGCCTATTCTTTGTCTATAGAAATTTCGACGGCTATTTTTAGTGGCTCATTAAAGTAGATATGTAATTTAATGTGAATAAGGGCTACGCAGTTATGCTGTTGAGGCCTGTGTAATTTAGTAATTTAGAACAAGTAGCTGTACATAATGCACTTTTCATGCCCTTCCCTATAGACTATATATAGGCAGTATTTATGGTTCAATAAATGTGTAAATCCTACTTCATATATGCTTAGTCCTTTTTAAACAGCTAACTAATTAAGTACTCCTTATAGGGATTAAGCAAACTGTTAGTCGTTCATTAATATCCAAGATTGACTTACATGTAAAAATTAAAGGGATATATTACACCTGCAGCGGATACACAATATTTATTTTATTTTATATGTATGAGTATGTTTTCGTAAAGTTTGTATATTACATTGCGCCGATGCAGCTTGAGAATAATATAAGTAATTTTTAATTTATGATAGAAAGGAACGTCTTAAAACTAACATAATCTTGGAGGCAAATCACTAAAAGATCAAATTATGATAATAGACCAACACTGCTTTCATAAAAAATTTACGCAGATTACCGTATAATAGATGTCCAAAAGAACAGTTACATCCTCTTTTTTAAATTTGGTGAAAGCAAAAATCAAGAAAATCTTAAAACACATGGGGAAGGAATATGGAAGATTAGATTAATTCAAGGATTAAGAAAATTAAGCAAGGATGTATCCATCCGAAGCCACCGGCCATCCTTTGCTTGCATTCACTAATATTTTATTCTTTGAGACTACATTTTTGGAAATACTTCCAAATTTATTGCACTGTTAAAGCCACCGTATCAAACAATTGTCTTCTTTTTATTTTATTATTTATTTGTTTAGCTGTCCCCCTTTGTTTCCAAAGAAATAAAGTAAATAGGTATGCACATTTTTCAGAATTTATGCCTAATTAATTTAAAAGTAAAAGAGGATAAAGACATTTAAATAAACAATCTAATATTATGTTGGGGCATGGCAATCACGTGTTCATGACTTTAAATGGATGCAACTGGATGAAGTATATATATAGTAGAGATTATTAAAGAGTTATATTTATATTATTTTTTATAAATTAATTTGCCTAGTTTAAATTTATTTTGAATGATTTTATTGCTTGATATGTCTCATGCGATAATATAAAGTACTTTGTAGGGGAAAAATATGTTATAAGTGATTATTTCTAAGGATAATTCCTTGTGAAATATCCATCCGTTATCCTTTTTAGGATGGCTGTCAATTAGTAAATGACAATCTCTTATTTCTCTTGTAACTTAGGCCATAGTCTAAAGATCTCTTTGAACAAACAAAAGATCTTATGAAAAAACGTTAGAACCACAATATAAGATTTGTAAGTCACTGCAAATGTCAAACAAAAATTTAATTTTTTATCTGATAAGTTGAGTAATAAATGAGCAAACATTAAAGCAAATTCTACCGTCTAAAACGTTAGCTTTTCAAGGCTAATTTACACACCTTTTAAAATTGGGAACAAAGTTTTTTATAGTAACCCAAAAAAGAGGACATTCAAATTATTTCTAAGCATACCTCCTTGGCTTAGGCCCAAAATACAGCCCCTTTTACTACTAAGAATATTACGATATTCATTTTTTTAAAATCACGATATTAGGTTCAAAAGACACCAATATAACAAAATATCAAAAACGGAAATTTTTAACAAAAAATGCATAAGAAAAAAGAAAGTTAATGGATCCCCTACGTGATCTCATTCAGTAACTTTATTCGAATTATCAACAATAACAATTTTAAGTACTATTCGTAAGTAATATAATAATCATCACTCTTTTCGTTTTCTTTTTACTTGTTACTATCTTTATAATAACTGTACTCCATTTTATATGATCGTACATTTGTTTTAATTTGTCCTAACAAATAACACGTTTTTCATATAATAATTTAACTTTATGCTATCACATATTTTTGCACGAGACAACCCATCATTATTTAAGAATTAGGACGAACAATCAAGCTTTGCTTTTAGCATACACATATCCTTGCTCACGTGTACCTATATGCAAAATAATTTCTATTTTTTATTTCCCTACTGTCCCTAAGAGGCTAAGAACACCCAAACAAATGGTTTTATTTTTTCCTTTTAAAGAAAATCGTTGTTCCATGTTATGAATCTAGCACAAAAATGGAAGAAAAAGGCGCCCAAGAAAGATATAAATTTTCGCGGATTGTCCATATTTGGGATAATCTATTTAGTAAATGATCTCATTTTTATTTTTCTTGCAACTTATGAATCCTTTAGATTTTAGATCACGATCAAATTAAGTTCTCTTTTGATCATACTAAAAATCTTATGAAAAAAAGTTAATCCAATAGCTAAAAATTTCTAAAAATAATTTAATGGTTTATCACTCCCAAAGATCAGGCCATATTTGCTCATCTTTTTATTTTTTATTTTTTAAATAAGGACAAAATGAAAATGGAGACCTGAAAAGGGATATTTTCGTACATCAGCCCCCAAAAGAAGCTTTAATAAGGGTAAGCCCACCAAAATTGTCTCATTGTCAGACGCACGCTTCAATTTAATGTTCCCTCTAATGTATGCCAATTATGTATAGGGCACGTAACTATGTTGGTTTCCAACGCTATATAATACCCCACTCTTGTGCATAGTTAATTATATTTGGAGAGAGGATTAATTTTAATATACCTTTTAATACCACATTAATCTAGAAGAGTTAATTATTAACACGTGTTGATTTGGCGCTAGCTAGGCCCCTATAATATAGCTAGGTTGTAGACTTAGTTGATTGATTTTTTGATTTGATTGTTCAATGTACCCATCCTTTTCTTTCGATCAGAGTTCACACTAGTGAAGAAAGAAGGGATAATAGTTAGTAACACTAAAAAAAATGTATACTGGATTAAGCATACAATTCACAGGCATCTAATTAGATATTTGAAGCTAAGAAAACGTTAAAATTTTAAAGAGTTCGATTATCAAGATTTGCACCGTTTGGATTGTTGTGGATGAATCTGAACATTCAATCTTAAAAATTTACGACTCCTATGGATATGGTGGAGTGCTCGCATATTATAAACTCATCTAGACCTTTACGGTTACAAAATAATTGAGGGACAAACATATTTTGTAACACATTTCTTCACGTGTAATTCAACTATGGATGCTCAAAAAGAGTGTGTCTACAGTAAAGAGAGAAAGATTAGGCTCAACATTCTAACGAGTGAGCTCAAAGCATGAAAGCTATGTTAATGACTCGAAGAGCCAAATTTAGAAAGTGAGAGGAAGGAGCACAATGTTGTTATCAAGAGCGGAGCTAGGTTGGGTCAAGGGGGTTCATCCGAACCCCTTTAGCCGAAAAATTACATTATATATATAATGTTAAAATTATTTATTATGTATATATAATAGATGTTGAATTTCCTTTCCGTTGCTTGGCGTGTTTCTTTTTTATTTTAACCTCCTAAATAAAAATTCTAGTCGCCAATTGATTTATAAAATTTACCAGATCAATTGAGAAAGAGAGGCCCAAAACGATTAAACGTGAAAGAGAGAAAGCGATTATAAAAACGAGTTCACCAAAATATAATTTTGAGATACATACGAAAGAATCAACACATTAAATCCAAAGGTAAAGTGACCAGTTTACTCTCTAACAATTACACATACGTGTTTATATATTCTATGAGTTCAACAATTGTGAATTGTGATTTACGACGGTGATGGATTGATTAATGAAACATCAAATCTATAGGTGAAGCAAAAATATGACCTAGAAAAATAAGATGTATATAGGTCAAGATACACCATTAGGAGATCATATCAAAGTCCATACAGTAAAATAGATGTGTACCCTTTTGAATTCATCTATCACCTTCTAACACCAGCTGTGATGGATAATTCGAACTGAGTCAGTCTTCTCGAATTCGCTTTATCTTACTTTTGGGTCTGAGAGGAAAGTTTAATGATCTACTTTTCAATCTCTTAATTATTTATCTTGCGATATTTTTTAGGATTAGACAACTTAAGCAAAAACTTTCCAATAGACCAGTTGTTGCTTCCACATCTAAGAAGGTTGGTTTCAAAACCGATCATGGAGCTTAGCTACCACCCCATAAAAACTTACCCGCGATTGATGTTTACACCAAACCAATTAGTGAAATCAGCAGACCAAGATAGTCCACTGCCTTTAATTCATATCACGTCTTTATTTCATTATTCCTTATAAAGGAAGTATGAATTAGAGACATGCATTTACGTAGCTAAACAATAAGAATTTTGTGCTAATCTTATTATGCGACATGTTGGCGATGAACTATCAAAAAAGATTATACTCGCAACAAGCTATTTATCGACAAATTAACAATAAATTTCATAGTTGACCGCGTGTGCGTACTAGTCAAAATTGTAGTTGTGACATGACAACAACAATAACAACCTAGTGTAATTCCACAAGTGATGTTTGGAGAGGGTAGGATGTACGCAGACCTTACATCTACCTTTGTAGAGTAGAGGGGTTGTTTCCGATAGACCCTCAGCTTAAAAGAAACGTAGTCAATGCAAGATTGTAAGAAAAATACGACAACACAATATCAAGATAAAAAATAAATGAAGCAACATATAATAATACAAACATAAGGATAATACTCTACGCGAGATCTAGATACTACTACTGAGAAAAGGAGAGGAGGAGATGTAAAGATTAGATCCCACCTCTCTCACACACAGCGCATAGTTGAGACATCTCATCTCTAATTTAATTTGTAGTTAATCGTGCGTGCGTAGTAGTCAAATAAGTAGGTTCTAAAGTGAGTTATTATAATTACTTAGAATAATAGATCAAGCTAGGTTGATTTAGATTTTAGACTAAATAATCATTGTTAAATCCGAAAATCTTTTTAAGGTACATGAACTTAATTTGCTTTGCCTCATCTTTACAGACAAGCTACTTGCTCAAAATTCAAAAGGCAAAAAGCCAACAAAGAAATCAGTTCAAACGTCTTAGTAAGAGTATAGTATTTTAATCTGCAAAAAGATATATCTATTGTACCATTGATGAGTCAAAAACACAATAGTCAAAGTAAGCAAAGAATAAATTAATCACTATATCGCAAGATTATATAATATGATTGTCCATTATAAGCTGCCAAATATGTCTAAACTATTGTTAATGGCAAATAAAATTGTCAACGCAATACATGAACTAGTCAACTAGACACGAATAAGTTTAGGATTGAAGTAATTTACATTGATATGTAAAGATTTCTTATATTATGTGTAATTTAAACTGGTATATCTAGCAAGTCAGTTATTATTATACGTTTCTGCAGGGAGTTCACTTCTCTATTTTGTAAGTAATCTTGATTAATAAAAATGATCCATACTTGATGGAGGTGGATAATTTGATTAAAAAAATAGTTACTATACAATTTTTTTCAACTCACCAATTAATACATTTTTTTTTAATTAATCAAGATTCACCTCAGGTTCAGATCACCTGGAGGTGCCGGGGGGTTTGGCATAGACCCCTATCTTGTATATTAAAATCCAAAAGGTAAATACATGGAGGAGAGGGACATAGCACCTTATCTCCTCAGCACCTATGTTAGTGTTTGCCCAGCAAACATCTTTACAACAGTTAAGCTTACAAAAGTCAAAAACTGTTATATGGACACAGTTTTGAAGGTTAGGTGCTATAGTTACAGCAAAAGTCAAGATTACATTATATACCAATATGTTATAAGTAGGCAGGCCCTCCCAGCTTCCATTAGAAGTGATCATAATGAAAAAATTAGATATGGAGGTGATGTTCCTCTTGGCCCGCCTGATTCTGAAGCTGGGTATACCCATTGAATCAAGTCGACTAGGTCCAATAGCTTGAGAAGGAAGACTTTGAAAGCTATGATACACAAAGGTTCTTTGATTAAGTTGTAGATTAGCACCAAACTTGGCAAGTGCATCTCATAATAATTTACCTATAGTTACCTTTAGGATCTTGATTGAATAAATATATTTTATATGGTCTCATTATATAGAAGGGACCCCGCACCAATGTCACTATTAAAAAAAACATGAATTAGTGATAGATAAATTATGTAACTAGACAACTAAATTTGTAGTTAATGTTATTTAGCGGCGGATTAGCTATCTATCATAAATTTTTTTTTGTTATTTATGAGCAATTTAGCGATAGATTAGCGACGAAGTTTGTAGTAATTCTAGGGTTTTTTTTTTCAATTTACAGTGAACCTCCTCTCACCCACACCCCCACATCCTGACAACCCCTCTCACCCTCACCACACGCACCTCGATAATGGTTGCAAAGACATATATGATCTTAGAATAATATTTTATGTTTACTATGTACGGAACACTAAAAAGTAAATTCAAAAATTACTTATTCCAGAGAAACATTTTCCTTCGTATCAAATACACCCACATACTTCATTTCTGCCAAATCGTAGTATACGTCTATACTATGTCAGTACATGTAACTTGATAAATTTACTTTAATTTTTTGTTTTCTTTAGTTCTCCGTCCTGTCTTTGGTACTCTTTTCTTGGAGTACGACTAACTCGAATTCGTAGCGGAAAATCCCATTTTGGAGTAAAATCTCCGTATTGAAAGCGATCCGTACTCAAGACTCGGACTTGAGATATCTAATTAATTAAAGATAAAATAGTATTTGTCACATCACCATGACATGGTTATTATAATTTTTTATGACAATGGATGGATTAACGGAACATCAAATATTCAATGGTGAAAGCAAAATATAACCAAGTTAAATAGGATGAATAGGTTTAAGATTCATTAACACTTTTCAGATTTAGTCTACGACTACTAAAAACGACGTGTCTTTTGGATTTATTCCTTCCATTTTCCATTTTTTTTTTCTCTCTTTCAATCAAATTAATACATTTGCATTATATTAATTGGCACGAAGTTCCCAATTATGATTTGTCAATTCCTAATAGTAATAACTAATCATATCCTCTTATCCTCTGAATTGACGGATCCAATGGAAATCCTTCTTTTGGGAAGAAAGCATGATGTTTCACTTTTCTATTTTGGTTTGATAAGTGGCTCAATACAAACGTAACGTTATACACCTTTGAATTTTAGCTTTATCAATTAACGGTGTAAAATTTATTTAGAAAAAGATGCGTGTTATGCTTTAACTACGAGCAAGTCAGAATTGGTTATATAATTTTTCTTTGCCATGTAGCTAACGTGCTGTGGTAGAGGAAGAATGTTCACCATGTAAGTTTACCATATACGATATATACATAAAAAAAAAAAAAAAAAATTGATCTTATATATAGTGTGATTTTCCGACAAAAGAACCCCCTTTTCTTCCCAGCTAACACGTACTAGGTGAGCATGTCTTGAAGTATTCTGTTTGTAAAAAATCATCATATGTTTGACTAGTTTTACGACAATTGTTAACCTATTAGCTATTAGAATCCTTCTCTATTATAAGCAAGCTAGATGCATGAAAAGTATTAAACGAGAACAGTAAAAATTAGAGAAGGAAAAGCTTGTCAAGTGTGAACAGGACAAGCCTGCATTAAGAACACCAAGTGGTATTTGCCGATTTCTTTCTTAATATTCAATTAGTGTTCAAACAGGAGACACTCGGTTGCCATAAGCACCAAACAAGATTAATTGTTAGTCATTAGTGCTTATAATTCCAATTTTCTTTTTCAATCTAATGCTTTCCCTCCTGCACATAGCCACATATCACTTTACAGCTACTAATAACTAATATCAACTACATTTAAACTAATTAAGTTATATGATTCCTATATAATATTCTTTTCCGACTTGCTTTGATATGCTTTTTTTGAATTGAGGGTCTATCAGAAACAACCTCTCTACTTCTCAAAGTAGGGATAAGTTCTGACAACACTCTATCCTCTCCAGACCCCGCTTGTGAGATTACACTGAGAATCCTGTTTAGAAGATTATTCGTAATTATATTACTTAAAGAACTTTTTTAAGCATAATACAAGTTCACATAATTCGCGCACTTTTGAATTCGAACCACTATACATTTAAGAACTCATATAATTCAATTGAAAGGAGCAACCTAAGCCACTACGCAACATTTCTTGACGTCTTTGACAATATAAACATTTATTAACTATCCTCATTTTCTTCTTAATTTTTATATTGTAGTGATCTTAGGTTTCAACCCTATAAACCTAAGTCTAATGTCTAAGACGTCTCATCTATTGTAGTTGACCATACGTGTGAGTTAACTAGTCAACAAAGCAAGCTTCTAACAATGGTTCTTATTAGTTAATTAATTAATTAGTTACTTATTAGTTAATTAATTAATTAGTTAAGAGATTATTCTAGCAATTTAGGTTTCTTTTTAAACTAAACAACGTTGTTAAATCCAAGAACCTTTTCAAGGTACATGAACTTTGCTAATTTGCCTCTTCACACGCAAGCTAATTGCTCACAATTCAAAAAAGCAGAAAGCAAAAATCAGTTCAGACAGTAGTAAGAGTTTACCATATTCTTAATCTGCATAAAATATCTATATATGTTATTTATGAGTCAATCACAAAAGTCAAGTTGCAAATAATGAAATATTTAGTTCCTAACAGAGAAGGAATATATGTTCATACATATAGCTAGTATCTGATTGTTTCTTTTACTACGTTGTCCTATTATCTTGCTGCTATTACTGCTTATTATTACTTTTTATTAAAACTTATGCCTTTTCATCTTTCATTGAGCCAGGAGTCTATCGAAAACAGCCTCCCTACCCGTCAAATGGTAGGGTATTGTCTGCGTACACTCTACCCTCCCCAGACCCCACCTGAGGGATTATACTAGGCATGTTGTTGTTGTACATGGATATTGCTAGTATATAATCTGCAAGTTGAAAGTCAACAAATTAAACTATGTTATCTTTTGAAGGAAGTATTAAAATTGTAATTAAACCTAATTGCAAATCTGAAATTTATAATTAAGACGTATATCAACTTCCACTAAAGATGCTTCTACGGTTAGCAAAACATCATATCAGAATTGGTCTACTTAACTAGAAACTTTTTATTTTCAACAAGTGCAAATTAATTTCAGATATGGTCTACTTTCGAAGCTAGTTTTTCAACTACTAGTTTCTCAGTGTTGAATTTGATATTAAAGTATCATTTGACAATAACTTGTTTTATATTCTGTCTTAATGCTTAAATCTACTCTCCACTTCTGCGTAACAATTAGAATAAAAGCAACAACAATAACCACATGAAAATTAGAACGATTGCTATTTTTATGATTTTTTTTCTTTTCAGGTTCTTTTTAGTCATCGTTGCTCCTCTCCATTTCCCTTCTCTCCATTTCCCCCAAGTTCTATCTTGGATTAGAGACACATGGCATGGGTTAGAATTAATGGCTAAGATTTAATTGACTAAAATAAGGCCCTAACCATGATTACATAATAACTTTTCCATAATTATATTAGAATAATTTTTTCTCTCTTCCTATTTTAATATTCCATCTTTTTTTATAATCATGACAAATCTTTAATGGTGGTATTTTCCAGAATATAGACAACTCTTTCGAAAATATACAATTACCAATTGAATAATGGGGTGGGTCTATATTATGTAAATTAGTAAGCATCATAATTGAAAAAATGGAAAATATCACCAATTGAATATTGGGTCTATTAGGGGAAAAATTAAGTGGCAAAAAATAATCGGATAAATCAGAAAAGATATTTTACTGGGTAGGAAAAGTAAATAGGAAGAGAGAGAAAATTATTCTAATATAATTATGGATAAGTTATTAATTATGTAATCATGGTTAGGGCCTTGTTTTAGTCAATTAAATCTTAGCCATTAATTCTAACCCATGCCATGTGTCTCTAATCCAAGATAGAACTTGGGGAAAATGGAGAGAAGGGAAATGGAGAGGAGCCCAATCCCAAATTTATATAGAATTAATAAAGAGCCCAAGTTGTGTAAGAGAGGCAATACTTTGAAACGTGAAGCACATCGTAGTGTACGAGTTTTAAAACTGGGTTGAAATAGTTGAGCCCACAATTCATTTCTCAAACCGTAGGCTGCAATGGACCCAAAAAGTTTTGATTTGAGAAAATCTGAAAGGAGTTGGATAATGATATGCATTTTTTTGCGCGGATTGACCTTCAAAGCCATTGGTCATTAATTTTTGTCCTTCGCCTAAAAAATGTGGGTTCGGGATTCGAACCCCAGCTCAGTCAATTTTTTTTTAAAAACAAAACAAGGCAGAGTTTTGAATTCAAACTCTACCTTAAGGCAGTGTTTGCTACATTAAGGCAAACTCTGCGTTATTAGGTACCAAACTCTGCCTTAAGGTAGAGTTTTGCAGACAAATTCTACCCTGCGAATCTAAGCTCTATCTTGCGATTCTTTTTTCACTTTTTGACTGAGCGAGGTTTTGAATCCATGGGTTTTTAAGCGAAGGGAAAAAATTAAAAAACCAACAATTTGAGGGATAAAAATTAAAGACTACCCCTGAATACGGACAATCATGCAAATTGAGCATGTTGGGCCTTCAAGAGCTTTCTTTTTTGCATTACCCGTAACAAAAGAACCTTATGCAAATCAGCACATGAAAACATGAACGCGCCCCTTACCCACCCACCAAAACCAAACCACGCTTCCCCCCAAAAAAAAAAAAAAAAAGACCTGTTCAAGTTTGAGTGGATTAATAACAAAATCATTTATTAACTTAGCTCAGTTTGACTCGTCGAATTCAACCAATCCAAAAGTTGAACTGATATGTAGCCTAAATAAATTAATCAATGAGAAAGAAACCTTCCCAAAATTGGCCCGCAAATGAATGTGTTACAATATGAGCACAATATGAGCTCCAATTCATACTAAAGATAATCTTATTCCAACTTGCTATACAAAATGATAGAATTGCAACAAATACCATCTCTCTAGCCTGCATATTCATGGAACTCAATCTCATTTAGAGAGCCTGATCTCTTATATTTCAGCAACTTAACGAGAAGTGGTTTAAGAATAAGAAAGGGCGGTAGAATCGGATGCAAAACTCAGGTATACTCTCAATAAACAGCATAAAAAAATTGTCAAGATCATGGTGAATACATGTCTGAAGATGCAATTTCAACATAGATGACAGAACTCTATAGCTACAAACAATATTATACATCTTCCTCAACAAAGTGGTCAAAAATGTGTCGTATTATTATGGTTCATGACTCTTCAGCTGGAAAAACTTTACCCAAATCTAGTCCCTCTGCAGGTAGTTCAGAGGTCAAGGGACCTAAAATCCCGTCGGAGTTCAGAGTCAATCCACTCTGCATAGTTATAAAAGAAAACATGTTATATCTCAAAAAGATATTCTAACTACATGAAAATAGGGAAATTTTCAGTTAAAGTCGTTTCATTCTGAAATGGAAGATCAATTATCGAACATTTCATGTACTACACCTCAACAGTGTAATACAAGCTAATAATATCAAAGGCGGATCCAGGATTTAAACTTTACAGGTTCAACCTTTAAGATTCTTAGCATTGAACCTATTAAAAAATTTAAAATCACGGATTTAGACCTACAATTTATTGCAAGCTTAGTGAATTTTTACACATAAATTTATACTCAGCGTGTACTGGGTTCAGATGAATCCGGTGCGATAAGGCTGCATCCGCCCCTGCTGACAATCAGTGGAATTACTTGCTCTTTCCTAAAAGATCCGGTTATACTCTCCCATGTGGCCCCTAATTAATCCACCATAAAACTGTACCGGTCTATCCTCAGCCAGGCAAAGTAAAAGTTCACTTGCTAAATAATCTAAGACACATAGTGAGGAAGCGACTCTAGACATCCATATATGTAGGTAAATAATCCATTTAATTGAGAACCTATTAGAAAAAATGATGGTGCTATAGAAAAAAACTAGCACGTAGAAGAGTACACAGAGACCAAGCTTTTCCTAGTGGAATCACAATATGAATTGACTAAATGTCTGCGGTCCAGAGCAATTGTAACGGCAATTACCTCAGGCGGGAATCTCAGTATATCAGCACGAGCCATGGCTTCAGCTTGGGCAATTCTCTGCCGGAATGTCTGAGCCATCTCTTCAGCCTGTGAAAAAATTACAAGCTTAGTCATTTAGTATAGTAATGTGTATTGTCAAAAAAGTCTTTATTTCTTTTCTCAGACAAATAAAACAAAATTTTATCAAAAGATAACAAAAACAAAGTTGCAGCAGAATAAAGACTGTCCATCACAAAGTTTCTGAATCATCTCAAATTGAAGTAAAGCAAATATTGGCAGAAATGTCCCTATCCAGTGACAATACTAGTTAAAAAGCATGTTGAAACAACAACAACATACCCAGTGAAATCCCACAATGTGGGGTCTTGGGAGGGTAAAGTTTACGCATGTTGAAAGTGTAAACAAATTTCATACATATCATACAAGAAAAAGACGCAAAAAAGTACAAATGATCAATAGCAGGAATTGCAGCAAGTAGCGTTACTATATCAGGAAATTATCTTGATCCTGTAAATTCACTTGAAGCATAGCCAAAGCAAAACTCAAGCAGAGAGGGAAGATGTAAACAAACATTATGATGATTGCAGTAAAAAATCAGATGGGAAATCAGCACTTTTAGTCCCTCAAATATCAACAAACTTTGATTTTGATCCCTGAGATTTCGGGTTAGGCATATTTTAACCTTCAATTATTTTAAAGGGGCACTTTTGAGCCCTCTTAAGTCTTAACTGTGAATGAATTCACAAATCTAACAAATTTTTAAGAGGTAACCCTTTAATTATCGTTGTATTAAGTTAAGTTTGCATTGTTACTCCATAGTTGAGGGAATATAATTTAAAAATAGTCTACACATCACATATTTCCTATATAAGGGACTAAAAACACACATTTTAATTAATTCAAGGTTAAATGTACTAGCCAAATATTATAAGGATCAAAAGCAGAAATTAACAATAGCTGGGGAACCAAAAGTGGAATTATCCCAAATAAGATTTATTAATACCGCATGGAAAAAAAGGTACCTTCTCAAAGACGAGCTTTGGATTGCGAATCATGTCACCAGGTGTAGGTTCTAGCTTCTTTGTGGAGAGGCTCACTCTACCTCTCTCACGGTCATGGCTCAATATCATTACCTATAATATATTTGAGCAGATTATTGTTAGTTCTCCTTGAGAAGCGCATGAAGCTGGTAATAATTCCATTACAAAAACACCAGTTGATTTCTTCCCATCTGTCCTAGCCTTGGTGGACAGAGTTACCTGATACCTCCTATTGCTGGTGGGAGGTGGCAGGTTTCCCGTGGAATTAGTCGAGGTCCGTGTAAGCTGGCCCGGACACCACGGATATCAAAAAAAAAAAAAAAAAAACTCGAGTAGTATTTCCGATACAAACCTTTAGAGTGTCACCGGGCTGAAGGACGGTCGCAATATCTGACACGCGATCATGACTGATCTGGCTGACATGCAGAAGCCCATTGATCCCACCAATATCGATGAAGGCACCATATGGTTTCAAGCTCTGGACAGTTCCAAGAACAACTGACCCAATTCCCAATGGTGTCTGACTATCAGCCACGGCCTTACGGTTGCTGAGCACAAGTCTAGTTTGCTCTTGATCAACCTCAACAAATTTCAGAGGAAGCTCCCTTCCCAAAAGCTCCTCTGCAGTTGATTTCTGGCACATTAGAAAGAGATTTATAGTGAGTCCAATTACGACAATAATAAGCTTTCCCACATTCAGAGGTCAAAGTATGTTCTTTTTTTTTTATTGTTAATGAGAGGCCAATGTATTATAATCATATTAGAGTACCACGTTTTTATGGTCAGTAACTAATTTTCCACGTGAAGCAAAAATTTAAACTAGTAATAGATAATTATAGAAAGCAAATTTGGAGCAATTCACTCTCTGCATCAGATAGCTTTGCCAAATCATCATCCTGTCACTTTGGTGTCCAGATCTCCTTTTTCCGAAAAAAGAAGCTTCATAAAAGCCCAAAAGATGCTCTCACATCAGCTTGTCATCTCGCACCAAATTACCGACGATTTCAATTCAGTCATACAATTATACCTCTTATGAGCATTAGCTTGTGTATGAAAAAACTTTGTATTTTTATCAACCTGATTTATAACTGCCCCTAGGATATTTCCTCCGTTTTTGCAATTTCTTCAAGTTCTCTGTTGGTGTCTTCCTTTCCGCATTAACCACTCCTTCCTGATCCACCATACTACCATACCAGGATATTTGCAAAACTTTTTTCCACTTAACATGCTACTTTTATTTTCCTACTTAACATGCTTGAATAAGTCAACATACCCGAGTATGATCAAATTCTATGTTACATGGACCTTTACGGGTATATAATGCATATGTTCTTTTGTTAATTTTTAGTTTATTTGAAGAAACCACCTGATTTTCCCATTCCCATATTACTCAACATAGATCAAACTCATATTACATTTCTTTAGCTTCAATTGCCAATAAGAAACTTTTATCAACATTCACAAAAATCACAGATCATAATCCAGTTCCACCAGGATATTTGCAAACTTTTTTCCACTTAACATGCTACTTTTATTTTCCTACTTAACATGCTTCAATAAATCAACATAACATACCTTAGTATGATCAAATTCCATGTTACATTTTCTTTAGCTTCAATTGCCGATGAGAAACTTTTATCAACATTCACAAAAATTACAGACTTTAATCCACTTCTGTCATTTGATTGCATGGCATGAATATCAGCTAGTCAAAGCCAAGCTAGTTCACACACAACTTGATTTCTTAACACGTTAACATGCCTACTCAGTTTCCATTTTTTTTTTTTTTGGGGCCTACTCAGTTGTTCCATCACAAATAAGAATGGTCAGGAACTTGGTTGAAGAAGAACACAGATTGATGTAACTATTCTACAGAATTCAAATCAGTCTTAGTGGATTTAAGCTGTTACTCAGTGTTTAGCAAAACCTTCAACACAAAAACTTCCCAAGTTCACAATAAGGAAAACAAGATGAAAGTCTAGTGGCTTAGAACTCGAGGGGAAGTTCACACTCATTATTCAGGCTTTAGTTGACAATAGGCTGACAAGAGAATGTGTAAAAGGGCTAGAAGAACGAGCAAAAGCATATTCTGGTATCTAAGACTGATCAGTAAAAGCAAAAGAAACAACACAAAGAGAATCATAACATTTATTCCCGAATCCAGATGTTAAGACATTTACAATAGATGGAGTAATACCTTAGAAGAAACTACAGTTTTAATTGTAAAATGAAACGACCAGTAACTAACCGATGATATTTGTGAGAATGGAATAAACCCACGAAGGCCCTCGACCAATGCCACCACTCCACCTTTATTCGCACTAACCACCTGTAGTATCACCCAGAAACTGAATGTGTGACCAGTCGGAAATATTTAAATAAATAAACAATTATTTGTTTATGTTTCCTACTACTGTAGTTGGATAAGTCGACCATTTTCTGGTCGTATCAATATTTAAACCGTCCGACTACAGTAGTCGGAAGTTCTGACGTTCTATTTTCCGACTACGCTAAAACAGTCACAATGTATTTGAAAATCACCGAGTTCCGACTACTTTCTGGCTGTTTTAGCTGTCGGAAAAACTCTATTTTCTCGTAGTGTGCGTCTGATGTGGCATATAAACAATGGGATCTGAAATTAATATAACAGAATCTGATGCTTTTGACATGTCACCATATCTGTTAAAGCATTCCCTATTTTTTATGGTAGGACCAATAAGCGGAGAATTAAAGAAGCACACACTTTGGAAGCCAATACATACCTTACCTTTGACCACAACATCTTCAGCTTGAAGTTGTCTGCACCTTTCCCATGCAAGGTCATATTGAATTGACCGCAAACTCAATACCAAACTATCATCAGCTTCATTTTCACCAATAACCACAAACTCCTCTCTCATACCAGGAAATATTCCAGCTTCTTCTACATGCTTGATGTTGTGAATTGAAGCCTCTTGTACGGGCAAGTATGCTGATGATTTTGCTGTGATGTCAACGAAAGCTCCATTGGCATCTACTTTAAATACTGTCCCTTTGACCTAAAAAGAAGAAATGTAGAGAAAATAAAATGTATCAGTTTCTTCCTCCACCTTGAGCAGAATTATAAAATATCCCCATTTCTCTCTGTTTTGGGGTTTTTGACTATCAAGCAAAGGTTGATAATTAAAAACAGAATCTCGTGAAAGGAGCCGCAAGCAAATTCACAGCAACAAAAAATTTGAGAGGGAATTATACTTCCTCTATTCGATTTATATGATTCTTTTCATGTTGGGACGTCCTATCAAACTAACTTTCCTACAATTACTTTAATATTTTCTCCCACTATGACAAGTATAAAACATATGTGGAATTAAATCGTAAACTTCTTATCCCATCTTTTAGAGACCCATAAAATGTTCCATGTTATCCATTATCCAAGATCTCCAAATACAAATTGGTAAGCACAGAATCTACAGATAATAGTAATCCAAGAATCCATCTTTAAAGCCTAAGATTCTAAAATCAGAAATGCTAAGACATAATTAAGCCACATAAAACGACCCCATTATCCAATATCTCCGAATACAACATCTATAGATACATGGTAGTCCAAGAATCCATCTTTAAGCCTATGATTCTGAAAGTAGAAATGCTAAAGAAATAATTAAGCCACATAATAGCAACCCATCATCCATCTCCAAAATACAAATTGGTAAGCACAGAACTAGATACGTGGCGATCCAAGAATCCATCTTTAAGCATAAGCTTTTAAAAAGAAGTGCTAAGACATAATCAATCCACATAATAGCAACCCCATCATCCAAAATACAGATTGATAAGCACAGACTTCAGATACATAGTAATCCAAGAATCCATCTTTAAGCCTAATATTCTGAAGTGCTAAGACATGTTTAAGGCAAATAATAGCAGCCCCATCACCTAAAATCTCCCAACTACAAATTGTAAGCACAGCCTCTATCGATACATGGTAGTCCATGCATCATCTTTAAGCCTAAGATTCTGAAAACAAAAGTGCTAAGACATAATTAAGCCACATAATATTGACCCCATTATCAAAAATCTCCAAATACAAATCGGAAAAGGGCCAAATATACCCCTCGTTATACTTTGGGTCCAAATATACTCCTGCCGTTATACTATTGGTTCAAATATACCCCTCATCCGTTAAAGTTGTCCACCTTGGACATCTTATCCTACGTGGCACCAACATTTGATGAGGTGGATGACACGTGGCATTTCCACCTCATCATCCCTAACCCATTTTACTCCTCCCCTCTTCCACCACTAAAATTTCCACCCCCTCCATCACCATTGCCACTGGAAGATAGGACAGTACCTGGATAGAGGGTATAAAGTCAAGATTTCTGTTGCATTGATGTATGAGCTACAGTTGGAGAAGTTCGGAGTCCAAATTGTGTACGAGGATGATGAGGAGGATGCATATGCTAGACAAGTATTTGCTAATCAGTCTCAACATCATTTCATTAATGGAGTTGATATCTCTGCTTTACATGTGGCTAGAGGTTCTTACTTTCTTTGTCATCATGATATTGATATCTAGTTATCTACCAAGAGAACTCAAAGAATGATGGTTGGCGCACCAATGGCTAGTTAGATTTCTTGTTCAAGGATTCTGAAGACGATACAAATACAGATGCTGCAGCTTCTGATTCGATGCTAAAACAAGGAGATGATAAGATGTTTCCATGAATCCCCTAGTTTATATTCACCTTTCTATGGCGGTAATGGTGGCAATGGTAGTGAAGGGGTGGGAACTTTAGTGGTGGAAGAGGGGCGGAGTAAACTGGGTTAGGGGTGATGAGGTGGCAATGCCACATGGCATCTACCTCATCAAATGTCAGTGCCACATAGGTTAAGATCTCCAAGGTGAACAACTTTAACGAATGAGGGAGTATAATTGAACCAGTAGTATAATGGCAGGAGTATATTTGGACCCAAAGTATAACGAGTGGTATATTTGGCCCTTTTCCAAATACAAATTGGTAAGCACAGAAAATACAGATACATAGTAATCCAAGAATCCATTTTTAAGCATAAGTCTTTGAATAGAGAAGCTTTAGACATAATTCACAACAAACCCCCCCCCCCCCACCACCACCCCCACACCCACACACAAAAAAAAAAAAATATATATATATATATATATATATATACAAAGCCTCTGAAATACAAATTAGTAGGCACACAATTAACAGAGACAGAGTAGTCCAAGAATCCATCTTTAAGCCTAATATTCTGAAAACAGAACTGCTAAGTCATAATTAAGCAAAATAATAGCAACCCCATCATCCAAAATCTCCCAAATACGCATAAAATTAGGTATATACAACAGGATAGACATAATTTAGCAACCCCATTATCCAAAATCTCCAAAATACAAATTATACGTGGTGGATTGGTGGTAGTCCAAGAATCCATCTTTAAGCCTAATATTGTGAAAACAGAAGTGTTAAAAACATAATTAAGTCACATAATAGCAACCCCATCATCCAAAATCTCCTAAATACAAGTTAATAAGCACAGAAAATTAGAAATATACAACAAGATAAACATAATTAAGACAAATAATAGCAACCCCATCATCCAAATTCTCCTAAATACAAGTTAATAAGCACAAAAAATTAGAAATATACAACAAGATAAACATAATTAAGCAACATAATAGCCACCCTATCATCCAAATTCTCCCAAATACAAATCACTAACCACAAAAATTAAAGATTTACAATAGTATGAGCTAACCTTGGTACCTATTTCAGAGTCAAAATCATATTTTTCAAGTGCAGAATGAAAATCTTCAACAGTAAAAGCTACACCTTCCATAGGTGCTATGCGACATCTTTCATATGCTTCTTCAAACATCTCTTTAAGTTTAAGTCTCTCTTTTGTTTGTGCATTTGTTATTGCCACTGCTGTTGCTTTACACACAATTTTTTGCTTTTTTGTGTGGATTATAATGGGATTTATAAGGTTCTTGTTATTGGAGTGAATTATTCTTGTTCTTGAAATTTGTGGACATTTTAATCCTACAAATTGATGTGTTAAAGATGCCATTTTTTTTTACTATTATTATTTTTCTGGCTGTTTTGAGGGTTCTTTAGGGGTTTAGAGAAAGGTGAATGTTGAGAGTTATTATGCCATGGGATTTGATGGGGTAGATAAAGTGAGCTACAAAATTTAGCTTGTTTGCTGTTTGAGAAAGTGACAAAAATGGTCTCTTATTTTTGTGGTAGATTCATAATATTGCCTCAAGTATGTTCTTGAACAGTTTTGGTCCTTTAAATATGTTAAAAGTTTATATTTTTAGTCTCCGGCAAATATTTAGGAATTTATGTATGTTATATTTGACAGAAACTGCGGGGAAGAAGTTTAACGGTAAACACCAGATCGGTGAACTTCAAATTTGAGCTTGTTTGTTGTTTGAGAAAATGGTAAAAATGGTCCCTTATATTTGGGGTAGATTGAATATAGTGCCTCAAGTATGTTTATGAACAATTTTGGTCCATTTAAATTCGTCAAAAGTTTATATTTTTAGTGTCAATCAAATATTTAGGAATTTATGTTCGTTAGATTTGACAGAAATTGTGGAGAAAGAGTTTAACAATAAACACCAAGAAAGTCTCGGTGAACTTCAAAATCGACCTTGTTTGCTGTTTGAGAAAATCACCAAAATGATCCCTTATGTTTGGGATAAATTCAAAATAGTGTCTCAAGTATGTTTATTTTTAGTCGGTCTTTCATTCCCTTATTTCGTCATGGCACCCCCCCCCCCCACAAGCACCCCCCGGCTCAGGGCATCAGAAAAGGCCTTTCGTTTTCCATTGGGTACCTTGAACGGGTGAAAGATCCTAAAAAAGGGAGTCTTCTGGTTGCGGGATCTCTTGTCATACCAAAGTCGTACAATTAGGACCTCGATATGGCTTTGTTTTGTTTATTGTATCGGAGGTTATGTTCTTTTTTGCCAGTCAAATATTTAGCAATTTATATTCATTAGATTTGCAAGAAATTGTGGGAAAAAAATGTTTAACAATAAACACCAAGAAAGTTTCATCAAATCTTAAACGGAAAAGGACCTAAAATACCCTTGAACTATTAGATTTGGTGCAAAAATACCCTTCATCCACCTTTGGGGCCTAAAATACCCCTGACGTTAACATTTGGGGTCTAAAATACCCCTGCTGTTAACCTTTGGAGTCTAAAATACCCTTATTTTTAACGGACCCATTTCAAAACCCAATTAACAATTTCATTTATTACGTGGCAGCTTCTCATTGGTTAATAAAATAATTAATCCCCTTATTTAACCCGATCCAACTAATAAGTCCTACCCGCCCAATTAAATCCCCTTTTATCCATATCAAAAGAAACCCTTGAACCCATTCAACTAATAAGCCCGACCCTTGAACGGTGCCGACATTTGAATGGTGTTTCAACCAATACATGAAACACTGAAAGAAAAAGACCATCAAACATTACCTCTCCTGTGTGGTTTGCGAGCTATTGCACAGGAGCTGGGTTTACCCTGTGCGCACCCAAAGGGTAGCGGCCGCAGGTTCCCATGTCATCAAAAAAAAAAAAAAAAAAGACCATGAAACAGAAACACACTGTTTCTATTTTATTTTAGTTGAAACTTTCAAAGTAGAATTAGTCAAACACCACCCTGTAAAAGTAATATTCTTTTCTATTTTCTTTTTTTTGCATTGCTATATATATGTTGCTTCATAATTCAACATAAAAAGAATCAGTTAGATTGATAAACCTTTACATTGAAACAATTGAATATTTACCAAAATTTGACTGAATGAGATTTCTAAATACGTCACTTTCAGCTGAAATTACGACCATGAAACACTGAAAGAAACAGACCATGAAACAGAAACACATTGTTTCTTTCGGTGTTTCATGTATTGGTTGTCACCACCCAAATATCGGCACCGTTCGAGGGTCAGGCTTATTAGTTGAATGGGTTCGAGGGTTTCTTTTGATATGGACAAAAGAGGATTTAGTTGGGCGGGTAGGACTTATTAATTGGATCGGGTTAAATGGGGGATTAATTAGTTTAAGTTAATTATTTTATTAACCAATGAGAAGCTGCCACGTAATAAATGAAATTGTTAATTGAGTTTTGAAATGGGTCCGTTAAAAATAAGGTATTTTAGGCCCTGGCCCAAAGATTAACGCCAGGGGTATTTTAGGCCCTAAAGATTAACGTCAGGGGTATTTTAGACCCCAAAGATGGATAAAGGGTATTTTTGCACCAAATTTAATAGCTCAAGGGTATTTTAGGCCTTTTTCCGAATCCTGAACTATGTAACACAAAAGAACTAGAACAAACACTAAAATGATATATATTAAAAATATATCTTGTTGTTGAAATTGGTGAACATTTTAATCCAACAAATTGATGTGTTATAGATGCCATTTTTTTTTTTGGCTGCTTTGAGGGTCCTTAAGGGGTTTAGAGAAAGGTAAGTGTTGAGCGTAACGCCTATGGATTTTGTGGGGTAGATAAGTTGACCTAGATTCAAAATTAAGCTTGTTTGGCGTTTGAGAAAATGACAAAATTATCCATTATGTTTGAGATTAGTTCAAAATAGTCCCGAACAATTTTGGTCCTTTAA
Organism: Lycium ferocissimum; assembly: GCF_029784015.1. Classification (NCBI taxonomy): domain Eukaryota; kingdom Viridiplantae; phylum Streptophyta; class Magnoliopsida; order Solanales; family Solanaceae; genus Lycium; species Lycium ferocissimum. Next base: position 165,745 of record NW_026718266.1, read on the forward strand.
ACTTATCATTTTTGTCTAGGGGATTCTCAACCGATCACTTATACATATTGAGTTTCTTAACAAAAAAATTCAGCGTTTTGATCGAAGCTACTGAATTTTGCCGAATTCATAACTTTAATTGTAGATCTGCGCTTAATGGACCTGGGGTTGTAAGAGAGAAAAGTAAATTGTTCGGATTAAATTAAGATACGTGACAGCTTATTGAACTAATTGGATCTCTAATGAAGGATCATTAATCACATTTTATATATTTGTCCTGACAACTCGTGAATACAAATAACAAAAAGAATATTAAGAGGCTGTTGAAGCTCTTGGCTGGCTTGTTTAAGGAAAGGAGGTTCAAATGGTGGGTCAATGAACATGTCTTCACAGCTCTTGATAATTGTCTGAACATAAAGTATTATGACCTTGCAACATTTGAACCCGTAAACTACACTATCTAAGCATTCACCAATGCTTTGACTGACTTCCTGGAAGTTGTCCAAATAAATCCCAATTCTCATTCCCTGTTTGATGTCCTGTTCTTGGTCAAGGGTTGAGTTGATCACAAACCTAGCAATAGAAAACGCATTGTACTTTGTAAACAACGATTATGGTAATATTCGTGATGCCTCCTGGTCTAAACTCGGGGTCTGTTGTTAATGTCTCTGAACAAAACGAAACATTCTATGTCTTGGAACAAATATCATCAACTAGATCACCTTTCACAGCTGGTATTACCAGAAACATAGTAGATAGGAGAAAAGCTAATGTGAAAGAAGTCAGTTTGATGGCCTCAAATGAATACATTATTTGGAAGAGATTGTGTGATGTGTGAACTTGGAAGAAAACATAAAAGCAGAAGGATACGCTTAATTAATGGCATTGGTGAGAGTCTACGCAATATCTGATTTTCAACAAAACAAGTCCAGAATTTTAAAGCACATTGACTGATCTGCTGAGACAGATCTACCAGTCAAAAAAGACAAATATAGAATTTAGATACACCTACCAAAAAAGCGGAGTAAATGGGAAGTTCTGTAATGCCTAGCACCATCTTAGTGCTAGGCAGTTGATGCTTTCAAACTTGTACTCAATTGACATCAACTTCAGCGACGTTTAAATCAGGTTACAATTTCATCTTTATTATGGAAAAAGATTCAGAAGATAAGCATTCATATGATGTATTTGGGATCCCAAATAAAGGGAAAAAGGGTCTGCTCGAGTAACAGCAGCAATAAAAATCCTATTCTAAGCGTTCAAGATTCTCAAAGGAATAACAAAAACAAGACTATCGAGGATATAACACAGGCCTACATGTGAATGGGCTTGTCATAAGTGGCCATTGCTGCTTCTTTGAGTGCCTCACTCATTGTTGGATGTGCATGGCAAGTACGAGCAATGTCCTCACTTGATGCTCCATACTGCAAAGCCAGGACAGCTTCGTGAATAAGCTCCCCTGCGTTAGGTGACATAATATGGACACCCAATATCTTATCGCTCTCTTTCTCAGCAATTACCTTGACAATTCCCTCAGCATCATCGATTGCCTTGGCTCTACTGTTTGCTAGGAAAGGAAATTTGCCAACACGATAATCAACTCCAAGTGCCTTTACCTGTTCCTCGGTTTTCCCAACAGAAGCCACCTCGGGGTGGGTGTAAACCACACCGGGAACCATATCATAGTCTACATGACCCTCTTTGCCTGCAATGAACTCCACACAAGCAACACCATCCTCCTCTGCCTTGTGAGCCAACATCGGTCCAGGAATGACATCACCAATAGCATGTACCCCAGGGACGTTAGTGGAAAAACGTTCATTGACCAAGATTCTACCACCCTTGTCAGTTTCGACTCCAATCTTGTCCAATCCAAGCCCTGAAGTGAACGGAACTCTTCCAGCAGAAACAAGAACAACATCAGCCTCGAGAGTAGTCTGATCACCACCAGATGCAGGTTCAACGGTCAACTTCACACCATCACCTGTAGTATCAACTGACACCACCTTAGTCTTTAGCATGAATTTCATCTTTTGCTTCTCAAGAGTACGTTGGAATTGCTTGCGAAGTTCACCATCCATGGATGGAACAATATCAGCTAAAAATTCAACAACAGTCACCTCTGAGCCGAGGCGGCCCCAAACAGATCCCATCTCAAGGCCTATATAGCCAGCACCAATAACAACTAGTCTTTTTGGAATTTCAGTCAAAGCTAATGCTCCAGTGGATGACACGATTCTCTTCTCATCAATGGTTATGCCAGGTAGACTTTTGACATCAGAGCCAGTTGCAATAATAATATTTTTGCCTTTAACAACAGAATTATCACCTTCGACGGTGTCAACAGAAATTTCAGAAGGGGAGAGGAATTTACCATAGCCCTTAACATAGTTTACTTTGTTCTTCTTGAATAGACCCTCAATACCTCGTGTTAAGTTAGACACAGCTTTATCTTTTTGTCCCATCATGGCAGGGAGATCAACTTCGACAGAAGAAAACTTCACACCATGATTGGCAAATGAATGCTGCGCTTCATGAAACATGTGGGACGAATGAAGCAGTGCCTGACGTAAGTCATAACAAGTAAAGAGAATGTTAGAAGATTAGATGTGAACAAGTTTCAGACTTCACAAAATGACTACTAAAATGTTTCAAGCAGAGTCAGTGAAAAAATATAATAAAATCATGGACCACTATACAACAATATTTTCAGAATGACATCTAAACTTCATATGCAGAAGAATCATCTAATGTTTCCATGATGTCACATAAACAGCAAACAAATTATTACCTCACGAACTCTGAATATGGATTATCAAAAGAGAGAGGGGAAAGGCAACAGTAAGTCGATGTCATTTAACAAATATGCAATCTATGGGCACAAGTTCACAAATCTGGCACCGGGTTATTTGTCATTGCTGAACAAAATTTCCTCTCAGGGAAGTTATATTATTGGAGTTGGTACATGAGAACCCACCATCATGTAACATTCAAGGGCATCGATGAAAACATTTTGGCAATAGTGAAAATAGTGGGCACATATAATTCATCCCATGCATCACCTTTGCAGCATTTCAGCAAGATCCCTCAACTCCATATCGTCTTGCTAAATTTCCAAACCAAGGGAAGATCACACAATCATGAAACAACTATAACATTGGAAGCTCATAAAAGGTAAAAGAAACTATGGCAAATGAAAAAATTACGAAAAAGCTTTCTGAAAGTCAAAATCTGATCTGGGACAGTACCCTTCCCATTTATTGGCGGGTCAATCAGAAGTGTTCAACTGTAATTAACTTGAATAGGAAGTATTGAAAGGAAACTAACAACAACAACAACGCCTCACTTCCAAAGAAGTTGGGGCCAGCTATATGAATCCTCACTGACCATGTGACTCCATTTAAGCTCATCTAAGGTCAATATTTATATATTAAAAAAATTGGAAAAGGAAACTGAATTCTTTTATATTTAAAATTCAAAAAAATACGAAGCTCGAAGCAGAAAAAGGTCTAGGCACATATAATTCTCACTGTAAGTTGCATGTCAATTTCTTGTAGATATCACAACTTCCAACTTCTCCTCTGAGTGTCCGCACTGGCGCATAGTTAGGCACATAATCACTCAATTACAAGTGATATTTGATAATGATCTGAAGTCAAAATCACAAGTTCACATTCCTAATATTGCAAAATACATATTTTTGCTCACTATTCAATAGTAGAATAATATCTAGAGGCTATCATCCTTGCGTTAATCCAAAATTCATAATCAATGAACTAAAACTCAATCCCAGTGTAGTCGGGTCAACCATATGAAAATCTTTACCCATTCTACTGGTTATCAAAAAATATTTATCCATTCAACTCTATTTAGGATCTTTTTCATTTCAATACTAAACAATTTGTCTTTTACAAAAAATAGTAGCTCTCTACATCTCAAATTGTCTATCTCTCCAACCAAAACTAGAGGACTCCTCACTGATATTGAACCTTAATATAAGCATACAACAATTAGATCTTAGTTCTAATTAGTTGATGCCCCTTCATTGTATTATGTTCTTATCTAAATTCACAATGATTCCAAGAGATAAGACAATTTTCTTCCACGTGATCTTAAGTCTGACTGGTCCCTTTTTACCATCTCCCACCATCAAATTGATAAAACACATACGAACTGCTACATCTGAAGATCTACGTCGGATATGCCAAGCCACCTCAAATGACAATTTCCCATTTATTCTCTATCTGCTACTTGCACCTTCTATCGGATGTAATCATTTCTGTTTTTATCCAATCTTGTACAATACCATATGCGTTTTAAGTCTTACTATCCGCATTTCTACGACAATATGTTGGATCTTAAAGACCCAATATTTACTTCCATAAAACTTTGCTAGTCTGACAATCGTTATATATAATTTGTATTTTGCTTTGTTAGACGTATTTGTTTGCACTACAATCTCATAAACTTTTCCGTTTCCACCATCCTATTTTAATTACGTATTACAACATCTATATTTTATTTTGTCATTCTCTTGGAAGAATGAAGACACGTAAGCACAAGGTAGTTGCACATTGAGTCAGTGGAATCAATAGAACTGGAATAACAAGCAATCGAAAGATCAAATAGATCCTAAGAAAAAGATCTAACTTTGAGAAAATAGTAGTAATAATAATAAAACAGACATACAAGGAAAACATTTCTGAATTGAGAAAGTGAAAGTCAATCAATCAACTTGTACATCTCAATCTCAAAATAAGTTTAGCATCAACTATACAAAATCCTCTATATCCATTAGGTTTCACAAAATTCATCATAATTTGACTATTTTCTTCTAATTAAAAGGGCAATATTCTGAATTGAAAATCAATCAATCAACTTGTTCATCTCAATCTCAAAGTAAGGTTAGCATCAACTACTACAAAATCCTCTATATCCATTAGGTTTCAGAAAATTCATCATATTTGACTATTTACTACTCCATATGTCTCAATATATGTGATACAGTTCAGATTTCGAGAGTCAAACCTCTTTATTTTGACCGTGAATTAGGAACTCCTTATAAGCCGCAATAATTAACAATTTGAAATATTTAAAGGGCATACGAACAAATTGCGATCAAAGATTTTCCTGTTTGCCTCTTGAAATCCGAACTCTATCACATAAATTGGGACAGCAGGAGTACTATTTTCTTCTACAAATCTAGTACCTTAGAAGGAATACAACCAACATTAAGGGAAGTACCACATTTCTCAATACATGTGTTTTTAATCCCAAAGCTGTGCCGCTTTAATATGAGACGAATTGCAACTTATAGTATTTTTTCGTATAGTTTTTGAACATGGCCCCTAAATTTTTTGTTGAACATTAAAATTTTAATTTTAAAATATTAAATTAATCCAATTCAATTTAGCTCCAAGATTAGTCATATTGACTCTACCGAAAGTGAAAGGACCAATCAACTTGTACATCTCAATCTAAATATAACTTAGCATCAGCTAAAGAAAATCCTCTGTATCCATTAAATTCATCATAATTTGACTATTTTCTTCTATTATATACTACAAACCTCGTAAATTTCAAATCAAATAACCAGAAAAATACTTATATAAATCCTCTATGTATTAGGTTTCACAAAATTCATCATAATTTGACTATTTTCTACTATTATACTCAATAAAGCTCGTAAATTTCAAATCAAAGGATAAGAAAAATAGTAGTAGTACCTTAGAAGGAATACAACCAACATTAAGGCCAGTTCCACCTAAGGTACCCCGTTTCTCAATACACGTAGTTTTGAGCCCTAATTGTGCGGCTTTGATCGCCGCCACATAGCCACCGGGACCACCACCGACAACAATTTAACTTTGAAATTCCCATTTTACCCTTAATGAAATGATTTATAGCCACACAAATATCTATGCCTTATTTCAGATCACAAGTTTCAAAAGTCTTTCTAAAACTCCGTGCCCAGTCAAACGCCTTATATGAAATCATCGGCATCCATTAAATTCATCATAATTTGACTATTTTCTACTATTATACTCAATAAAGCTCGTAAATTTCAAATCAAAGGACAAGAAAAATAGTAGTACCTTAGCAGGAATACAACCAACATTAAGGGAAGTACCACCTAAAGTACCACATTTCTCAATACATGTGTTTTTAATCCCAAAGCTGTGCCGCTTTAATATGAGACGAATTGCAACTTATAGTATTTTTTCGTATAGTTTTTGAACATGTCCCCTAAATTTTTTGTTGAACATCAAAATTTTAATTTTAAAATATTAAATTAATCCAATTCAATTTAGCTCCGAAGATTAGTCATATTGACTCTCGAGAAGCGCGAAAGTGAAAGTCAGTCAATCAACTTGTACATCTCAATCTAAATATAACTTAGCATCAGCTAAAGAAAATCCTCTGTATCCATTAAATTCATCATAATTTGACTATTTTCTTCTATTATATACTACAAACCTCGTAAAATTTCAAATCAAATAACCAGAAAAATACTTATATAAATCCTCTATATATTATGTTTCACAAAATTCATCATAATTTAACTATATTTTTTTCTACTAAATTTCAAATCAAAGAGTTATTAAAAAAAAATAAAAAAAATAGTAGTACCTTAGAAGGAATACAACCAACATTAAGGCAAGTACCACCTAAAGTACCACGTTTTTCGATACATGTAGTTTTAAGCCTTAATTGTGCGGCTTTGATCGCCGCCACATAGCCACCGGGACCATCACCAATAACAATTTTAACTCTGAAATTCTCATTTTACCCTTAATGAAACGATTTATACCACACAAATACTTATTTAGTACTCACAAGTTTTCAAAAGTCGACCTAAAACTCTGTGCCCAGTCAAACAACTTATATGAAATCATCTGTATCCATTAAATTCATCATAATTTAACTATGTACTACTATTATACACTACAAAACTTGTAAATTTCAAATCAAAGAGTTATAAAAAAATAGTAGTAGTACCTTAGAAGGAATACAACCAACATTAAGGCAAGTACCACCTAAAGTACCACGTTTTTCGATACATGTAGTTTTAAGCCCTAATTGTGCGGCTTTGATTGCTGCCACGTAGCCACCGGGACCGCCACCTATAACAACGACGTCGTTTTCATCGGATCCTGATGATGCGAAACCTCTCGTTAATGAAAATGAATATTTGGAACTGTTGTTGTAGAGAAATCTGGATGACAGATTTCGTCTAGCTAAGGTCAAAATCGACATTTTTGAAAGTTTAGGTATCGGAATTGTTAATTTTCCGGTAGGTTTTTGGGAGATTCGATGCCAACTGTTTGAGTTGTTGAAGACGGAGTTTTGTGCTCTTACTGCAAAAAAGTTTATTCGCTCTTTTTTTTTTAAAAAAAAAAATAATAATAATAATAATAATAGTCAAATTATTCGCTCTATGTTGAGTTGTGAATTTGCCTTGATGCAGTGTGTAACTGTACAGTATTAATTCTGATGATTGACGTCACTACATACATGATACGACCCTGATGAATTTTGTAACAAAATAAAAAAAATTGCTTATTTACGAGAACCTTTTTATTTGTGTTGCTTTATTAATCTATATATATTATCACTACACATATTTTTATTTCATGATTGATGTAGAGTTTCTCTACAAGCAACCACAAGTGCCAACACCCTAGTATTAGCTACGGTGTTAAATAGGCGGATTGAATTGAATTTGAGTGGATTAAGATAAGGGAAAAGTGTCTAAAATACTCCTCCACTTTGGAAAAAGAGCTAAATATATCCCCCATTACAAATTTGGATAAAACATACCCCTCCCTCATTAAAATTTTTAAATATACCCCTATCTTAACGGAATTCCCAACAAAACTCAATTTTATCTTTAAACCCGCTTCATTTAAACTCAACTCAACTACATAAAAAACTCATATGCGACTAATTTGTTCTCGAGTACTACGTCTGGAGCCATTAGGCACAAGAGCAAGTAACCCATATGAGTTTTTTATTTAGTTGGGTTGAATTTAAAAATGAAATCGGGTTATATTGAAGATTTCCAGCCAAAGTTAGGCGAAGGCCAAAATTTAGAGACCACCAATTTGAGGGGCAAAAATTAAAGATCAGTGCCTTTGAAGGGCAATCCGCACAAAAAAATGACACAAAGTGGCAACTTTGGATGGGTTTTCTAAATCACCAATTCCAACTTATAATTTTTCACTTATTTTTGTTATTTTGGCTTAAAACAAGTATTTAAAAACATATTTTTATCCTTCAAACACTATAAAAATGCTAAAAAATTATTTTGTCTTAAAAACACCTAAAACAAGTCAATGCCAACAGGCTCTTACACTATTAGCTAAGGTGTCAAATAGGCGAGTCTAGTTAGATTTGAGTGGATTAAAATGAGCTGAGATTGTAATAAATGGATGATCAAAGAAGTTCATATAAAGGAATCAATGACCTTTCTAATCCGTCCAAAGGTACTTGAACTTAAAAGAATTGTAAAAATGCAAACAATAAATTATAACCCAAGTTGTCCAACTCTTACTATGTTCCTGTTTTTTTATTTTCTTATAATGTGTTTAAGTACTTAATTAATATATTTATTACGACTCTATACAACATAATAATTTATTTATTTTTAAAAGAATTATCTTTCACCAACACTTTGACTTACCAAGTATTAGGTGAACCGAATATAACTGGTTAAATGACGGGAAAAAAAAAGAATATAACAGGTTAAATGGACCAAATTATAAGTTTATGACTTCCCTATCACCAGAACGAGGCTGCAAATTGAAAAAGTCGAAACAGGCAGATATATTTAAATCAGAAATTACTAATACACACAGGCACATAAATGAATATAAGGAAGCTATATATAAACTCACACAAGAACCATAATAAAACAACTTTAGACATTGAGCTACAATTTAAACTGGAGACACTCTCAATAACTGAAATCCAAGGTAACATCATCAAACCGAGGTCTAAAATTTCATTTAAACAGGGTCATGGACATTACATTTGTTTTCAGTCAACGATACAACGACTAAAGAATACCAAAAGTAAGCATTTTGCTTTATCTTTTTGTCTTAATACTGAAGAAAAGATATGGAAACCTTGAATCTGTTGAAAAATAGAAGCCAAAAGGAAGAAACTTCCACTGTATTTGTAGCAATATCAGCCATCTTCCGAATCCCAACCACAAACAAAAAATTAGCATCTCAACCACGTTCTCCTCGAAAGGAGAAATGAAGAACAGAACATTTCCCAAGAAACTGATTCTTGGATCAACTTTGGTAGGACCAAGTATATTATACGACAGGGAACTAATTTTTCCCCGGGTATCAACACTTACTGGAGTAATACATACTTCACTTAAGGACTGTTTTTCCAGACCCACCGGCCTCATCACGCTGGAAAGCTCTAGGATCAAGGGGAATTGTTCCAATCGTTAAGAAACCAGAAGATTCGGCACGTCCATTAACTTTAACAGGCATCGATCCCACAGTGACAACATCAACTGACTGGGTGCTTGCCACTGTGTTAGCAGTACTATGTACATCCAGGGGCTGAGCTTTCGATGGTTTCGGGTTGATAGTTAGGGAGCCAATCTTCAGTGCACTATCAACTTGTGGACCTCCTTCAGCCACAAGTTTGTCACCATTATTTGCATTCTCTTTGTTGGCTTTAGACTCTATAGAATCCAGTTCTGCAGGAACAGCCATGCAATTTCCAGATTGTTTGTGTTCAATAGGCTTCGAGATCTTCTCACTTTCACCAGAAGGTAAACCAAAACTAGAATTTAGCTTGCGGGGAGGATCTATTACAGGCACAAAAAATGGGCTCTCATAGCTCCTGAATAGCAGCTTGGCTTTCTCTTCCTGCAACACTTTCTGTCTATTTTCATAATACATGAAGTCATCTAGTAGTGATGTTCTTGACGCATAATCCTTGAATACTTTCAGCATCTCAATGCCTTTCTTGTAACGTATCTGCACATTGAATAAAGGATGTCAGTTTTTTTTTCCAATGCCTTTCTTGCAGCATATGTGCTTATTCACAATAAGGAGAAAAGGCAAATTTTTCTAAAATGTGGAGGCCAACTTCAGTAGAATGAAATGCAAGACAATGGCATCATGCCAGGTCTAAACAACTGTAATATCATACCATCAGATGCCAAAAGAGTGAGAATTCTTGATTAACATTGCAGTTACAGAAATGAACAATAAAGACAGCTCAAGAAATTAGGTAGCAGGTTCTATGGCATTTCCATATGGAGTTCATGTAGTAGCAGGTTTTAGGCATTGCCAATACATGTTTCATATATAACCACCTCAGACTAAAAATACTAATTTCAGATAAACATACTGATGGAAAAAGTAGTAGAAGCAAAGATAATATATATGTTGCAGCATGCAGAATTAAATAACAAACCTCTTGTGTGTCTCTGCTGTTAGTTACTGGCTTGTTCTCGTTGTTCTCTAATATAATATGCCTAAAGTTAGGGTTTGGGACATCCTTTATGAAGTGCCACTTCACAGGGAAGCTACCACTCCACTTATCTTGCTGCCAGAAATCCATGTCCTTGTAGAAGTCTACAGGACCAGTCATTTCAGTAACACCACAAAACTGGCCACTTGCATTAACCTTCATGGTCAAGATTCAAAGAAAATATCAAATTAGTTGAGTTTTTTGGACAATGAAATATTTGACTAAAACAATTGGTGCTTACTGCTGATTAGACCTAGTGGTAGAAATCAACTAACCGAGAAAAAAAGGAATATTGGACAGCCTCTTGGATTTCCAGCAGCAATTCTCTGAGCATCTTCATAAGCACCATTCAGCTTTTTGTTCCCATTAGGGGTAGATGACCAAACATTGTACTTTATACTCTTGTGCACATCATCCTCACTGTATGATTTAATTACGAAAAACTTGGCATTCACAAAGTCCATCAAAAAATCACCTCTATTATACTCATCAGCATGAATAACTATATTCCCTTGCACATCAACAGCTCCTGCTCTTGTAGTGTAGGCCTTCACAACCAATTGCTTTTTCGTTTTGTCATTTCTAGGTCCTCGATTCTGTTCTGTCAATGTATCAGGGCTACCTTTCCCATCACTTGGGGCTATTCCATTTAGAAACTTTGGTCTGACTTTATCTGTATTAGCTCGCTCATGCGCACCTCTGAGACCAGACAAGTCAATATCAGAAGGAAGAGGAGCCCTCAGTTGACCATGATTAGACAGAGCCTTCCCATGAATAATGCTTCCTATAGCTTGAGCAACTTTACCCTATCAAAGGATTCATAAAAAAATCAGAAAGTGATGCATGAGCCACAGTCCAATGAAGAGGTGAAGAAAAGATACAAATTAGAGTTTCTATAATAAGTACAAGTGCACACTTGAAAATAGAATAAAACTAACAAATCAACCAACATAAAAGCAGCCCGACCCTATTGGACACCTTCCAAACACGGAAGAAAGCTCCTTACCGGGTGTACTTGAGAGGATGGACTGGAAAAACCATGCGACACATGTTGCTTGCTCGATGCAGCATTTATCTTTGCACTTTCAGATCCCCTATTGGATGCACTTTTATAGCCTGAAGCTGGGCCTAATGAATTTGGGGTAAAGATTGGAGATGTTGAGGATAAATTACGCTTAAGACGGAGATCTTCAGCTCTATTATTAGTAGTAGCTATAATACTATCCATTATTTGGTCTGCAGGATTCGCAAGAGTACCAGAGGAGGATGGTGCCACCATGGGAAAGTACGATGGTGATCCCAAGTTTTCATAAGGGGGGATTGTGTAGTAATGTTGTGGCCCTGCACATGGACCATCAACTCCTACCACAGCACCGGGAATGTAAGGGTTGTATGGGTTATATGAAGACTGTGCACATCCATAGTTAGGTGTATAATATACATAAGGGAAACTTTCAGTTTGAGCATCCTGAAATGAAAAACAAGCAAACATGAGTTACAAAATACAGTCAACACAGACAATACACTGCAATAAAAATTAATTAATTATTAATGTACTTTGGTTAACTAGGTCCACAAATGAACTAACCAACAACAACAACAACAACAACATGCCCAGTAGAATCCCACAATGTGGGGTCTGGGGAGGGTAGAGTGTACGCAGACCTTACCCCCACCTTGAAAGGTAGGGAGGCTGTTTCCGAAAGACCCTCGGCTCAAGAGAGAAAACAAATGAACTAACCATATACTGAATATCTTGACCATCCAGACCAAAAAATCTTTGGTGGCCATCCCAATCACCGGGGGATTCTAATCCTGACCAAATAAAACGTTAACATAAGTAAAGGATCCAGCTATCATTGGCAATTTGGCATCTCAAGTTAAATCCTAGTATCATACCTGTACAGAAATACCCATAATTGGTGGTAGGTGGATAATATAATCCCTGATCAACAACAAACTCAGGGGCTCCTTCATTATACATAGCTTGAAAGTTGTGAAGCAGCGGACTGGAGATATGCAGGTTTGCCTCAGTACTCTGAATCTGGTACCACAGAGAAAATACCTTTATCAATTGAACCATCACATTCTAAAATAAAATGACACTGATAAGTCACTGAACATTGTTCATGAGGGCAAAAATATCTTAAATACCATTACTAATCACTAATCCCAAACTTTACCATATAATCATCCACATAACCTCGCTCAGGAATATTATATACTTCCATTACCATGCCAGGACTACCACTCCTTTACAGAAAAGAAGTAAAACAAAAATGCAATAACCAATGTGTGTGTGACCCTAACAGGCAAAATTGACTCAAGAAGAAGCAGAAATTATTTCAGAAGAAAAAGAAAATCCAGCAATTTGTCAGAACTGCTAGACAACAAACAAAAACCTAGTAACCGACCCACAAAAGACAATAGCAAAGAAAATTTAAAAATGCACTACCATCCATCAATTTCATCGGCAAAAAGTCATACTACAAGTTTGACCAAACTCTTACTCCAACATCTGATGCATCCAACTAGCTAAGCCCAACTCCCATGTATGCTCATAAATTCGCCACATCAGTCTCCATTTCAGCCACAACTCAACTCACACAAGGAAATGATACACTTGAAAGACATACAATTAACCACGAATACAATCCAAGCTATAGTTAGAACATCTTTTGTCATCTACAATCAACTAAATCTCAGATCATAAACTAGCTAACATCAGCTAAGCAAATCCTCATCCTAGTTAGACTATTTTAGCCAGGCCTGCTCCTACATTTGGGCTTGATACCAAGAATATTTTGTAAAGCTCACATAAGCACTCACGTATTATTATTTTTTATAACAGTGGTGTCTAGTACAGCTTGCACGCACCTCCCGCCAACAACATGTACCAGCCACCAGGTAACTCTGTCAACCATGGCTTAGACAGGGCAGCCCAGGGTCCGGGGAAGGGCCGCACCCCAAGGTGCGTAAGGTAGACAGCCTACCCTAACGCAAGTATAGTGGCTGCTTCCACGGCTAGAAACCGTGACCTGTGGAGATGACTTTACCGTGGCTCCAAGACACCACAGATGAGAAGAATCACTTAATATTTTTGTCTCCGCTAGACCTTATGATTCTCCTCCCACTAAGCACTCCGAATTTCACGCAAGCAAGAAAAGTAAGATTATTTGAAGTTCGAAACGAAAGCTGAAGTGGCATGATCGCAAAGCAAATTAGGTATCCATAAAGAAGCATAGCCAAACCATTTCGGATAAAATATGTTTTAACTCAATCAAAACAGAAGAACATAAACCCTAAAGGAAAAACAACATGTTCCGTCTAAAATACAACTACCAACTTAATACGGTAACTTTTGCACAGGCAGTATATTTTTGTTAAGAAATTCATTAAATATGTACAAATATTAAATTTAGAACCCAATTATTATCACTTGAAATCATTATTCTAAAATTCAAAACCTATAAAGTTGGAATCCTGGGTCTACTACCTCAATCACAAACTAGTTGAAGTCAATTATATCCCGCACATTAACAACAACAGACACAGCGTAATCCCACAAGTGGGGTCTGGGGAGGGTAGAGTGTACGCAGAATTTCGCCTCTACCTTGCGAGGAAGAGAGGTTGTTACCACCCTCGGCTGAAGAGAGAGCATGACAAAAAAGGTCAAACAAGGATCAATGAAAGTAGAGAACATATTCTGTCTAAAACACAACTATCACACCTCAATTCCAAACTAGTTGGTACCAACTATGTTCCATCTATCAAAAGAATCTAAACTTTATACAAAAAAACAGCATAGGCACCAAATACTAAGCACAATAAATCCTAAAAAAAAAAAAATACAAAATTAATAAAAATTTGCTGAATTGAGAAGAAATAATTATCAATTGCAGAGCAGATTCAACTGAAGAGCAGAAAAAAGGATTTTTTATTTTATTTTATTTTTTACCATTATGTGATCTCTAGTTGAAGTCAATTATATTCCTCACATTAAACACAAAATCTAAGATACAACTATCAAAAAAATCTAAACTTTATACAAAAAACAGCATAGGCATCAACTTAAATCCTTAAAAAAATAATACAAAACTAATATAAAATTGCAAAGCAGATTCAACTGAAGATCAGAAACAAGGAATTTTTTACCATTATATAATCTCTAAAGCAATTTTTTACCATTATTACCAAATACTAAGCACAATAAAGTCCTAATAAAATACAAAATTAATAAAAATTTCTAAATTTAGAAGAAAAAATTACCAAATGCAGAGCAGATTCAACTGAAGAGCAGAAAAATACAATTTTTTACCATGATACAATCTCTAAAGCAACTTTTTACCATTATTACCAAATACTAAGCACAATAAAGTCCTAATAAAACACAAAATTAATAGAAATTTACTTAATTGAGAAGAAAAAATTACCAATTGCAGAGCAGATTCAGCACAAAGCTGCAAAAAACAACTTTTTAACCATTATATAACCTGTAAATTTGTTAAATAAGACATGGTTAATTAAAAACCCTAACCCTAGAAAGAGAAAAAAACGAATTATAGATTTGGGGAAAAAAAAATTGGCGGACTTTTGTGAAACGAAAAATTGGAATAACGCGAATTGAGAGGTAATAAGTGGCGTGGGTGGGTGGGTGGGTGGCTTGGGGTGCGTGGTGATTAGGGGGGTGGGGTTGATGGCAAGAGGTATAAGCAGTGTACAACACGAAAACGGTTGCACGATAAGTTTGGATGTGCCTTTTTACAATTGTGACGCTTCTTATATAGAACTAGATGACGTATGCGAAACGAACCAACACTTTGGAATATTTGTATGTAGTTATGTTTGGGTAGTGATATATATATATATATATATATATATCCTAATAAGTATATATATATATATACACTTAGCGCGCATATATATATATATACATACACACACACATATATATATATATATATATATATATATATATACATACATACACTATGTTCAAAACACGATTAATATAATATTGTAATTTGTGCTCCGTATTCAAAACAGTTTGCTACGAATACAAAGCAAAAATTTATTAATACTTTTTAAAAGAGAAGACTTGTTTAAAAAACTATTTTCCTCTCTTTGAGACAAAACAATAAGAATATTTAAACCATTGATACTTTGAATTTTAATTCGATTAATTTAAAGGTGTAAAATATTCTATTGTTAATGTATGTAGATTGGACCTAAATAATACTTATTATTATTATTTTTTATCAAATTTTGATTTGGATAATTCTAATTCAAATTATTAAATTAATTTTACATGTTTAAAACGAAACAAAGTAGAATTTTGATTTTCTATTTAAACGAAGAACTACTATTTTTAATTTTTGGTGAATATTCTTGGTTTAGCTCATTTTACTTGTCATGTATTTGTCTTTTGCACCTTTTTTAAGGAAACGTCAATTAGAATTATAATTTGACTAATTTACCTTATTTATTATTTGATCTCCATTTAATATTATTTTTCTTTGCGACATTAATCTCTTTTCACATTTACGAGTGAGAATAAAAATGAAAAAGTAATTAATTCTATCTTATTTTAAAATATAAATATTTTAAGTATATTTATTTTAGTAAACATAACAAATAAATGACATGGCGAATAGCAAATACAATAGTTAAATATCTACATTAGATCTGTAATATATAAGAAAAGAAAGAAATTGTATGGTTTGGCTACTTAACCTTTTGAAGAAAAAAAAGCAATAATATGAAGTCCACATTTTTTGTTTTATAATAATTTCATTCTTTCCACTAATGAGTTGATGGTAATAATACCATTATTGACTTAATGGGGATACTTTGGGAATTACATGAATATTGTTTGATTTTTAATATGAGATGCATGTTTTTTTTTTTTTTTTTTTTTTTTTTTTGACATTGTTTGCTTTTTTAATATATTTTTTTAATTTTTATTTTTTTTTGATATTGCTTGATTTTTGTAATATGGGGACTTTTTTTTTTTTTTTTAAGTTTGGAGGTGGTGTCCACTTTTTCATTTTTTTTACATGATTTTTTTAATATGGAGTCCACTTTTTTTTTTTTTTTTTTTTTTTATAGATTTCATGTTTCTAATATAGTATAAATAAAAATAAAATGACAACTATTTTGAATCATCTATATTTACTGAGGACGACAACTAAAATAGATCGGATGAGTATGTTTTTTTTTCTCTACAACAATAAAAAGTAAGCACGGGAGCATAATATATTTGTCTATTATTCACTTTTTAGAATAGTATGAGAATATTAGAAAATATTATGATAAAAAAAAGTCAGAAATTATTTTCCAAAAAAAATCTTGAACTTATATATTACTTTAAATTACCTCAATTCATTTTCCATAAATGCATCAATATCTTGTATTGCAAAAATCACCTGAAAATACTATAGCCGCTATGCTACGTATTATTATCGTTTTTCACTGTTATTTGATTTGATTTTAATTTTATTGTATTTAACTTTTGATGTGTATCCTTGTGTTTGTACTTAACTTTACAAATAAAAAGAAGGTTATCCCATTTTCATATCTAATATGTCTTAAACTCGTTACTTCTTTATGTATTCTAGATAAAATTTTGTATTAAGAAAAATAATTTTCGGTCTCTTAATTTATTCTTTTAATTTTATGTATAATCGTTATTATAATATAGAATATGTAATACTAGATTCTACAAGCTTCTTTAAAAACTTATCATTTTTTTGCGCAAATTTACCTTTTTTCCTTCATTTGGGGTGGTCTTTAATTATTGCCCTACGCTTAGAAAGATGGTAAAAATATTGTAGGTTCTCAAAATAATTTTTAGTTATGCTTTAAGGCAAAATTTGCATAAAATGAACTTTTTGCAAAGTCTTTCCTTGCGATTTTTTTTAAGTTTTCTAATTCAAATCCAAAATCTCGGGATATTTTAGCGTTTCAAAAAAATTAAAGACAGAATTATAGGGACAAAAATTAAAGACCACCCCAACAAAGGGCAATCGTGCAAATTGCCCACAACTTATTGAATTGGTAGGTTACTAAAAATCCGTAGTTCAAAAATATTTGTCACTCATATTCGTCCACTTTTACCTTATCCTCTATATTAAAAATAGATGTTCACTTTTATTTATCAAATTTGAATTAAGAAATAATTTATCATTTGATACTTGTCCTACCCTTATATTATTAAGTACTTCTAATTATTTTCAGTTGATTTTTCAATAATTGAGATGACTCATAATAATTAGGGACGGTAAAATTATACTATATGGTAGTTATCCTACTAATCCACCCCCTCTAATTCTTTGGTTAACCGGTCATATCATCTTTATTTACTAAGATAGTTGACTCGTTTAACCACGATTAATATAAGATTAGGTTAGAATTATATTTCCTCTCCTTTATACAATACTTTTTCTATTTATACGGGCCTCTATTTCAATTTATGTGAATCTATTTTTTTTTTAATTCGTACCAAAATGAATGACATCTTTCCTAACTTGGAAATAAATTCACTTTACGAAATAATTTACAGCCACTTAAATATTCAAGGCTTATTTTAAATCACAAATTTTAAAATTTTTTATTCTTTCTTAAATATCGCATCCAATTAAAAGAATTTACATAAATTGAAATAGAGAAAGTATTATATTTATAATATATGAGGTAGGTGTCAATGTCAAAGTTTTTATCACTACGGGTAAAAGTCTGATGCATGGATGAATTTTTTTTTATTTTTAAAAAAAGAAATATTTCATTCGTTTTTTATAGAAAAGTTAATAGAAATGGTCATAAATGTTTGATGTACGTTTTTTTACCTATAAGATGTGCTTATTTTTCTGTTTTTGCAATTTAATTATGTCAAATCATGGATCCCATAAGCATACAAAACTCCCCATAAAAAGCAATGCCATTGGTTGGTGGAAGTGTCCAATCATAAAAAAGGAGAGTTGGTACACGTTTGCTTTGAGAAATTGAAAAAGTTATAGCAATCTGACAATTTTACCCTTTGGACGACTACGATCCTTGCTTAACCCACTCTTCTATATAGTTATTAAAACTAGCTTGGTCAAACATCACGGATTTTAGTGTATCATGTGGTTGTAGTTGTAGTTGTATATATATATATACACACATACATTACATGTTCAAAATACGATTAATATAATATTGTAGTTTGTCTTTCCGTATCTAAGACTTTATTTTATTCGTGAAAAAATTTATTAATACTTTTTAAAAGAGAAGATTTGTTTAAAAGAAAACTATTTCTTCTCTTTGAGATAAAATAATAGCAATATTTAAGCATCGAGTTGATACTTTCAATTTTAATTCGATTAATTTAAAAGTATAAAATACTTATTATTTTTTATCAAATTTTGATTTGGATAATTCTAAAAATTATTAAATTAATTTTACATGTTTGAAACGAAACAAAGTAGAAATTAATTTTTATTTAAAAAGAAATGCTATTTTTTAATTTTTTGTAAATATTCTGGGTTTAACTCATTTTACTTGTCATATTTGTCTTTTGCATGATTTTTTTAAGGCGAATTAGAATTATAATTTGACTAATTTATCTTATTCATTATTTGATCTTCATTTGATATTAATCTCTTTTCACATTTATTAGAGTAAGAATAAAAATAAAAAAAAGTAATTAAATTGTATGTTATTTTTTAAATATATATATTTTAAGTATATTTATTTTAGTAAACATAATAAATATAATAAAGCATTTTCTATCTACTTTTTAGAAGAGTTGGTAATATAAAAGATTTTTTACTCTTAAGTAAAAAAATAGGACCGAATACGGATGACGATGTTGCCTCTATAAGCGGCTCTTCTATACGGTAGTAATAGTAAAAAAATACATATAATTTTTTTTATGAAAATTTGATTTGGATAATTCTAATTCAAATTATTATATTAATTTTATATGTTTAAGATGAAACGAAGTAGAAATTTGATTTTCTATTTAAATGAAGAATTTCTATTTTTTATTTTTTAGTAAATATTTTTTGTTTAACTCATTTTACTTGTCATGTTATTTTTTACATATTTTTTAAGGAAACGTCAATTAGAATTAGAATTTCACTAATTTACCTTATTAATTATTTGATCTCTATTTAATATTATTTTTTCTTTTATGACATTAATCTCCAATTTATTAGAGTAAGGAAAAATGAAAAGTAATTAAATTCTATCTTATTTTAATATATAAGTATTTTTATGCGATAATGCTCCCACTAATGGGTTGATTGAAATAAGCATTATTGATTTAATTGTTTGATTTTCTAAGCACTTTTTTTTAACATTGTTTGTTTTTTCAATATGGGATTCATTTTTTTTTTTAATATTAGTTGTTGTTTAATATATATGCCCACAGAAGAGTTTGGATGTGGTGGGTTCCACTTTTTTTTTTTTTTTTTTTTTTTTTTTTTTAACACGAGTTGGTGTTTAATATGGGGCCATGAAGAACTTCTATTTTTAAATTTTTAGTAAATAAGTTTAACTCATTTTTATACCTTTCCGTATTTAAAACTTTATTATATTAGTGTTTGCTAAGAATACAAAGCTTGAACTTTTTTTTTTTTTGACATTGTTTATTTTTTTAATAAGATTAACTCTTTTTTTATATATATATATATATTGCTTGATTTTGTCAATATGGGATACTATGTTCAAAGCACGATTAATATAACATTGTAGTTTGGGTCCGTATTTAAAACTTTATTATATTACATACGCATGGTGTTTAATGAAATTTTTTTTTTAACATTGTTTATTTTTTTTTAATACGGGATTCATTTTTTTTTTTAGTAAATATTTTTCGTTTAACTCATTTTATTGTCTTTCGTATCTAAAACTTTATTATATTAGTGTTTGCTAAGAATAAAAGTACGAACTTTTTTTTTGACATTGTTTATTTTTTAATATGAGATTAACTCTTTTTTTTATATATATATATATTATATATATATTATTTTGTCAATATGGGATACTATGTTCAAAGCACGATTAATATAATATTTACGTATTTAAAACTTCATGGTGTTTATATTTTTTTTTTTTAACAATGTTTATTTTTTTTAATATTAATTTTTTTTTTTTAATATTCTTGATTTTGTTAATACATCATATTTGGATGTGATGGTTTCACTTTTTAGGGGGACCCAAAAAATTTTTTATTTTTTATTTTTGTTATAATTGGGGGGGGGGGGGAATTTTTTTTTTTAATTTATGGGGGTGTTTACAAAATTTTTTAAGTCCCGACGGACGATGTCTTACCTTAGAAATTTTTTTTTGTTTTAAAAGGGGGGGGGGGGGGGGTGTTGAGTGCTTGGGTAGGGATTTGGAAATTTTGGGATATTTAGTTTTTGGATTGAAGAAATTACAATTCAAATAAGTTCGGATTGGATTGGATAGGCGTATGGCAGAGGTAGCGAAATTCATGTGTTAGTTCCACGTAAGTAAAAAAAAAAAAAAAAAACCTTCAAGTTCAAATTAGTATTAACAAATCCAAGTCATGTCCAATATAGCAAATCCATACTAAATAAAAGCATTTTGGAAAAGTAAAAATGAACAAAACAAAATCTTTCGGAAAAATAACACACAGTGACACTTGAGACTTTTGAGAAGTAAGAAAACTCTATGTTATATTTGATTTAGTAGAGAATTGTATATTGTTTTAATATTTTAATGGATACGGCGCCGTCTTAATTTTGGACCTTTAGAAACTATTCTTATTAGTACTGAGCACATATGATACAGGTAGGGTTAGATAAAAGGTATAAAAATTTTGAATTTTCAGATATCCAAAAATTCATAGTACTAATAGCTTGTTTGGCCAAACTTCTAAAAATAGTTTATTTTAAAAAGTACTTTTAGCTAAAAGCAGTTTGTGTTTAATAATTTAAAAATACTTTTGAGCGACGATTAAAAAAAGCTTTTAAAAATGTTTTATGTGTATTTTTTTCAAAAACTTTTAAAAAAAAAGTGTTTTGGGCAAAAGCTATTTTTTGGCTTAAAACCAAATTTGTCCCCAAAAGCACTTATTTTTGTTTCAAAAGCTTGGCCAAACACCTCACTTTTTTAAAATAAGCACTCATTGAAAAAATAAGAAAAATATTAAATAAATTGGATCGAAATCCATAAATTTTAAAAATAAAATTTGAAGTCCGATCCATAATCCAAATATCCAAACCAAATATTTAAAAAGTTTGAATTTCGGGTTGGCCCAAACTGTGCCCACCTCTAGGCTTTGTGCTCGCTTCGTTATACGTTTTTGATATATTTGCCTTCGCATTTAATTTTAGGGTCATACCATCTATAAAAAAGACCTTATCCTACCTTAAAAGGTAAAAGAGATTGTTTCTGATAGACCTTAGCTTATAATAAAGCAATAACAAAGCAAAGTTAAATAGAAAAAAGAAACAATAATCACAACCCAGGGTATGCTAAGCTAAGAAAAAGAGGCAGTAAATAATTTTGCGAAATGAAAAATTGAAATAAGCGATTTGAGAGGTATTAAAGGGTGGTGGGGTAATTGCAGAGGTATAGCAGTGACACTTCTTATATAAGAAATTTTAAGAAAAAGAAAAAATAGAGATAAACAATGTTTTGGGTTCTTTCGAAACATCTAGTGCTTAATGAATTAAAATTAATTAACAATTTTTAAAAAGGAGCAAAAAAAAGAATAAAAGGGTAACCTTCCACTCTTACAAATAGATTATATTTACTCTTCATTATAGCTTTTTAATATATTTATTTTGGTCATTCAATTTTAACATCATATTTATTGTTGTACTCTAAAAAAATTATATTTATCTCTACTTTTTAAGTCCCTATGTCTTACCTTAGGTTTTTTTTTTTTGGGGGGGGGGGGGTGGTGTTGAGTGCTTGGGAAGGGGGTGGGGTTGATGGCAGAGGTATAGGCGTATAGCAGTGCACAACACGAAACAGTTGCACGAAAGTTTGGATGTACCTTTCCACATAGTGACAGACTATTTTTTGATTTTGATTATGTGTGAACATAGAATTATTAAAATTTTTGAAATAAAATTTACATATTTAGAAATTACATAAAAGTACTATAAGTCACCATAATTAATAATTTAAAATATTTAAAAAATATATGAAAAATTACGGTCAAAGAACAATTCGTTTGACTTTCGAAAAGCGAAAAGTATTAAATAAATTGGGACGGAGGGAGCATATGAAAAGAAAATTGGAAGTGAACGACGTCGGTTTGGGTTCCTTCGGACCATCTAGTGCATATTGAATTAAAAATTAAAAATTTAATAAAAGGAATAAAAAAGAGAATAAATAAATGAGAAAATTTCATAACCCCTGTCCAGCTTACCGAGGATATGACCTTAAATAGGAAGTTATGGTGGACATAAATTAGGATAAAAGATTAGTAAATAGTTGAGCGTTGTTTAACTTATCATTTCATACTAGTAGTCGTAGTATTACTCTTCTAATTTCTTGTCCTTTGATTTCTGAGACTATTTGTTATTTCTTATACTTTGATTATCATATTAATTTGAGGTAGTTACTGCTACTTTTTCAAACTGTTTTATCATGCTTTTTATAATATTTTCTTACTTTTTTATCTTTCTTTGAATTGTTTGTCTCGCTTGTCTTGGTCTACGAAACAATCTCTCACCTCCCAAAGTACAAAACTCTAGTTGTAATATAGTTTATAGAGTAATTACTAAACATAGCTACAGTTTATGTACTTACAAAACCTAGTTATAGCTGTTGTATCAAGCTATATTAGTCATATCGGCGCATACTCTGTCAACTAAAATCGCGCCTAAAGAATAACATCAACACATACTATAAATGACTACGTTTCATAAATAGTAGTTACATTTTGTAACTTTTTTAAACTATAGCTAGGTTCCGTATATACAATTTAAATACAATCTGTAGCTACGAAAGTTTGGATGTACCTTTCCAAACAGCAACAGTTCTTATATGTTGTGACGGAAAATTAAAAAGGAAATATAATGTCGTCGCTTTTATTCTATCGAACCATCTAGTGCATATTGAATTAAAAATTCTAATAAAGTAACAAAAAAGAGAATATATAAATGAGATAGAACCACGTAATAATGGGCTAATGGCACATACTCGAGATGGGGGGACAAGTTTCAACAAAATTTTATTCAGAATTCTCATTTTATGGGTTATGGGTAAAGCCACATCTTAATGTAATTTTATGTTTAATTTTTTTCCTTTCTGAAATTCCCTTAATCTATAATTTTGAAAGAAAAAACAAGAACACATAATGAATTCTAATTTATAATTACGTGAGTATTCTGAAATTCATTTATCCATTTCACTAATCGATATTATAAGTGGCTCTTTAATTTCCCCAAATTCGAGCTTGAATAGGGACACGTGACATAGGTCAAAGACCCCCGTAAAGATAAGGTGTGCCCGTGAAACTTCGTGTATAGTTTAGGGAGTACTTGCCTTATTCTAGGTACATGCACGACAACACAAGGTAAAGAATATAAATGGAGAATGGATATAGCGCGACTTCTTAAATTTTAAAAATATCATACTATAGATCTTACAGAAATAATATTCATGTATCACAATGATCTTGTCATAGACTGTAATAGAAATTTTTTGTCGGACTCCCTCATGAAATCGTTCAAGATATTGAACTTCTTGAAATATTGGAGATAATGTAGTACTTTGTCAAGGTGTGTGTGTATTTCAGTTTCTCTTCTATTCTAGAGGGTTCTTTCAACGCCTTGTAATTGTGCAAATTGAATGAATAAACTGATGAAATTAAGAAGTAATTCAACTAACAGCTTGAACCAAGAAATGGACGTTTCAACGGTGAAATTTGATACCCGCGTCTATTCAAAGTTGCATTTTAGTGCTATCATAATATAAAAGAGAGCTTTTGCTAAGTGGGGTTGTTTTGGACAAGACATTATTTAGGGCCAACCGGCAACAGGTAGTCCTTTTGATATTAGCCTACCAAATTACTGTTATACTAGGTACAATTTCTTTCAATTATCTAAAGAAACTAAACAAGGGGACCTCTAAGGTCCTTGAATGACTTATATGTTTTCCAGATGGAAGAAAATAATGGTTCACAAATAAATCACCGGTTATGTTTTTAATAAAAAAAAATTATTAATTTTTAAACTATAGATGTGATGTTATAGTATTTAATTAAATATGTGTTATATAGAACGTAAATAAAAAATAAAATATAAGTTAAATAAACGTCAACTTTGACTTTTTTGTTAAATTCATCTTTTGGATTTTCATTTTTTATGAACTTTATTTTGAATATAAAATCTTGAGACAAAAAAAGTAATGTAGTTTATTTTTTAATAAAAAAAAGAGATTTTTTTTTTTTTATTTTAACTTATCTAATGTAAGGTTATTTTAGTCAACTTTATATGTGATTTAAAAATGATGTCGGATACGATTTTACATTGAAAATCTTATTAGACATATGAATGGGATAAAAGGTGTTTTTTAACTATCGAAAAAATACGCAAGGTAAAACGGATGTTCCAAATATAGCCATCCAAAGATGACGCTTTAACTGGCACTAGTTTTTCACCTTATATTTTTTAGACTTAGATTTATATTCAAAATAAAGTTATGTCTTGATTAAAAAATCACGTTTAAATCAAAATCTTAAAAAATAAAACATGTCTTGTCGTTTAATAGTTATCATGTAATTTAACATTTATTAATAAGTTAATGTGTGACGGTTCGCATATATGTTTACATGTATTAAAATATTTATTTAGTTATTCACTAAAATTAACTATATGCTTTAAAAATTAATAATTTTTTGGCCCCAATGATTTAAATAGAGGCAACGTCTTACAAATTAAACCCTAAACCGTGCGGAAAAAATAAAATTAGTCAATTAGTTGATAAATCTTCTTGGACAGATGGAAGAAAATAATTAAAGTCTATAGATGTGATGTGATTAGTTGGGAACTTTGATTTTTTCTTTTCATCTTTTGGTTATGAACAAATACAATTTTAACTTATCTAATGACAAGGACAGATTTAAAATGATGTCAGATACGACGAACTTTAGACATATATGTCTTTAACTATTTGGGTTGTCCAATATAGCTCAGCCAAATGAGAGCTTGTTCATATTGTTGGTCCCAAGTCCAGATAAAGGAGGAGGGTCGGTGTAGGTTGACAATGCAATGGACATAAAATTAGTCAATTAGTGATAAATCTTCTTAATACAATTGTCAAGTGAAGATCCATATAACCGATCCCAACTTGTTTGGGACTAGGACGCAATAGTTGTTATTGTGATATTTTGGGTTTGTCCAATATAGGTAGGGAGGAGAAAAGGTAATATACTGATACATTTATGAAATATGATCATGGAAATCCTGAATAAATGGAAGGATGTCTAGGGAATTTTTTATCTCACTGTGGTAAAACGGCTCTTAAATTGGTAGGAGAGTTGAGCACATCTAGCCAACAACCAATATCTTGGTAGATTTATAAATCTACAAATGAACTTTCTGAATCCATTTTATCAAATTCAAACTTTATTTTATACATTAAATACCTTAGAAAGGCTAGCTGTACCGGAAAATTTGAATAGGAAGCAATATCCTATAAAGAATTTGACACTAATTTGCCAAACAAATGATGAAGCACTCGTTACTTCTTCAAGTGCAAAAAAGAATTGAATGACATAATAAGTAAAACAAGTTGTCTGATTTTCAATTTGATTACAACTTAATATCTGTGTGCATATGTAATACAATATAAATGAGGAAGGCGAAAAAATAATGCTCTCTGTATATACACTATGGATATCATTTTGTGTGATCAGAGGTTTCTTTAGTAGTAGTGTTTTTCCTAAATGGAGAGTATCCTTTCTGCAACACTTTCTCGATTTCCTCGAATTGCATCCCTTTGGTTTCAGGAACGAGGAAGAAGATGGCAATGAGTCCAAGAAGTGAAAAGCCCGCGAATAGGAGGAACGTGCCAGAAGAGCCAAGATGTTCGATTAATGTCAAGAATGTTAAACTAACAATTAGATTTGAAGTCCAGTTGGAAACTGCTGCAATTCCTCCACCTACTCCTCTGAACTTTAAGGGGTAAATCTCAGAGTTGACAACCCATGGTATTGTTCCCATACCTGGTGAGTATAGTATGATGTATAATGCAAGAAAAATCACGGCTAAGAATCCGAACTTGCTTGGACAACCTTCGGTGTACCAAACGCGTTTCTCTGCTTGGCAAGCTTGTTCGAGTGCGTCTGTTTTAGCTATACATGCTCCGGGAGCAAACTGAACATTAAGATAAATTTAAAACCAATGAGATGTAAGTTATGTTAGTAGAAGAGAAATATTAGTGAGGTAACTAGACGAGCACTTGCAAGAGAGCGACTGACACATCACATCTAAAACTGCTATAGTAAAGTAGAATGAAAGTAACTTACATTAGTTCTATCTTTTCCATACATAACTAATTTATCTTGCCATATGATTGTTTTGTCTATTGATCTATAAACTCATCAGTTATCATCATCCCCACTACTCCTAGAACTTCTCAAACCACTCTCTCGGGGATTGCTTCAATTCAAACCGGGCTATTTTCTTCATTTTGCTTAGTTTATGTGATTCCGCTTCCTTTCCATATCGGTGTGCTATATCTATATGTACACCTCCTCATGCGAGTCCTCATGCAAGAAGGCATGTTTCATGTATGTATAGATAACGCTCATGTTGCTCGGACTCTCCAAAAAATGATGTTGTCCCCGTGTGAGATGACTCAGATCCTCCAAAATTGCATAGCTTTTGGAGTATCCGACTCACACCAGACGGTATTCTTAAACCTTAAAGAGTCTGAGCAACATAGGGTGACACAAAAGAGACTTATACATTCGTAGATTTTAGTTACATGAATCTTAGTAACTATCTAAACATGTATCATGACAATGTTCAAATTCACCTATACAAACTACTTGCATCAATATAAACTTAGCCACCTAGATACTTGCATAAGCAATGACTCAAGCCACATAGATAGCCTACGAGGCACATGCATCTCGGGCCAGATGCAATTCTAAGATATTCAAAACTATTGCTCCCTCCGTTCCAATTTATGTGGTACTCTTTCCTTTTTTAGTCAGTTCCAAAAGAATGACACGTTTTCATATTTAGTAACAATTTAACTTTAAACTTTTCATTTTACCCTTAGTGAGATGATTTATGGTCATACAAATATTTATGGCTTGTTTTAGACCACAAGTTTCAAAAGTCTTCCTTTTCTTCTTAAACTTTGTGTCTAGTCAAACAACATCCACATAAATTGGGACGGAGGAAGTATTCTGACTTACCAGATTGGTATTTGAACAAAATCCGCAATTAGCTTTTTTAGCCAAGCACTTCATGCAATTCCAAGAGGATGGATTGGGGGCATTAGCATAAGCCTGACAAGTATTGTTGCCGAAATGGGCAGATTCATTGCTGCTGACTGCTGGAGCATGCGCGGCTGCTTGGAAGAATATAACAGACAAGATAACAAGGCAAGAAATGATACCGATCATGGAGATCGTCATGAGTCTCCTCCTGCCATATTTGTCGACAAACGCCATACTAACTATTGATCCAACTGCGTTGAGACCAGAGGTGATAAGAGTTAGTCCCATAGCAGTCCTCTTAGATGCAAATCCAGCAAATTGCATGATAGTCGGGCCATAATACATGACAGTGTTGATACCGACAAATTGTTGAGCCACTTGAACACAAATACCGGCGTAGAGTGCTCTTCTACATGCCGTGTTTCCAAACGCTTTCTTGATTTGAGTAAATGTGCTACTCCCAATTGAACCTTCAATTGCCTTTTCTTCTTCAATTGACTTCTTCATCGCCAGCATTTCGTCCTCTACTTCCTCTGCTGAATAAATTTTCGCCAATATTTCCCTCGATTCATCCACTTTGCCCTAATATATACCAAACAAACATCATTAGTCTATAAATTTTCTTGAGGATTTCTTTGGCCTCATCCACTTTTCCCAAGTATATACCAATCAAACGTCATTAGTACGTAAATTTTTCACCAAAATATATAAATTTTCTTGAGGATTTCTTTGGCCTCATCCACTTTTCCCTCATTTCCAAGATTTCCTTGGCCACGTCCACTTTTTCCTAATGTTTAGAAAGAGTTTAAGTTCTATGTGCACATACTGTATAATTACACAATCAGGTCATTTATAAGGTAAATGCAGATAAATCTCTATGATAGTGTTACATGTTAATTTACACTGTAGTATAAAAAATCTTTTTTTGTTACCAATCCCGCATTGTTTACATCATTGATCTAGTACCTTTCTGTAAAGCCATCTTGGAGACTCGGGGAGGGTAAGCATGAGCAACAATTGAATAACTGCCGGAAGTACAGCAATGCCAAGCATCCAACGCCACGTTCCTTTCACCTGAGACAAGTCGGACATGATTTACTATGATTCTCAGATAGACTAAGTAGACCAAAAAAAAACGTGCATAATGACGACTTAAAATTCGTAGTAATTACATTAGTGAAGGCAAGATTGATTAGATACGCAAGGAACTGTCCTACAGTAATGAGAAGACCATTCGTGCTGACAAGGGCACCTCTGGTCTTATGAGGAGAAGCTTCTGATATATAAAGAGGAGATGTCATTGAGGCCATTCCAACTCCTAAACCAATGAATATCCTTCCAAGGATAATCACCCAAGGAACCGGAGCAAAAGCCATAACGACTGAACCAATAAGGAAGAGAACATCAGCTATGAGAATGGAAAATTTCCGTCCAAACTTGTCATTAAGCCAACCACCAAAGGCAGCACCAAAAATTGCACCAGCAACAGCCATACTAACAATAGTTTCTTAAAGCCACGTTTTCTCATCGACTTCTTTAAAATCTTCCTTTATGTAAAGAAGCGCCCCAGAAATAACACCGGTGTCAAAACCAAAAAGAAATCCTCCAATGCCAGCTAATAAAGCCAGCCTCATAATATATGGAGTTTCCTATACTGCACTCCAGTAATTTGTGAACTCTGTTTTATCTGCTTTGCTTATTCCTCCCTCTACCATTTTGTTTTCTTCTTTGCATTCACAATCTTGTTTTGTTTGGGGAAAAGTGACTTCTTGGTTGCTTCAACTACAAAATAAAGATGTAATTTGATGCTTTACAGAATTCAGATATGCAAACATTTAGAAGTCTGCATTAAAAAACAAAAATAGACAGGATTATTACAACAACAATAACCAGAGGTAAATCAAGAATTTAAATTTGATGGGTTTAGTTTTTCTATGTGTTGGTATTCTATATAACAGACATAGGACTCGACTTGTTGGATATTACGGGGTTCAGTGAGCACCATGCCGAACCATTGCATTTTTAGGTTCATAACACATGCGCATATATGTTCCGAGTAAAATATTGGGTTGAGTTGAATCTTTGTTGTATCTGCCACCGACAGTCAGTAGCGGAATCAGGACTTTCACTAAGAGAATTCAAATATAAGGAAATAAACATACAAAGAAACCGAGGGAATTCAACATCTGCATATACATAAAGAATAATTTTGTCCTTATATATACAATATAACTTTCCCACAAAGGGGTTTGGATGAACCCTTGCAGCATGCGAGCTTCGCCCCGGCCGACGATAACTACGCCTCAACCCCACACAAAATTTAGGTTGGCTATATGAATCGTCACACTATCCATATCACATCATTTAAGCTGATCTCAGTCTAATTAAGAGATGGACGCGATATATAATCATCGGGTTCTGTTGAAACACCACTTGTTACACGAAGCATAGATATATAAATTTTGAAAAAATCACTATAATTTCAACAAATATTAATATTTGAAGCTATGATTACAAAAAAAAAAAAAAAATGTGTGGGGTTCAGCAATGAGAACATAAAGATTGAATCCGTCAAACTTATATCCCGTATTCGCCTCTAAATCCAAATTATATGATATATTGTAACCATTGTGCTAATCACTTTCAAGAGAAAAACTAACCTAATAGAAAGAGGTGGAAATATTTTTTTTATAGAGAAAGAACATGCAAATGCTTAAACCTTCATAAAAAGCAAATGTTTAAAAACCTTCATAAAGAATAAAAGCAAACACAATTATAAAGACAACATCATGAAAGCCATAACTACTTTGCAAATAATTAATTTCCAAGAGACAAAAATTACCTTATATTTGCATGAAGTAATTCAGAAATAAAGGTAGAAGGGAGAAATATAAGCCTTTTAGTTTCTAAGTGATGTTTATAATATCCATTTAAAGACTGGCCGTTGAGCAAACATAAATTATTGCCATTAATTTATTTACTTTTTTAAGAAAAGGCAACCACTTTTTTACTTATTTTACACACAGATATATCGGGAAATTTAAGGTTTACCTTTTATTTCGACAATTTATATACGGATTATAATGCAGAGATTTATAGGGAATAATAATCGCTCAATTATTGTGATCTTATCCGAAGTTTTAAGATATATAATCCAAATCACATGTTTGTCTTAACTGGATAAAATTTTGTTTCCCGTTACATTATTGACATATATATCTAATCACTTTATATTGCATAATACTGGCGTAAGATGAGTTTAAAACTTTAAATGACGTGGTCAGTGAAGATTCATATAACTGATTCTAATTTGTTTGGAATTGAGGCACAACATTAATTATTGTATTTAATCACTTTGGTAATATTAGTATTATTATCGTATGTGAATGTATAAAATTTATAACTACTCCTTTCATTTTTCAGTCAAATAATGAAAAATTCTAAGAGAAAAAACTAAGACAAGATATGCTAGAATATATGAGAAAGTTAAATAAATTTTGCACTCCTCTTTAGACATGAGAATCTTATTATAAACACTTCCAAATATTTTTGAAAATGCTATAACGCATTAGCGGAAACAAATTAAACGAGCTAGAGATGATAAATAAGATATGATCAAATACACAAGTGGTTGATTAAAGAATAATTTTGAGTTTATTCTGATATTACAAGACAAAAGATATTTGGCAACAAAATAAATTTTATTGCCATAGACTGATTATTGTTGCAAAAAGTGCTTTTGGCAACAAAAAAAAAAAAAAAACATTTTGCATAAACTTTTCCCAACGGCTGTTATTACAACTATGTGCAACAACTTTTTTTTTTTTTTTTTTTTGGTTTGTTGCTAAAAGTACTTTTTGCAACAATAATCAATACTATGGCAACAAAATTAAATTGTTTGGCAACAAAAAGTTTATTTGCCAACAATAAAACTAAGTTGTTTCCAAATATTAAATTTTTTGTTGTCGTTTCTATACTTTCTTGTAGTGTGGTTAGATTCTAATCCATGTATTGGTCTCAATTTAGGTCCAATAGGTGGAAGGAGGGGCATTTTTAATCCGAATATTAACGTTAAGGGCAATTATGATTCAACAGGCGGAAGAGGCAAATTTAAACCATTTTCAATATGTTAGGAGCATTTTTTACCCTTTTCCGTAAAATAAATCTAGCATGTAAACACCTCCAATCCTTATAATTTTGAAGTCAATGCTATGACGCATTAGTAGAAACAAACGAGATAATACATAAGATATGATCAATCAAACAAGTGCTTGATTAAAGAATAATTTTGTTTTTATTTTGATCTAATTCATTTTTATTTAGTTTTCCACCTGGTGTTGGTACCCGCTTTGAGGCCCAACTAAATTCGGATTTCGCGCCAAAAAGTTCACTTTGGGGAGTAAGACGCTCCCTCCATTCCAAGGACTCGTACCCAGGACATTTGGTTAAGAATGAATAAAATACTTAATTACCACTTCACCATAATAGTTGGTGATACAGTCAAACCTCTCTATAATTGTCATTCGTTATAACAACATTTCACTATAACGGTCTGATTTTCTCCAGAACCGATTTTTTATGTTATATTTTACTTCTCTATAACAGCATTCTGCCTATAACAGTAATGACATTCATTATAGCGGTACACTCTTTGTAAAATTAACTCTCTATAACAGCCACACTCAAATATTGTGTAATAATATTTTGTAAGAAATATATTATCTATAAAATAAAATATTAAAATATTTATGATAATCATCATTAATGTCATGCACATAGTAAATTTCAAGTACGAATATCTAAAAATCTCCAATTATGTTATTAAGTTCTTAGACAGCCTTCAAGGGAAAGCTATCGAATTCCTTTTTGCTGAAAGTTTGAATAAAAATCTTCGTCAGTTCAAACGTTATATTATTACTAAGAGACTGGAATTTATGAATATGAAATAATATACAATTTTAGAATTCTTACATCAAACTTAAAATTTTAAATTTTTAATTAATTTTAAATGTATATGTTCCTTAGATTTTGATTCTTTATCAGTATGGTATAACTAGTTATGGATCTCTTAGTAATTTATTAGTCTTTTCAATTTTTAATTAATGAACTATGAAAATCAATTGGGATTTTAAAATTAACAAATATTTTTTGTTTCATTTATACTAGCATAAAAAATTTTTTTACGTAGTTTTGTTTATAACAATTAAATGAAATCTAAACATCAAATGCCAGTATATATACATAGCAGTACCTTACTAGAGCGGCCATGAAATTTTCAGACAAACACCGCCATTATAGAGAGGTTTGACTATATATGCGATCTAATTCACGTGTTGCGAATGCATGTATTGATATTTTACATTGAATCCATTATAAAACAATATATAGATTATGAAATATATACTATAATTTATGCATGTACCTTATAAATGGAAACAAAAATGATAACTAAATGTTAGATTAATAATTAAGGTTCCTCTTGTTCGTTAATTCTCCTACTGGACAAAGATCTTTGTAGATAATGCGTCAAACAATTTGTCATATTTAATTAATAGTAATTTGTACTATTTGGAATTGAAAATGATAAAAGATTTTCAGAGTTACAATAAGCCAAGTAAAGTCTCGTCAACAAAGTTAAGTCAGACCTCTCTATAACAACATTCTTACATAACATCATCTCATTATAACAATCAAGTTTTTTCTCAGAACCGATTTTTTATGTTATGTTTTACCTCTTTATAACAGCTTTTTACCAGTAACAAGCTAACAATCAGTTTTATAACAGTACGCTCTTTGTAAAATTACTCATCTATAACAACTATCTTCTTAATATAAAAATTAACCATCTTTATAAAAATAGAATCTCTAAGATTACCAATTATTGGTTTAAAGATTTTGATTAACTCTTTTAATACTTTAATACGCTATTTATGAATAAGAATACTAGATGAATAAAATATTTCCATCATTAAAAGATTTCTTTCTTCATACAAAGTGTGATTAAGCTTAGGATTTGGCATTAAAGTTCCTACGTCCAAAGCAGTGCCAACATTAAATAACTTTGTTACATTTTTTAACAGTAAAAAATGAAAAATTAGATTCTATGCCTCTTTTTTACCTACAACAACCAAATATTATTTAAATATCAAAAGTTGATATAGATATATAACAGTCAACCGCTATAGCAGTCAAAAAATATCGAAACCGTCGATACTGTTATAAAGAGGTTTGACTGTAATAGTTACACCTTGATGCTGGAACTGTTGAATTTTGTTTGCTCATAAAGAGTCTTGTTGTCATGGGTCCTTAGAACTGTAGTATACAACAATATAGAACCAACTGCTGAAATTTTCGAATCAAATAGCAAATACATATAAACTATTACTTCTAAATTTCAAAATTTTCGTACAAAGTAATACAAATGTGAAGTTTATGATATGTGGTGAGGGAGAAAACATGCTTGAATCCCATTAAGAAAGGGATACAAGCACTTTGGGAACAGATTAAAATTTATGCTTCATACATAGTTACAGGCTTATAGCTGACATTTTTGTCACTGTCCTCATTTCGTATCCCGAAGTTTAAAATAAGACTTAAAAACATAATATATCCCCACAACTTTATATATCCTAGTAATGGAAACAAGAACGGCAATTCACACAAGTTTTTGCAATACTAGAAAACTAGTGTACTTGTCCACACTTCGTGCCGTGTCGTAAAAAAAGAATTTAACTGTGATTGAAATCATAAACTTATGTATACATTATTTGACGAAAGAATTTATGGCAAACATGGTATGGTAAATATGAAAAAATCAATCTAAATTGATGTATGTAAATTTGAATAAGAAAACCATATATAAAAATCAAACATTATTTTAGCGGAGAAGAAAACTTCATAATAAGAGGAAATTCACAAAAAATAATAAAATACTAAGTGATATATAAAATATTTGCATCTAAAAGTATTAAAATTTTACTGCAATATATATGATGAGAAATTACAGAAAGATTCAAAAAATGTTAAATAAAGAAATGAGTTTAAAAAAAATGTTAAATAAAGAAATGAGTTTCAAGAAAAATAATTTTCAAATTCTCTTCTCTAGTTAAACTAATCTTTGCAATGCATGCCCTTGATTGATAAGATGATGGGAAGAGTCACTCACTGGACTTCAAAACTGCTAACATATCTTTGGCAGACTACAGCTTATTAAAACTGTTCTTTTTGCCATACAAATTTTCTGGGCCCAAATTTTCATCCTTCCAAAAAAGGTTTTAAAAGCAATGGAAACAATATGCAGAACATTCCTTTGGACAGGAGATACAGTTGCCTCAAAGAAGGCTTTGATAGTATGGGAGCAATTATGCTTACCCAAAGTAGCAGGTGGACTCAATATACTATATGCACAGACCTGGAATAAGGCTGTTGTCTGTAAGCTACTCTGGAATTTGTGTAGAAAGACAAACTATGGGTAAAGTGGGTACATGCATACTATATCAAGAATCAAAGTGTGTGGAACTATTTTCCACAACAGGCCTTATTGATGTTAAAGAAGATTTTTAAAGCAGCTAGGACTTTGGAGTTAGCAGGAATTGCAAACGAAGAAGTTGTGGCTGCTCCCACCTTCTCCATTAAGCAAGTATACCTCAAGCTTAGAGGATGCCACCAGAAGGTATGTTGGAGAAGGTTTGTTTGCAACAATCAAGGCGCTCCAAAGTGGGTATTCATACTCTACCTAGCACTTAATAGAAGGCTTTACACCCGAGATAGACTAAAGAAATGGGGCATAACAAATCAGGTTGCTTGCCCTCTATGTGGAACTGAACCGGTGACAATAGAACACCTGTTCTTTAAATGCTCTTTCTCAGCGGCAATTTGGGAGAAATTATTGATATGGAAAGGGTACCAAAGGAAGGTAATGGACTGAACAAACGAGGTGCTATGGATGTGCGCACAGGTAAACGACAAAGCTACTCAATCTCAAGTGTGTAGAATGGTGGTTGCTGGTAGTGTCTTACATCCTATGGCAAGAAAGAAACAACAAAGTTTTTCAGCAGAAGCAGAGGACAACAGAGATGTTGATCAGGTTGATTGTGCAAGAGGTGATGGTTCGAGGAAGCTTGCAACCACGGTTAGCATGCGGCCAGCCCGGCGGATTACTATCCCATATAGAGATTTGTGGTTGTAATAGATTGTTGAGTTAATATTGGACTAGGACCTTGGGACTTTGTCCATGCGCCTGGATTAAAATGCTTTGAGCTTTGTACATACTTGCTTTTGGTTAATAAAAAATCTTTATTTACCAAGAAAAAAAAAATCCAAATCAAATTTTACAGATCAATTATTAGAATACATAATCATTTATGATGAACTAATATTTCTAAATATAAATATTGAGCAAGAAAAGCTTCACAGAAGTAACTAAATAAGCAAATTAACAACAACAAAATACCCACGGTAATCCCCCAAATAAACACTAAAATAAATATACAAAAATGTCAAGAAAATGGTGAAATGAAGAAAGTTTTACCTTGATATTAAGAGGAGATGATTAAAGTTGTTTTCACCTTTTTGAGCTTATAATGAAGCATTTGTAACTGAAACATCATGAGAAATTTATACTTAGACATTGTTATTTAAAGTAATAAGAAAAAAGCCAAAAATGAGAAAATTTGGCTAAAGATCAAAGAGTCATATCACCTTTTTGTTATTTTTGTTATATATCTCTGCTCTTTTATAAGCTTTCCTTAATCTGTTCCTAGGATGCAAACAATGGTTTTGTACCTGCTCCAGAAAGTAGATTATGAATAAGGCTATCTAACTAAAATAATTGATGAAGCTAATAATTTATAAATAATGAATTTAAATATATAACCAACAAATTCATCCGGCGACTATATATATATATATATAGATCCACACAACAAAGGAGTCTAATAATCATAATTTTTACAGCATCAAGACTACAAGTTCGGAAAAGTTACTTTGAATCATGAGTTATATATTCACTTTTGAAATGAAAGTGAAACAGGATAATTTAATACAAATAAGATAATCTATTTAAACAATTAATACTCGACCATACATATACACAAAGAGAGCAAACTAAAATAAAAAATGTAGAAGTTAGACGTTTAGGCCATAAGAAGAAAACTGTTAGACTGAAGCATTGCAGTGACAAATGAATGAAAATTTTGAGGATATATATACAACTGCTATAGAAGAAGATAAAAAGGCATGAACGTTAATGCGTACTAATTATTCACTTTAAATGGAGATTAAAATGATAGCACATGAACAGGAAATGAGCAAAAAACGGATGAATATATAATAGACATTAACATGTATAAATTGTCAATTTAATTGGATAACATTAGTGGTTGTGGTCTTTCTAAATATTTCTTTCAAACCATAAAAGAAAAGAAAAAAGTAAAAACAATTAAAAAAAAAATCCAAAAAAGGAGAAAAAGATAAATACATTTCTTGATCTTGTAGAGATGAGGCAAAGAATTAATCCTCCATTATCATTACATTCAAGGATATATTAAGAGCATTAATTTTGCTTAAGGTATGGGAATCGTGCCCATTTCTTCCATTCCAATGAACCACCGTTATTTATTCAACTATTAATTAACGTGTAGCCATAAATTATCCATTATTGAGCATAATAATTGAGAGATAATTAGAATTTTCCTTTTTATAATTAGAAAAAGGCTCAAAAAATGGAGAAAAAAGATAAATGGTATTCTAGGCAATAGAGAGGTGTCACATCACCTTGTCTATGCCTAACTTTATATTATATATAGACTGGACCAAGAGAAATATATCAAAAATAGTTCCAAACACATATGCAACACCAGTGCAAAGTAAGACTTAAATAGAATTACAAACTTATTAATGTTTTCCACAATCCAAGAATGCTATATCAAAGTTGAATACCAAAATTAAAATCAATAGCTCAAGCACCTCTTTCCATGCATCTTGTGACACTTCCTCAAGTCGTCTACATTCAGTTTTGCAAATCATCCAAACTTCCTACAAAGATAGTAAGAAACCATGAAAATGGATTTCTATAAATTAGTCACGATTTTCACCTCATCCGGTACAATTCACATCATTAGTGATTGTCTGTATTGCTCTAAGCATATAACAGAAGGTAATCATGACATGACTTAGTATTGGTCTGTGTGCACCTTAAAAGAATTTAGGCAGTGGCGACTCTAAAGTTATTGCTTCGCACCACTATAAAAATAAACAAGATTGGTTATCGTAAGAAAAAATAAACAAGTAAATATATAGAAAGATTACCATAGTCGACCAAGTTTTAATTTCAACATCATAATCCTATTAGCTAAAGGCCTATAGCCTGCACTACCAACAATACTAAAAAGTCGCTAAGGATTACTTCCAATTGTTTTTGCAAATCAACTTTTTACTAGCTCAAACAACATATATTCCACCAAGCAACTATAAAGGATAATTGATAAGCTTATATGAACTTAAAAGTTACCATTAAAAAGGAGACATGAAATAGGATCAGAAGGATAATGTTAATTATTTGGGACAACTAAATTACTTCTCTATTGATGTATAATGGAAAAAGACGTTTTTGATAATAATAACTTCCTGATTCTCCTCAACTCACCAGTCATGCTTATTGGAATTGCACTTGGAACTTGGGAAGATAGAAAGCTGAGAGCAGTTGCACTGATTTTCCAAACATTGATGGGCTTCAAATACGTTAATAAGTAGAAAGCAATCAATATATAAGTTTTAGGAAGAGCAAAACAATAACCATACATAAGTATACTACAGAATTAGGAGCCAATCAGAGTCAACGGGTGGCTCGTGGGGTTAGGCTCAAGCTTATAAAAGGGTTGGTTAAGGGGTCGATTAAGGAGATAAGGGGATAGGACCACACCACGACCCCTTAAGTCCTTTGGGGACCGAAATGACTTCCTAAAAAATACAACTTACATCTAACTTAATCAACCTCTGTACCAAAAGCTAAAGGTATTTTCCAGCAAAATATAAAAACAATGTATCCAATCGTATAAGCTAGAGGATGAGGTCTTCAACTGGCCGTCTTCTGTTTCAACCACAGAGAGTCACAAAAAAGGTAAAACATTGATACTTGATAAAACAAATGCGTTCTTTGATTCACGATCATCCATGTAGAGACAGTGAGGCGTAACAAATTGTTGGTTGTCCTGCCATATTTTGTTAAAGCCAATAAGAAGCAAATTAGGAGCAGTAAAACAAGTAGTTATTCAAGCATTGTTTTCCAGAGGCAAGGAGCAAACTTAAAAAATGAGCCACCACAGAATTTATTTGTTCAGCACCAAATTAAGACCAGTACAAACCTAGTAATTCCCAATCTTTTTATGTTAGAAGAAGTTGATTACAAAAAATAAGCCACCACATTTTCATTTGCTATGCACAACAACAATTTTCTGTAGGGTAGAAATCCCATGTGGACTTCTCGTCCAACTCCAGTTGCGCAAAGGTTAGAACTCTAGGGAGTGAGGCCCGCTCCTCTACCCTCCTCCCAAAGTAAAGACCAAACTTGCTCTATGACAGGGTTTGAACTCATGCAATGCGTCTTAACCCAAACATCACGTGTTGCATCCTTCCCATTGTACCAAAGCCCTTGGTGTACCATATTCTGCCTAGTATAGTCTTCATAAGCAATGAATTTTCATAACCTTAATTTGCATACAAAAATAGTGATTAGAGAAGGAAATACTCTGCTACTTAATGGCAAAATGTGTTTCAGATTTTACTTTTATATCTTTGGAAAACATAAACTTAATAATACTTTAAACTAGTAACTCTCATTTTCTTAAGGTCATATGATTAGCGTTCCATTTGTTTCTCTTCTCAATTAGCATGAAACAACTATCAGAATGAGTATACATAAAGAAGATTCTTTAAATCCTCCAGCAAATATGCAAATTTTAGGAAGAGCGGAACAATAATCATAAATAAATATAATGCAGAATCTGGATAGTAATTGCATGTTACCATTTTTTTATCTTGATCCATATTTGGCTTTGAGGACAACTCCTCATTTTCAATAAAGATTGAACACGACCAATCCTCACCTTGAGTTTTAATGTAATGTTTCTTTACTAGTGGGCAATTTGCTATAAAAAGAGATTCCAGCTTTGATGAAAGCTTTCCCTCAGGAAATGATTGAAGCTCATCACAATCACAAATTTCTGAAACTTTGAGACTATTAAGTGAAAGCATGGGAACTGCGATAAGTTTAGGGTAGCTCAACACTGATATCGAAGCAGACATGGAAAATACCCATTCTCCACGCCTGTCCATTTTCCAAGTTTTGGCATTCCATCAATTGTTAATTTTTCAAGCTTTGGAAATGCAGCTCGTATTTGAATCCTTTCATATCTGCAAAAGTGACGATCAATATATCTTATCACATACATGTGAAAAAGCAGAAGATACTTAAGTGAATATAGACCTCCAAGCAATGGCAAGTAGCTACAACTTTTACGCTCAAAGAAAGTAATGCTCACAATGTTGGAGTCAAGCCTCTTTAGGAAGATAATAGTAGCTAAGTGCTAGAGCTGTAACAATACCTTCTTTACACGGAGTTAAGTCCCACAAGTCACTTTTCAAAATGGCATCACACTCCTTAATAGGAATGCAATTCATTGTACTCCTGAGTATCTTTGCCGCTAAAAACAGTCATTTACATTTTTTTTTTGTCATTTCCACCCTTATTGCATCAACATTCTCTCCCCGAGCTATAAACGCGCAAGTTTTTATTATTAAAGGGTTTTTCCATTTGAAGTGACGGTTTTGAAAAGGGATTATTTTATTTGAGCGTAGTCGCCACTTGGAATTGAGTTTTGGTGTTCCAAGTCACCTTATGAATCCCTAATCAAAAGGAAATGACTCTTTTATTATGGTCCGCGAAAAACAGAAGACCGGTAAGGAATTCGTTGACCGGGGAGAAGGTGTTAGGCATTCCCGAGTCCCGTGGTTCTAGCACGGTCGCTTTATCGACTTATACTTAGCTTAAACTAATCTTTGGATATATTATGTATCCGAGCCTTGATTTGCTCGTACTTTTATTTGTTGAACTTTTATTTTTAAACCCTTTTATTATTTTTTAACTCGGATGCGTAACCGCATTCCGAATCTTTTAAGTGTCTCAAAGTAAGATGCATAACTGCATTCTTATTCGAAACAAGATTAATTATTAAAACGAGTTTAGCCAAGGTGCGTAACCGCATCCTTGAGTTATTAAAAAATGTCTCGAAATAAGATGCGTAACCGCATTCTTAATCGAAACAAACGTCTTAAAACGTGCCTAAAGCTCGTCTAGCGTTAAAGGCAATTATTTGTCTCTAAAAATCTGAGACTTAAAATTATTTGGTTATTATTAATTTTCACTCTTTTGATAACGAGTTTTGAAACGTGTTCGCAACCCATCTCGCTCCCTTATAATTGGTTTTACCACTCTTTTTTTTCAATAGCAACGAGATTTGAAATAATTCGCATCTCATCTCGCTCATCTCACAATTAATTATAAATAAGTGATAGACTTAAAATTAAAACCCCGCGACCCATTAAATTTGCAAGGCTAATCAATGACCGACTTATATAGCTTAATCAAATCGCATCCTAATACACGCATATGAGTATTAACAAATATAGACATAACGACTTACTAAACAATAATAAACTTAAACCAAATCCTTTAAAATTTGTTGGCCAAAATTGAGTAAAAACCATTTCACTGAACCATTAAAAAAAATCGTGCTTTTGTCAATCAGTCAAAGTCTTAAAGCCATATAATTAAATCAACAACCAATAAAATTCCAACTAACTCATTAATACAAAACAATCTCTCGAATTATATCAATTATCAATCTAAAACTAAAAATACAAACAAAGGATAATTTTAATCATACAAGATAACCATTGACACTGGAAAAGATTTAGGATAATGGATGAAAAATCATGCTAACCACGGAAGAGCACCAAATTGACCATATTATTACCAAACTAATTTATCACTTAAACCTCACTTAGACCATTTAACAAGTAACGGTGACAAAAACGAAACAAAACAAAATATTTAACCCAAAAAGAAACAAGCAAACATTTGATGAGATAATAATTGAAATGGAAAAGATTGCACCTTTAAGATAGAAATCTCCTTGCTTTTATTAAAGAAGAACTTGGCTTGTAATGCTAGATGAAAATACAACCAAATCCGACGCTTTTAACACGTAACGCGAATAGCACCACGACGGAGAACCCGGTGATCAAAAAAACCTCGTGTCGAAAACCTTGAAGTTTTGGACCCTTTATGTCTTTGTGTGAGAGGTTGGCGGGGCTTTATTTGTGGTTTGAATCAGAGATGGTTTTTCCTTGTTGATGGGGTGGTTTGGTTTTGTTTTTATAGTGGTTTTAATGGTGTTGAAATGGTTGAAGGAGGTTCATGGAAGTGCATGGTGCTTCGATCTTGATGATATTCATGTTTTTGTTAAAAGAAAGAAAAGTCGAGGGAACCTTTCTCCGGTGTATTGTGGCGATATTGGTATGATGTAGCCCCCCCCCCCTCTTTTGTAGGGTTTTGTCCAATTTATAATATGTAGGTAGGGTGTGAAAAAATGATGAAAAGGCTTTTGGGTTCATGGGCCTTGGAATGATGTAGATGGATTTTTATAATGTAAAGGGAATTTTTTTTTTTGTTCTTTTTTGTTATTTTAATAAAAATATATATCTATAAAGGGTGCATGTGTCATGTGTGTGTAGGTGAGGTATTTAAAATTGAGTGGTCCCCACCCCTTTTCCTTTTATCCGTTCCTATGCGTGAAATAACATATGATTAACAAATGAGGACATAAAATATTATTCCTACTAAATTAAAATAGCAAGATTAAAATATGTACTTACTCTATATTTATTTATTAAAACTTTTAACTTGGAAATTAAACTAAAAATAGAAAACACATTTTCGAACTTTTTTTTTCTTTTTCTTTTTGTACTAAAAAAAATAAAAATGAAACTAAACATATATCCTAAACTGTGACTCTATTTTTATGATTTTCGAATATTCAAATAAGACCTACTAAACAAAAATAAAACCAAATAAAATGTCCCAAACCATATTTAAAGGAAAATTTAGATACTAGAAGGTGAAACACCCCGGGGAGGGTCAAAAATCACGTGTCTACAGCTGCCCCTG
Organism: Lycium ferocissimum; assembly: GCF_029784015.1. NCBI lineage: Eukaryota > Viridiplantae > Streptophyta > Magnoliopsida > Solanales > Solanaceae > Lycium > Lycium ferocissimum. The sequence goes on from NW_026718266.1 coordinate 208,872, forward strand.
TTTGATTGGAAACACGAAGAGTTTTCAAACAAACAAGTAGACAAAGAGACTAGTTTGACCCTACCGTTGTTCTAAAAGGAGGGGAAAGGAAGAAGATGATGCAACCGAGCCCAGATTTTGGGCATCCTACATATCCCGGGTTATAAGGGAATCAGGTCACTTGTAGTTCAAGAGTAAGAAGGGAGATGAAACCTATTGATGTGAATAGTCGAGCGAGGTTCTATCGAGGCTCCGGTCCGCGGTCCTATTATTACATCAAATGAAAGACAAAAGTGAAAAAGAAAATACAAGCATAGGATCCTAGCTATGGAGCTTCTCTTGAATCTTGACCCGAATCTTCATGTTTTCCCAAGTGTGAGATAAACACTTCGATCTCGAATTGAACTTGAAAGTAAACTTCATGCTTCAGGCGGGATCCTGATCTTGAAATTGAAAAGCAATTGAATGTTGACCCTATTGTTCAGGCGGGCTCCTGCTACTTCTAACTGAAAGTACACCCTATTCTTCAGGCGGGATCCTGAACTTGAAATTGAAAGATGTCCCTATTATCCAGGCGGGTTCCTGAACTTGAAATTGAAAGGTGGCCCTATTCTCCAGGCGGGTTCCTGATCATCCCATTCTTCAGGCGGGTCCTGACTTGCTTCCCATTCTTCAGGCGGGTCCTGACTTGCTTCCCATTCTTCAGGCGGGTCCTGACTTGTTCCCATTCTTCAGGCGGGTCCTGACTTGCTTCCCATTCTTCAGAGCGGGTCCCGACGACTTGCTTCATTCTTGCGTGCGGGTCCCGACTTTTCCCATTCTTCAAAGCGGGTCCCGACTTGTTCCCATTCTTCCCGACTTGGGTGCGGGTCCCGACTTGCTTCCCATTCGAAAAGGGTCCCGACTTGCTTCCCATTCTTCGGTGCGGGTCCCGACTTGCTTCCCATTCTTCGGGCGGGCGATTTGCTTCCCATTCTTGGTTGCTTCCCATTCTTCAAAGCGGGTCCCGACTTGCTTCCCATTCTTCAAAGCGGGTCCCGACTTGCTTCCCATTCTTCGTGCGGGTCCCGACTTTCTTCCCATTCTTCGTGCGGGTCCCGACTTGCTTCCCATTCTTCGGCGGGTCCCGACTTGCTTCCCATTCTTCAAAGGGTCCCGACTTGCTTCCCATTCTTCGGCGGGTCCCGACTTGCTTCCCATTCTTCAAAGCGGGTCCCGACTTGCTTCCCATTCTTCGTGCGGGTCCCGACTTGCTTCCCATTCTTCGTGCGGGTCCCGACTTGTTCCCATTCTTGCGGGTCCCGACTTGCATTCCCATTCTTCGTGCGGGGTGCTTCCCATTCTTCGGGCGGGTCCCGACTTTTTCCCATTCTTCAAAGGGTCCCGACTTGCTTCCCATTCTTCAAAGGGTCCCGACTTTCTTCCCATTCTTCGGGCGGGTCCCGACTTGCTTCCCATTCTTCGGCGGGTCCCGACTTGCTTCCCATTCTTCGTGCGGGTCCCGACTTGCTTCCCATTCTTCGGGCGGGTCCCGACTTTCTTCCCATTCTTCGGGGGCGGGTCCCGACTTGCTTCCCATTCTTCGTGCGGGTCCCGACTTGCTTCCCATTCTTCGGGCGGGTCCCGACTTGCTTCCCATTCTTCGGGCGGGTCCCGACTTTCTTCCCATTCTTCGTGCGGGTCCCGACTTTCTTCCCATTCTTCAAAGCGGGTCCCGACTTGCTTCCCATTCTTCGGTGCGGGTCCCGACTTTCTTCCCATTCTTCGGGCGGGTCCTTTCTTCCCATTCTTCGGGCGGGTCCCGACTTGCTTCCCATTCTTCAAAGCGGGTCCCGACTTGTTCCCATTCTTCGGGCGGGTCCCGACTTGCTTCCCATTCTTCGGCGGGTCCCGACTTGCTTCCCATTCTTCGGGCGGGTCCCGACTTGCTTCCCATTCTTCGGGCGGGTCCCGACTTGCTTCCCATTCTTCGGTGCGGGTCCCGACTTGCTTCCCATTCTTCGGGCGGGTCCCCGACTTGCTTCCCATTCTTCAAAGGGTCCCGACTTGCTTCCCATTCTTCAAAGCGGGTCCCGACTTGCTTCCCATTCTTCAAAGCGGGTCCGACCGAAATTCTTCCCATTCTTCCCATTCTTCGGGTCCCGACTTTCTTCCTCAAAGGGCGGGTCCCGACTTTCTTCCCATTCTTCGGGCGGGTCCCGACTTTCTTAAAGCGGGTCCCATTCTTTAACGGGTTTCTTCCCATTATTTAAAGGGTCCCGCACATTATCAAAGACAAAAAATACGAACAAAATTTTTCTCGCCCAGCTTGGTCCTCCGAATTATAAATTAATGTAAAACAAACCAAAGTTTCCAAGTAGGAAGTGGTCTCCTAAAAACCGGAAACACCCATTTGAATATTCTGGGGTTAAACCGAAAGACTCTAAACGTTGCTAAAGGTAGATCCCATTATGAAGCATAATCATCCCATTCTTTGGGTCCTGCACTTATAACTCTAATAATGTTGACCTGCATCCTCCAAAAAGGTCTGCAACTTGGTTGTGGCATTACCTTATGCATCGGCCATTTAAGGAAATGCACCTTTTGAATATTCGGGCTTTGAAGCCTTTGATTTGAAGATAACATCTATCCCTGTTTCAAACAAAGAAAATTTGTGAGTTTAAAAGCATGGTGGTTGGTTTGTAGCCTTGGCTTTGAAGATCTTTGCCCCATTCAGCTCTGATTTCAACCTATCTCAATAACCTTTTTCATTGGAGACATCTCAAACCTCCAACCTCACAATTAATGTACTGTACTCGCATTTCAACAATCACCGGACCTTTGTGTTAACCATGAATCCAAATGTCTATCAATCATCAACAAACTTGTTGTGCATGTAACTTTTGCTTAAATCTCGTCACTTTAATGATCTGGCCAAACTTTGCTTTATGCAATTAGAGAAGCTGGTAGCAGATTTTGAAGTCCCTTCTTGCTTGTTTCGACATGGACTGACTCAAGAAACGAAGAAAGAGGGAAAAAAATGATGTAGAAATTAAAAGAAATAGTATTCAATAAGAAACGTCCCTCTTGAGGAAAGACTAAAAAGAATGACACTTATCTGAATGTGGTAGCCGGATCCAATGATCATGACATGCATTTTGGATTAAGCGGCCTGACCTCTTCAACCAATCTAACCTTCAACTCGTGTCATACACTTGGACTTCCAAACGATCCTCTTTCGGCTAGTGGTGCCAATCAACAATTTGGTTCTTTCAACTCACCATTTGGGTTTTCAAAAACTCTATCATTTTGTTCTTTCAACCACTCACCGTCGCCTTATGGTGCCCGTAAGGGTTTTCACCGATAAGACTCTCTCATTTTGTTCTTTCACTCACTCACAGTCGCCTTATGGTGCCCGTAAGGGTTTTCACCGATAAGACTCTATCATTTTGTTCTTTCAACCACTCACCGTCGCCTTATGGTGCCCGTAAGGGTTTTCACCGATAAGACTCTCTCATTTTGCACTTTTGATTTTTCATTCCTTGCATAAGTAACATAACATTGTTCCTTGTATGATAATCACCATCAAAGCATGTTTGACTTGTCATTCTCAAAGATTGATCTAAAGGTCTTTCTTTTGGTTGTAACGTGGCTTTTGGACAGGGTTAGAAAGAAAATGACTGCATGAACGCGCAAAGAAAACACTTAACTAGAAAGGTTGGGACTTACAACTTTTGGAATCGACTCAAAAAATTAAAAACAACTTCTGCCCCAGTTTCTTTGAAACGGGGAATTTTGAATTTTTCTTTGGTTGGACCGAACCCTGCAGTAGGGTTGCCTACGTATCCTGCCGAAACAAGAATCAGGTCGAACGTAGTTCATGAAGCTCATTTCTTGTGTGTTTCTCTTCGTTTTTTCCTTTTTTTTTGTTTTTTTTTTTTTTTTTTTTTTTTTTTTTTTTTGTCTTTTCTTTCAACTCTTTTCTCTTCATTTTGACTTTCTCCTTACCTTTTCACTTTTTCTCTTCCGACTCTTTTTTTTTTTTTTTTTTTTTTTTTGTACTGTACTTTGATTCCAAAAGAGGGATATGAAGGAAAATAAAACTGAGGCTCAAAAGGGCTAGCAAAGGGTGACACAATGTTTAGATAGTAGAATGAAATGCCTTCGTCATACCAATCATTTAAAATATCAAGTACAAATCATGCGATTCGAAAATGAGAAGTGAACATCATACAGTATCTCTTTACAATGGATGACTTAAGTTAATTGGAGTGAACTTGCTTTTGACTTCTCTTGATATTGACCCACTTCAAATCACTTGGGATGATCATTTTGTTATACACTAGTACCATTCTCATGATTTCCGAAGTGATCGCCTTAATTTCATTCAAGCCAGACTTCAGCTTAGTGTCAAAGGTTTCAGCACTCTACTATTTCCTCACATGTTTTTCTTCACCAATTTCAATCTTTTGGGTGCATTTATTTCATAATTAAACTGGCCTTCAAGATCGGGCTAAAAATATCCGCATGCATGTCATGTCACTAGAACCAGCCTGAAAAGAACTATGTAAAAGAAAAACTAAAGAAAATATACTAGGAAATGACAAAACAAAAACTCTTTTTTTTTTTTTTTTTTTTTTTTTTATTAAACAAAATGATAGAAGGGTTTTGGAATTAAAACAAGCAAATAAACTTTGGATTACAACCCTAAAATAACCCAAATAACAAAAAGAACATCGAAACAAACTACCAAGACTCCTTCCTAGAGGGGAGGGGAATGACTTTCCAATTGCAAAGCTGTCATCTTAGCCACTAAGTGGCACATAAGCATTACTTGAACCATTATCAATTTTAATCAAATTATTCTCAGCAAACAAGTTCTAGGTCCCTTTAACCAATTCATCCTTATCAACTTCTGGAACTGAGACTGATAGCCCGAGAGGTTTCCAAGATGCCTCCCTTCTCTGTTGTCTATCTTTCTTGTATTCCGGCCTAGGTCGAAAGTTGGAGCTGGTACGAGGTCGATATGCTTGTGGGGGGTAAGAACCCTGTGGAGCTGGTGCACACCATTGTTGGTAAGGATATGGTTGAACATATGGCTGTGCACCACAGGCAAAGTACTGGAGAGGTGACATGGAATATTGAGGGTCTTGTGGAGGAAAGCAATGCTGAGGTTGAGTGTATGGAGTTTGGGAATAGACTTGAGGCTGTGGCTGGGTATATGAGCGAGACCGACCCCTCACACCTCGTCGCGATTCTGGTATAATCATGGCTACATCATCATTTTCCCTTATGTCGCTCAGGCTTCCAGAACCATTTTGAGTTACTTCAGCATTTACTTTCATGTCAGCAAAACTCATGATACGTCCTGTTTTGATTCCATCTTCTATCATTTCCCCCATCTTAATGACCTCAATGAACGGTTTGCCCAGTGCTGGGAGCATGTGTTGATAGTATTCTTCAGTTTGGGCTTGGAGAAAAGTATCTACAACCTCACTTTCTATCATTGGAGGCTTTACTCTAGCAGCCTGGTCTCTCCACCTAATGGCGAATTCCCTGAAACTTTCTGTAGATTTCTTCTGCACCTTGGTCATGGACATTTTATCTGGAGCAATGTCTATATTATACTGAAATTGTCGCACAAACTCTTGAGCCATATCATCCCAAATATGCCACTTAATGACGTCCTGATCAGTGAACCAATCCGAGGCTATTCCTGTTAAGCTGTCACTAAAGTAGGCCATAAGCATTTCGTCCTTACCTCCAGCTCCTCTCAATTGATTGCAATACCTCTTCAAATGGGCCACAGGATCACCATGCCCATCATACTTATCAAACTTTGGAGTCTTAAAACCAGAGGGCAAGTGAACATTAGGAAACATGCACAAGTCTTTGTATGAAACACTCTTATGACCTTCCTGACCTTGCAAGTATCTTATGGATTGCTCCAAGCTTTTCATCTTTCTAGTCATTTCCTCATCATCCACGGTCTTATCAAGTTTTTCACTGTTAACGGGAGGCTCAAGGTGAGGGTTATAACCATATGGGTTAGAGACATTTAAAGTCGGTTCTGAAGTATAGGGTTGAGCATCAGGGGTTTTGAACAAGGGCCCACTATTAGATGGATCACCAGGCACAGTGAGTGGAGCTCGGGTTGAGGTCGGCATATTAGGGGAAGTGTCAAGGAAGCCAGGTGGCGGTGGAGGTGGTGCCTGACCAGTCATCCAAGCCCGATACATGCTTGCCATGTGTTGTTTTAACATTCTCACTTCTTCGGCTAACCTCGAGTTTTGGTCAACCAACGGTGTTTGAGCACTAGCGTCAACCAACCCAGTGTCCTCGTTGGTCGCCATTGCCTTTTTGGTTTTTGACCTTGTGTTGTAAGGATGAGCCGCCAATTTTGAAACCACAAACCAACCACCTTCTAAAATCAAACATCATGAATAAAAAACGATTGAGTTAGGGAACCGCGTGCAAGAAACATATCCACGATTATTAGTTCTAGAATGATTCTAAGGGTAACAATGTCATTTTGGCATCATCCCCATTTTCGCTCAATTTGGCCTTCCTCTCTTTCATTTTTTGCTTTCCACACCTCTCGGTTCACTCATCTTTCTTTTCTTTCTTTTTCCTTTCTTTCACTACTCTTTTTTCCTTTCTCTCCGCTTTTTCACTACTCTTTTTTCGATTTTTTTTTTAATTCGATCGAACCCGACTTGGGTTGCCTACGTATCATGCTGGGACATGAATCAGATCTTTGCGTAGTTCGGGAAGTTTCGGTATAAAGTAATCAACAAAATTTTTTCGGATTTTCTCTTTCTTTTGTTTTTCCTTTCTTCCTTTTTTTTTTTTTTTGAAATTTAAGAAGGCTAGAAACTACAAAGACTCAGGAAAAAAAATCTTTTTGGATTTTGATTGATCAAAAGAATGAATGCTAAAGGATACATAAAAGAAAAATATTTTTGGATTTTGATTGTAAAATTTCCTCCAAAGAAACCCCGCTAAAAATACTACTCAAAGTAAAATCTTTTTGCATTTCCCTTTTTCTTTTTGGATAGGGAGTTAAAAAGAAATCTCCCTCTTTTTTTTTTTTTTTTTTTTTTTTTTTTAAAGTAAAAGTAAAACTATCTCCTTTGTTTTCAGATTTTCTAATACACAATAAAAACACTTTTTTTTTTTTGGAATTTTTTGAATAAGGATCACCGAACCCGATATGGGCTGCCTACGTATCGTCGCCCCGAGGGACGGGAATCAGGTGTGCGTAGTTCGTCCAGATTGGACTGTTGAGTTGTCTTTAAAAATAAATGAATAAATAAACATGTCTTGAATCGAACTCTTCTTTTCTTATTTTCAGCAAGAGCCAGACAAATTAGAGGTTTAAGAAACAATGGTACGTAAAAAGTCATATGAATGCTTCTCTCTCGTCTGTTTCACTAGTTAGCCTAAAGCCGATCAACAATCAAGCAAGTCTTCCAAGTAATATTGCAAATAACACATAAGATGCACAGGTCGATCAGCAAAAGAATACCTGTCCTAGACGGACCCGACCCCTGTGCCGAGTCCCACTAAGTCAAATGCAAGTGATGCAGATAAGCGAAGCCTACTAAGGATAACCATGTCTGTGTTTCAGTTCTGCTAGGTTTGAAGCCTAAAGGAGAAAGGTGTCTAGACTGGCTCACCCGAGCGGACAACTCGAGCCAGGGAGGGGCAATACTATCGGTAGCAGTGCTATTCCGACTTCATTGCTTATCCAGCCCTGCCTAACATGTGTGACTAAAATCCTTCACCGGGCGCCAAGACGCTCCGGCTTTATCTTGACAGAAAGTTAGGATGCATAACTGCATTCCTGTGCCCGTGTGTGAAGTGTTTCAGAGACTCAGAAGGGTGCGCGAGAGAAGACAGTTTAAAATACAGTTCAACAATATCAAAGCGGTAAATGAGCGGCAGTTAGCACATTAGGCTCAACAAAGCACACAATAAATCCAAATAATAATAATAAAAGCCAAGTATAAGGCAATATCACAAAGCTCGAACTCTGGTTGTCCCCAGCAGAGTCGCCAGAGATGTCACACCCCTTTTATTGCTCCCCCGCGCTATAAACGCGCAAGTTTTTATTATTAAAGGGTTTTTCCATTTGAAGTGACGGTTTTGAAAAGGGATTATTTTATTACAGAGTCGCCACCTGGAATTGAGTTTTGGTGTTCCAAGTCACCTTATGAATCCCTAATCAAAAGGAAATGACTCTTTTATTATGGTCCGCGAAAACAGAAGACCGGGTAAGGAATTCTGTTGACCGGGGAGAAGGTGTTAGGCATTCCCCGAGTCCCGTGGTTCTAGCACGGTCGCTTTATCGACTTATACTTAGCTTAAACTAATCTTTGGATATATTATGTATCCGAGCCTTGATTTGCTCGTACTTTTATTTGTTGAACTTTTATTTTTAAACCCTTTTATTATTTTTTAACTCGGATGCGTAACCGCATTCCGAATCTTTTAAGTGTCTCAAAGTAAGATGCATAACTGCATTCTTATTCGAGACAAAATTAATTATTAAAACGAGTTTAGCCAAGGTGCGTAACCGCATCCTTGAGTTATTAAAAAATGTCTCGAAATAAGATGCGTAACCGCATTCTTAATCGAAACAAACGTCTTAAAACGTGCCTAAAGCTCGTCTAGCGTTAAAGGCAATTATTTGTCTCTAAAAATCTGAGACTTAAAATTATTTGGTTATTATTAATTTTCACTCTTTTGATAACGAGTTTTGAAACGTGTTCGCAACCCATCTCGCTCCCTTATAATTGGTTTTACCACTCTTTTCTTTTCAATAGCAACGAGATTTGAAATAATTCGCATCTCATCTCGCTCATCTCACAATTAATTATAAATAAGTGATAGACTAAAATTAAAACCCCGCGACCCATTAAATTTGCAAGGCTAATCAATGACCGACTTATATAGCTTAACGTTCTTCGCATCCTAATACACGCATATGAGTATTAACAAATATAGACATAACGACTTACTAAACAATAATAAACTTAAACCAAATCCTTTAAAATTTGTTGGCCAAAATTGAGTAAAAACCATTTCACTGAACCATTAAAAAAAATCGTGCTTTTGTCAAGAGTCAAAGTCTTAAAGCCATATAATTAAATCAACAACCAATAAAATTCCAACTAACCAGTTCAATACAAAACAATCTCTGAATTATATCAATTATCAATCTAAAACTAAAAATACAAACAAAGGATAATTTTAATCATACAAGATAACCATTGACACTCCTGTTTAGGATAATGGATGAAAAATCATGCTAACCACGGAAGAGCACCAAATTGACCATATTATTACCAAACTAATTTATCAGCTTAAACCTCACTTAGACCATTTAACAAGTAACAGTGAGAAAACGAAACAAAACAAAATATTTAACCCAAAAAGAAACAAGCAGACATTTGATGAAATAATACTTGAAAAATGGAAAAGATTAGAGCTTTAAGATAGAAACCTCCTTGCTTTTATTAAAGAAGAACTTCAGTTGTCCAGCTAGATGAAAATACAACCAAATCCGACGCTTTTAACACGTAACGCGAATAGCACCACGACGGAGAACCCCACTGGAAAACCTCGACTGAAAACCTTGCTGTTTTGGACCCTTTATGTCTTTGTGTGAGAGGTTCAGAGACTGGCTTTATTTGTGGTTTGAATCTGGTTTTTCCTTGTTGATGGGGTGGTTCAGAGCTGTTTTTATAGTGGTTTTAATGGTGTTGAAATGGTTGAAGGGACGGCAAAGTGCATGGTGCTTCAGATCTATGATAACATGCTTGTTAAAAGAAAGAAAAGTCGAGGGAACCTCGGAAATTCGGTGTAGGGTGCGGCTGATATTGGTATGATGTAGCCCCCCCCCCCCTCTTTTCTAGGGTTTTGTCCAATTTATAATATTTAGGTAGGGTGTGAAAAATGATGAAAAGGCTTTTGGGTCTATGGGCCTTGGAATGGTGCAGATGGATTTTTATAATATAAAGGGAATTTTCTTTTTTGTTCTTTTTTGTTATTTTAATAAAAACATATATCTATAAAGGGTGCATGTGTCATATGTGTGTAGGTGAGGTATTTAAAATTGAGTGGTCCCCACCCCTTTTCCTTTTATCTGTTCCTATGCGTGAAATAACATATGATTAACAAATGAGGACATAAAATATTATTCCTACTAAATTAAAATAGCAAGATTAAAATATGTACTTACTCTATATTTATTTATTAAAACTTTTAACTTGGAAATTAAACTAAAAATAGAAAACACATTTTCGAACTTTTTTTTTCTTTTTCTTTTTGTACTAAAAAAAATAAAAATGAAACTAAACATATATCCTAAACTGTGACTCTATTTTTATGATTTTCGAATATTCAAATAAGACCTACTAAACAAAAATAAAACCAAATAAAATGTCCCAAACCATATTTAAAGGAAAATTTAGATACTAGAAGGTGAAACACCCCGGGGAGGGTCAAAAATCACGTGTCTACAATAATTAAGTTGTATAGCTGATGCCTGTTGTTGAACTTCTAGTCTCTTCAGCAGTACTGTCTTATCTCATAAAGGTAGTGTGCAATTTTGTGATTCATGTTTTGCAAGGTACATATTGCGCAGCTAAAACTTGTTTGTCTGATACCATTCAAGTGTGTATATTTTCTCTTACGATCACTTTTATGCAAGGACTAGAGGAACAAAAGATAGCAATGAGCTTTTTGGACACCAAGATAAAACATGGACAATTGGTTTCAGAAGCCTGTAATGCTACCCAAGGTTTTGGTAAGCTTTCTACCAGCTAAGAATATAGGGTTTTGCATGAGCATCAGCAACCTTTTCACATGTGGCGTTTCCTTTCCAGTGATCTCTTCTTGGGCCTTGCTCTCTTCCTGTTCGCTTTGTCAAGTTATAAGCAACTACTTGGTTGTTAGTGTTGTCTGTGAGCTAAATTAATTAGGATGATTTCAACAAATAAATTTCACTTCTGGCACCGAAAAAAGAAAAAAAATGATATCAATCCCAATTGTTAGCCTACCTTTGCTGTTCATGATTAACCCAAATGCATTAAAGTTGGGTCCTTGTTATCCACATGCCTTAGAAAAGGTTTTGCACTATTCACAAACTTTACAGTGTACGGAAGAATATGTATTCAGCAGGGGCATAAAGGATACTTAGAAAGAAAATATAGTTTCTGTAGAATTTATTTGAAAAAGTTTGCAGACATTCACAACATACTGTCCCTTGTAAGCCTAACTTGCGTGGTGAGAGATTGAAAGGTTAATATTAGGTCGTATCCTTAGAAAACTCTCTTATAAATACAGCAATTGACTGCGGAATTAAGGAAGATACACCAAAGGCTATGACCGAGGGCAACTTTCCACTGGCCACAATTGCATGTCGGAAACCAATCACTGGAAAGTAAGTTTTTTATTATTTCTTTCTAGTTTTTCCTTTTTGACAGTATTACATGGCTTGCAAGATGTATTAGGATCAAAAAAATTTAAGGAAAGTCTGCTGGTAGAAATTCCTCAAGCCATATTACGTTTTTCCGTCGATGTCCTACGATCTTTGCATTGATATATATTATCTTCTTCTGTTTACAGCTGAACCTTTATGGATGGCTTCTGGTAGTGTTTTACATTTAGTTTCTTGTCTAACTGATGGCTTGAGCTTTGAATATGCAGAGCTTCAGACACAAGCCCCCATTCTCAGGAGAGAAAGAAAAAAAAAGAAAAGAAAAGGAAGACTGAGAACCAAGATAATTGGTGTCACTCAAGTATACCATCTCACACAGTTGCTAGTCCTGAGGCGATCAATGAGAGTGCCACATTATCACAGATGCGTACATTACTGGATGGAATGACTGCTTAGGTGCTGGTGAAGGGAAAATCGGACGGGAAAGTAGCTTCTCGAGGAAAGCAGGTGACTCTATTTGAGAATTCAGATAGAGATGCTGCAAATATCATGCTACTGAATGATCATTCATTTTGTCCAGATCAAAATTTATTTCACCTCAAAGTTAAGAGATACAGGACGCGTTGTTGCCTCACACACTTGTGGACCTCCCGAAGAATCTTGTCTAGGTTTCTCCCTCCTTCTTCTCTCTCTCTCTCTACTCATACACACACACTGCTTTGTGAGTTGTCTGGATAAACAGATTAGGAGTATATATTGTTTAGGTGGACTTTTTTTTTTTGTTCTTCCCATGTTTTCCTAGAAAGTTCTCATCACTCTTTTCCCTATAATAAAAGTTGTGACTCTGCTCCACCATTAAATTAACCTCTTATCTCTTTAAATTTGAATTTTGATGTCTTTGATCAGGTTATGAAAAAGTGTTAAAAGGGATTGAACATTGGCACTGAAGGTAATAATCATTTCCATGGACTGAAACTATCTCCTTTATATCTTAAGCGTTATATTATGGTTGGCTACAACCTTACAGGTATGCATGTTGGTGAAAAGAGAAGACTCACTAGTCCACCATCTTTGGAGTATATACAAATCATTGCTGAAATGCTCATTTTTTTAACTTCTTTGTTGTGATTCTAACACTTAAAACGATTCTCTGCTCTCATGCCTTTTGTCGGTGCAACAGAAGAGCAAAGGTTGGGTCCAGTATGATGTTGAATTGGTTGATATATGTGAATGAAGATAATATATAGTTTACACCATTCAACAATGAAAGGAATTTTGCCAACCCCTTGCAGAGGTAATTATCTGAAGAGTTGTCTTAGCTGATAACTGCATTTTAGATGATATTAGCTTTGATCTCCAGGAAATGATTGCTAACTTTGCATATTGACCTGAGAGAATTGTAGCGTGACATGATGCATTGTCAGTGACTGCTCTTTTAGATGTTTTTATGTGGCAAAGTAAGCATTTTCCCTATACTAATTGATTGCACTATGGATTTGAATGGTTTCTGTGATCTGCAGTGCAGATTATGTGTTTAGGCTAAGAAAATATTTCCTTTCCATCCCCTATCTCTTTCTCATCTCCCATTCTTGTTCTTAGCAGTGTACGTATTTTCCTTTCCGTTTTATTAGCTGAACTCCTGTAATCGTTGTCTTAACAAACTGGAAATAGTAAATCAATTTAGTCATGAAACTGTTTTTCGATAGAATGTCAACTTGGAATTTGCTGTATCTTGCTGCAAATTTATTTTCTTTCAGAACAGTCTGAACTCAGAGCTGATGTAATAAATAATTGTCAATGTTCACCATTAAAATTGCATACAGGAAGTGATTTCACATCTCTATGTTATTACTCTGTTTTTCCTTCAAATAATTGTCGATGTTCACCATTTTACATTGATGATGTTATTTAATACAACATTTCCCCATGCTCGTCGTTCATGTCCTTATGTCATTACTCTGTTTTTCCTTTAATGTCAAGTCATCCAAAATTATAAATTTGACAATATGATTCTTTTGTTTATCTGTAGGGTCATAGCATGGAAGAATGATGTTGGCCAACAATAGGTTTTGCTGTTGATGTATAAAAGTTGTCACTAAAGCAATCTGCCATGTTTTTTTGGGTTGTCTAGAAACCATTAATAACTATCTATGGTGGAGATTATGTCTCTCCTTTGCAAATACTTGGCTTGTTTTTATATCTGAATTTTTTTTTGTTGACTGTCATTTCATGCTAGACATATTATTGCTTGCTTGATGCTTCAAGCACTTCTCATTATATGGCTAACTAAGTTCATAAGTAAGATAGAACCATGCATCTAAAAGAAGGATAGAACCATGCATATAAAGAAGGCAAACTATTAAAAGTTGTGCAGCTGATCGTCTGAATTATATATCAACAAGGTCAGCTATAGTTTGTTTCTCTTTACTAAAGAATAGGTTCTGAAGAGTGTAAGGTCCTACAGAGGAGGATGGTCCATCCCAGAGAGCTTTTGCAAATTGTTCATGTATGCCCTCTGTTGGGTGAAAAGAATCAAACCATATATAGTCTTTGGCGTTGTCGCATAGATGATAATCAGTAGCCTTTTTGGTTCCACCACATGCATTTATACCTCCATAAGGCCCTGCTCCACAACAAGCATTCATTCCTTCCTTGAAACCTAAGAACATAGATAAGATACGTAAATGTTCATTAGTCATATCGAAAAATAATGATGAATTATTAGAACTCACGAAATACTCATTAATTGGTAGCTAGAGCGCCAACGATTATCTAGCTAGTAGGGGAACTTGTATTGTTGGGCTAAACAATCCCAAAGAGACTTAATATGGTGTGATATTATTGTTCGCTTTGGGTCAAGCTCGCACACATTATATGTAGTTTTTTTTGCTTTCAGCTACCAATATAAGACTTTTGTTCACACACCTAACAGGTATAAAGAGGACATACATACCATACTTTGAGGGATTGTTAACTCTCTGAAGAAGCCAATCGTAGAAGTTGGAGTTGCAATAATTAAAGCCTTGCAGTATATGTTGAAGGCTAGTGAGGACAATTGTGAGAGCATTGTTATGAGCCAATGCAAGATCAGAAGCAGCTTGGAAGCAACCTCCAACAGCTTCATTTGGATTGAGTGCTCTAAGAGCTGGCAAGCATCCCAATGGTGACAAGCTTAGGAAACCAAATTTTCTGGCCCCTTTCTCATACAATTCCTTGTCATTGAGATATTGTGTATAAGTAAAATCTTAGTTTAAATAATGAAAAAATAATAACTGCTTGTTAGTTTAATTGCAATCATAAATCATTACTTGAATTGCCTGAGTCAAGTTTCCAACGACCATCCCTAAATATTCTTCAGGACCATGCAATTGCTGCATCATTTCATTACCAAAGTAACCCCCCATGTAATCGTTACTCCCGATACTGATGAAGTAAACTGCTTCTGATACGAGTTCCTCTGCTTTGGCTGCTCCCATTTTTTCCGTTAGCGATTTGCGCACTTCTTCAAAGTGCTTTAGTTGTCTCTCAAGATCAATAACCTAACATGGAATTTAATCATGTATGATTTACATGGTGCATCTATGATTAATGAAGGAGTAGACATACAAAAAGCTGATGGTCATACCAAACCAGGATGAGTGGTAGAAAGAACTCCAGCACCTCCGGAAGCAAAGTTGACTCCATTGCTGAAATCAGCATTCGGTTGCAGGTATGGAGGAATTAGTGGCAACTTTGCATATTCAGCTGTAAAAATAATACATGACATAAACATCTTCCGGTCAGGTTAAGGAAAACAAATCTCAAGTCAAAATCGGATGAATTATGTCATGCGATTTCAAATTGAATACTCACTTTTTCACTTGAACATATTAAAACAACTACCCCTAATACTTTTGTGATACGAAAATTTTCATCTTTCTGGATTTCTTTGTTAAATGTCTATATTTCAAGTTTAAGCTTCCAAGTTGGACTTCATAGTGAAAATTTTAGTACTCTACTTAAAACCTCCATTTAGAATCAATTAAAAGTAGAACAGGAGAAGGGTATTAAGAATTGTGGTTGGTGGGCTGACCTATGAAATCAACGATGATACGACCATCGGAGAAGCGACCAGTGGGTTCGTGGAAGAAACCATTCTGGGCATATGGTTTAAAATTGGCTCTGTTCTCAGGAATTGTCTGAATATAGTTGTTGTTTCCAGCATCCACTGTGGAGTCTCCAAAGATGAACAAGCCTGCTGCTGCTGTTGCCCCCGTGTGGGAAACAACTAGAAGAAGAAGAAGAAGAGCGAAATATGAACCACTTGACTCAACTTTCCTCATTGTAATTGCAAAACTGAAAGCCTATGGATCTTTGTTGTAAGTATTTATTAAGGGTAGAACAAATTTGTAACAGTGTTTATTTTGTTAGTCAATCCTCTAACTTTGAGATTATCAATATTTGAGAGTTGAAATAATAAATTAACTTGTGACAGAGAAAGGTACAATATTTAAGTACTGCTTATTCTTTGGTTGTGTAGTTAAGTACTAAGCAAGTGATACCCATTCAACTGCTTGGTCACCTACTACATGAAATATTCCTGCTTAATGCCTTTCCAACTAGTTAAAAGTTGGAGTCTTGCAGGTCATTTTCTATGAAGTTGACCCACCTACTATGAGGTGCCGGACGCTTCTCTTGTTTCAAAGAGAATCATTCCACAGCTAGTCTTCTTTCTCTCCTCACATTTCTACGTATAACTGCAATTGGATTTTCTCTCTCTCTCTCTTTTTTTTTCCTTTTAAACTCACCAATTTGGTGGGGGGTTAGGCTGATCCTTATGGAGTAATATATTTAGCACCCAAAAGTGAATACATGGAGCAACCTGATCTCCTAGGGAAATAAATTAGAATTGTACTTTACATAACTGTGGTGTGTGTCATACAAGGGGGATATGCAATTCTATTATGAGAGGACTCTTCTCCTTTACATCTTTCGGAATTAGTCTAGTTAAGCTTTCAAAAATTTCTAACTTCCTACATGTTATTTTAGCCACCACCTAATATACTGAGGGGTTCTTCAGTCATCTAACAAGAAGTAAAACCGTGGAATGTAAATTTACAAGGAATTTTACTGTGGAGAACTTGCTGCTCAAGGGAGTGAAAAATTGCGAGCTACCTCAATAGGATTTGCCAAAATAAAAACTTCACTAAACTCGAGTAGTTTTAAGGTTACACTGTAATAATTAAATGGACTACAAACTTAGTACCTTTCACCATACAATTCACCTAATTGTAGTCACCCCTTTCAAGACTAACCCCTTAGTCTAGAAAGCTTTAAACCACTTGAACAATAAACACTTATATTATAATACTTCTAGTAAAGCAAGTAGGTTAACCAGGCATGCTCCTCCAAGAGACATGGTTCTTTTGTAATGTTTGTTAACCATCAAAACGTAATTTCAGCTCAACTCTACGCGACACCATTAGTGCTGTACAAATCATAGTATACAAAATAAAAACTTCTTTTCATTTACCTAATCCGAAAACTACGCATTTGTCTGTTATCCGTTATCTTTGTATACAACAAAGACATGAATGGCTCAGTTTTCTTGTGCACCACTTATATAGTTTCACGGAAAATTTGGAGCACTGAATATTCTGTTCTAGCTTTCAACGTATCATGTCTGGCATCAACTGGAACAAAAATTCCTGCGAAGGATTACTTCCTTTCTTCAGCCATCATTCTAAAAGATTCTGCCCGATCCTATCAATGTCCAAACTACACTACTTAGTGGACTGTTTCACACTGAGGAATTACACAACAAGAAATTTCCTTACATTATCATCTGTGGGGATCTTGGTGAGTTGATAACAATTAAAATGCAAGAACAACTTCTCGTAATTAAGGTTTCCCCAGTTATGTGTTAAATGATAAATCTTGCTCAGGTTGCATTGGAGTAGAGTCTTTTCGGGAGATGTTATCTCAATCAGGAACTTCCACGCTATATGTCTCTAAAAAGTAATTCTCCACAACGTTCTTGCAAAGAAGTATAGGAAAATTACTTTTTAGAGACATATAGCGGAAGTTCCTAATTGAGGTAACATCTCCCGAAAAGACTCTACTCCAATGCAACCTGAGCAAGATTTATCATTTAACACATAACTGGGGAAACCTTAATTACGAGAAGTTGTTCTTGCATTTTAATTGTTATCAACTCACCAAGATCCCCACAGAGGAAATTTCCTTCAGAAAATTCCTGTTGTGTAATTCCTCAGTGTGCAACAGTGAGGATTGCAACCATGATACAATTCTGACATTCTTGAGAGTCGCTGGCACTTGTACTTGCTACTTTCTCTTAGATCCACATATTGATCTATAGAGCTATCGCCTATCATCATGGGTCTACTTGTCTATTGGGTCTTAACATACTGATGAGCATATCAAGACAATTCTATCGTCTAATATGGTTGATGTCTTATAAAACTTATCGCACCTTTTAAATTGTTCTTCGATGCGACATGCTTTTTGATATTCTTCATCATTCCAATAGGTGGGTTACTAATCACTATAAGTGGATTCTTTGGAACTTCCATCTTATGAGAGGTGTTACGATGCCATATTTTATGGGAAACTTTTGACGATCTGCAATGTACTTGAAGAATTAAAATACAGGTATCCGTAATTCAACCAGTTTGTGCATTTCCTCTTGGATCTTAGAGGTACAATTAAAACATCAATTCATCCTTTGGACAGATATGAAAGAGAAGTAAATTATGGTCATCGATATGCAATTAAGAGAATTTTAGGAGACGTCCCACGTTCTTGTACGATGGTACTCTACATTTCTAATATCTATTCAATTTGTGACTTCCCAGTTGGACCTCAATCTTCATTGTCTTGCACGGCCGAAAATGGAACTTGTGCAAAAGTCGGACTGATGGATGGGTGGTAAGAACATATTAAAGTCTACCACTGTGTTATATTTCATGATCATGCAGAATTTGTTTATTTCACAGGTTTTCAATTATTGTTGTCTTAGATGTACTACTATCCAAGAAGTTGGCTGCTGGAAAGCTGTTTGTTGGCGAAAAGCTTAGCGTACCACATTGAATTAATAGTTATAGTCTATCCCATGTAAGGGACTGTCGGAATTTCATATTGCTCGCAGCTTATCTTGTCATTTAAAGATCTGGGGAGTTGGATTGTGTGGCTGGACAGATCCCGTTTCACCCCTTGAGGTTGTTGCTATTAACAGCTTCTAAATATTGTTGCTTTCAAGGGATTTTCCAGTTTCTATTGGCATCTTTAAAGATCTGCATTAATTTCAGGCGTCAAGGACGACTAGTTTGCTGCTTCATATAAATGGGACATATAGAGCTCATTGGCCATCTCGTTTGGGGTTCTGTAAGCATTACCAATACCGAGAACTCATTGCAATTATCTCCTGACTATGCCATTATAATTTTTTTTCTCTCTCCCTTTACCCTGTCTTGCTTCATGTAAACATTGTTAGCTAAAGGTAGTGGTATTCCATTACCATTTATGTCAATCAAGGATGGTGGAGGTGCTCTTCCAATTAAATTGGTTGGAATTTCAAGGATATATCCCGTTCTCCTCGGGGAAAGGTAATTGAAAATAGTTAGGAAGACAATTAGTGTTGATTCTAATGGCAATCGATGGCATCCAGGTTAAGTAATGGGGGGTCGTTTTTAGATCTGAAAAGCTGGAAGCTAAAGAGATGCAGTATTATAATCAAATGCACCACTATTTGCTTTTACGACTGCCAACTTGCTAAAAGATCTCTCTCCATCCTTCTTTTGATATCTGCATTATGGATTCATTTTTAAAATTGCATAATTTCTTTTTTAATTTGAAGATACCCATCACTTTTTCTGTAATTGGTAAAAACTATCACTTTGATGAATAAAGAAATGTAAGTGATGGTTTGGATTTACCATCTGTACTTCGATTGCTTTGAGGGTTTGCTTATGAGATGTACTTTTCAACTGGGTATATTGATTATGATAGATTGGAACAGGGGCGTCGGATTTTATGTATAAATTTATTATTTGTGCTTACCCAGGAGATTGAGATTACAAAACGTTTAAAAAGTTGCTGATAAATCTAGTCCTCCTTTGCTTTCCGATATGGCTCATATTAGCTGCTTCGTTGTTGTTCAGTTAACCTTTGATACCCTCTGCTCTTTTTGACAAAAGATCAAGTCATTGAATATGGCGGATTGCTTCACTTTCTGGAGAACTGAGTTGGTGTTGTTGCAGACTAGGGTGGTGAATTGTAGTGGAAGGTATATAACAGAGAAGGTGGTGCCAGGAACAGAGAGTGAGAGAACAACAACAACAACAACAACAACAACAACAAGCCCAGTATAATCCCATCATGTGGGGTCTGGGGAGGGTAACAGTGCAGATTCCTAACCTCCTCCACCTTGAAAGGTAGGGCGGCTATTTCCGAAAGACCCTCGGCTCAAGAGAGTGAGAGAGAAGAACAAAATCTCTTTTTTTTTTTTTTTTAAAAGACTCATTCGCTCATTAGTGGTGTATGGCAACCACTTTGCCACCTTAGCAATGTGTGAATAGATACATTTGAGTTAAGAGTTTAGGTGTACGATAGGAACAAGATGCAGTTCAAGTATCTAAATGAAAAAATGGGACAAGTTCAAAGGGCTGCACATGTATTTGGCCATTTGGATTTGATCAGTTATTAGTAATCTGTATACATGTCAATTTTGCTATTTAGTAGCTCAACAAGAAACTGGAACGAAGACAGATATATAGTTCTATCACCAATTAACCTACTTTATGAAGTCGTTATCATGAAATTGGTGTCAACACGTACATCTTGCACGAACGAGGGCTCACTATAGCTGACAAATTCTCTACAAATCTGGTGTCCAGTGTCTTGTGCTGTATCTCACAGAAGCATTCTATTGTCAATTTGTAGAAAAAAGAAGCCAAAAAATAATTCCCCTTTGAAAGGGCAATATAGGAAGCATAATACTGGAGTTAAACATACCTCCCAAAGGTCTCTTGCAAGTACAAGGGTATTAGGTGAGATCCCAATGTCATCCCAGTGAGCTTTTATTTTCATGCTCCAATAGCTACGATTCAGAAGCACTAGAGCAACCCTTCTCCCTGATAGCGGCCCTGCCCACACCTGGTTTACATAAATATTCCACAGAATATTATGAGTAATTAGTTACCAGCGATCGAGCAAGTAAATAAAAGAAAATCCGAATAGTAAATTTTTTTAGAGTACTTAATTTACCTCAAGATCACCTTCCATCCTAACCTTTTTAGCTTGAACACCTAATGCATCTGTTAAGAACAAGGGTTAATTAAGCATCTGTACATCATCATCAGCTAAAAAAGAAGACGACCCTTTGTTACATCTTCGTTATCCAACTTCGATGAATTTTTTACTGTCACCTTTCATTTGAAACAATTTAGTAAAGCAATTATACTCTTTGCCTCAAGTTTAAGCAGTTGAAGAAAAGTACTAGTAATGATTTAGCTCAAAGGCAGGATGAAGAAGCGATATAAAGTGAGATGAAGAAGCCATTTGTAGGTTTCATTTTTCTTTTTGGTAGTCAATAACATGGGCCAAGAGAAAAGCACTGTTTTCCCTTGTTTTTTTTTTTTTTTTTTCCAATCCTGTCAATGAACTTGGATTATCTTGCAACCCATTTGACAATTTATATAATCATGAAACTAATTGCGTTTAATGGATAATGTAGGTTAGTACCTTGGTTTACTGCGATGATTTCCTTATTGGCAATTATATCCATGGTATCGCGTGTTACATTTCTCACATCGCAACCGATGATAAGAAGCGCCTAGAATCAGCACGTACGTGCAAAATATTGCATATATAGGAGCATCAGTAGCCTAATAAGAAAGTGAAATAATAACAAAAAAAATATAGAGATGTACCTTGGAAATGGCCCATAAGCTAAAGTGGACAATGTATGCATCCTTAGTCATCCCTCCATTTCCCACCTCAAGCATGTCAGGGTCTGTTTGGATTCAATTTATTATGATGTGAGATTTTCACCACATAAAATTTGGTGATGTGAATTCCACACTATGAGCAAAATTTGGTGCTACAAAAGCATTGTATGATGTAAACTAGCCCAACTAGTCAACCTACGTACGAACATACATATGTGTGTACGCGCGTGTGTGTGTGAGGGGGGGGGGGGTGGTGTGTGGATTAGTGAAAGATTATTACTAATATATATACTCACCATTCCAACCACCAGGTCTTGCATGATCTGCATAGAATTCATTCAAGTCTGCTCTGGAAACCATGCTGTTGAAAGGAATTTTGATTCAAAATATGAATGATTGTCCAAAGCATAAGATGTTAGAGAGCGCACATTTCTATTTGTTTAATTATAATCTTAACAGACATTGTTATTTAACTTGTACCCACTTTTTAAAATTTCTTGCACGTCTACTCACGGAACAACTTCAGACATGTACTATCACTATCAAGTTGGCACCCCACCAACAAACATATACAAACTCAATGTGGATGGATCTAATAATCCCAATAGCACCTAAGGTGGTGCGGCAGGAGTTATCCATGACTCAAATGGACGCTAACAAGAAGGATGTGCTAGCTTTATTCTGCCAAACTCGACAGTTCATGCTGAAATCTTAGCCCTACTCAAGGGTCTTAAACTGGCGTCTACTTAGTATGTTTATTTATCAGTGGAGTCAGACTCACAGGTATTGGTCATCCTACTTATTCCTATTCCAATAATCAGGGTTACTCGAAATTGTTGAATGATTGCCGATTCCTAATCCAAGGAATGGATCACCCACTCATACACCACATCTACCGTGAGGTCAATACCACAGCATACAGACTAGCTAGCTATGGAAGTACTTGGGCCTCAGATGAATAGCTTCTGATGTAGAGACTTTTTGGAATGAACCACCTCTATTTGTGCATTTTTCTTTACACGAGAACTCCTTAGGGACTGTATATACTAGATTAGCCCCCTGCCCATCATAACTTTTAATTTCATGCTTTAACGCCTTTTCTTTAGCCAAGAAAACTGCTTCCTTCAGAACTTGGAACACATTATTGCATATTTTTTGCAGTTACAGTCAGCTCACTGGTAACCTAATAATTATTTGAATAGACAAATACACAAATCGTATAATCACCTGTAAATACACACAAATTTCAATTCTCCCACGTGGCTTTCCAATTACTTTAGGAGAGAAAGTATGATGTACCTTTCCCATGTATCTGCAATATCGCTTGTTGTTCTCCAACTGTTCCCAACTTCAGCACCCCACAATGCGGGATGCAAATCGCCCCTAGTTGAAACAACTATATAGGTTAGAAACAGGCAGGAATGGCAAAAAAATATATATTCTAAAACAAGATTTTCAGGTATATAATCTTAAGTGCCTATTAGGGAAAGAATCGTCACCATTCACACAGATTGAAGAAGATAGGGCGCCCATTGTTCAATAGCGCCTTTGTCATAACAGGATATCTACACAATAATTTTTTTTTAAAAAGACAAATAAAGTACTGTATTAAATTTGTGAAATCCTAACAAATATATAACTATAAGAGTTCAACAGTAGCTCAGTATTACCGCACAGTTGGCTTAGTACCATCATGGTAGCAGTTGTCATACTTCAGATAATCAATACCCTGATATAGAATGACATCATTTATAACTAAGTTCAGTCTTTTGGAAGGAACACTAGTTTTTGATACATATTGTTACATACCTTCAGTCTCATGTCTCAAGGTATATGGTGAAGTTTGAGTAACGTAGTTGTTTACATGACTAATGTTTGAATAATTTTCTTTCTTCTTTTGTTGTCTTTGATGAAGAAGTTCTTAACTAGTATTTCATCTTTGAAATTTCAGGAAGAATGATACGAAACAATGTTGCATCAAATTTGAATTAAAGCATAATTGATCTACACTAGTTCAAACTTTAAGTCGGAGAAAAATCGTTAATTTAAGAGGAGAAACTATTTTAGGTCTGTTTACCCCGGTATCGGATAACCAATTGAATTTGTGAATGGGTATAGGATATGTGCTTTGCTCTTGACGTATGTAAGCTAAAGAAAATATAGATTTGAAAGCTCACCGCTAAAGCAACCAAAGATGTAAACGTTATGAGCAATGAACTATATTATTAGCAATAATTCTCTCTTACAAATGGCCTTGGTCGAATGAATGAGAAGGAGAATAAATATGTGGGATTCTTTTCTTACAAATGTTCTTGAAAGGTAAATGGAGCCAACCCCCTCAAAGGAGGGGGGTGCCCCATATTTATAGTGCTGCCCCCATGAGCTTCGTACAATGTGAACTAAATAAAATAATAATAACGAGGACAGCTCTGAACGGATTTGGTGGGATTAGACTGACGGCGCCGTCTGACACACGCATGGTTGGTGACTGCCCATGGCAAAGCGCTGCGACGCGTGGCTCTCGGGGGCAGGCGTACCGGACCAACGACCACACGATCAGCAGCTACACCAGGATCAACGGCTATCCGACTAACCGTGTAAGCCGGAACAACGGCCATACGGATCAACGGCTATACCGGACCAACTGCTAAGCCGGAACAACGGCCATACGGATCAACGGCTATACCGGACCAACTGCTAAGGGAGATGGACCAAACGGTCTTCTTGCTCCGCTCCGGTCTAGGCCCCCCTCCGGTTCAGCTCGAATGTCATCGGGCACGTTCCTCTCTTCTTTCCCTCGGCCCTCATTTAATCGATTTACGCTATATCCGGTATTTACCGTATACAAGGTCGATAAGCATGTTGCTAACGCTATTCAGTCAAAAGTTCTTAGCTTACCCATGATGCAAATGTTTTTGCATCTTGTTCCTCATGACCAAGTGAACCGGGCATATTCTTGCTGCAAGTGAAATACCTACATGTACAGTAATACAAAATCTCAACTACCAAAGATATATTCATGTTTGTTCAAAACATATAGTAAATGAAATTTGGTACCCTGCACTTGTGTAAATCCCAAGTTTAAGACCCTTGCTGTGAACGTAGTCCGCTAGAGCTTTAATCCCAGAAGGAAATGTGGACTTTTTAGGCACCAGATTACCCTGGAATTTGATTTTTCTAATCAATGAAAATGAATTATGAATGAGACTTCTTTATATTTCAGAGAGGTTAGGCTACCTTATCATCACGTTGCAGTTCAGCCCAGCAATCATCTATACATAGCAGCGAGAGTGATCAATCATATCTTCTTTGTCATTATTATTGTTGATAACCAAAGTAAGTAAATAAGACAGTGAAATGCGTACCTATGTTGACGTACTTGTAACCCAGCTTAGCTAGACCAGTTGAAACCAGGGCATCAGCTGCCAACCAAAAGAAATTTCATAACTAAAAAGATAAATTAAGAGTAGTAACTTTTGTTAGGAAGCATTAACTGATTAGGAAGTTCCTTTAACTATGGAAAAGGGTCAAAATGCCCCTGGCTTATTAAAAATGGTTTAATTTTTTCCTCGTTCCACCTATTGGACGTCAATTGCTTTTAACGTTAGTATTCAGATCAATACGGTCTCTTCTTCCACCAATTGGATAATATTTGGGGTTAAAATGTCCCTCCTTTTAACGGAATTAAAAAAAAATCAAAATTATTATGGAATATTAATGTAAACAGAAATAGTGACAAAAATATATAGTACAAGTTGATTTTCATTTCAATATTTGACCGTGTAAATAATATATTAACATCTATTTTTTACTATATCTATAATATTAAAGTTGTGTTGAATCTAATTGAAATCAATAGAACTTATGTGTTGGGATAATATTGTATCTAGTTTGTAGTTATATTTACTTTGTATTTATCTCTTAGCTACAATATGTACTACATAAGTCTATGCAATGTAAGGTAAAACACATCGGCTTGGAAACTTCAACTTGGTATCAAGAGTCATGACAAATTCCACGAGTTCCTCCTCCCCCTCCACTCCAATCACTCCCTCCCAAATTTCCCTTGGACTTCCAAATTCTCCTCCAATTGTCTCTAATAGCAACAGTTTCATACCTGTTGAATTTACATATCTTAATTACCCGATTTGGAAGAAAGTTTTTCTCACAGTCTTAAAAAGTCACAATCTTCCTCCTTGATCGTTGGTTCAATACCCTGTCCATCTCCCACACATGAAGAATATCGTTTATGGATTCAGTGTGATGCTATCACTCTAAGTTGGATAAACACCACTCTTTCGCCACCCGTTCTTGATTCTCTTCTAAACTTTTCATGCGAAACTTCTAAAAAAGCATGGGATACTTTAGCCTCTCTTTACCTTGATCAAGTATCCTCTTCAGTCATTCATCTGAAATCAAAATTTCAAGAAAGGCTCACTTCCCATGGAGGAATACCTTCAACAGTTGCACTCAATTGCCTGTTCTTTGAGAGTTATTGGAAAACCTGTCACAGAGGATGATTATGTCACTCAAGCACTGCAAGGGTTACGTACTTTCTACCATAATTTTGTTTCTAGACTAAATGCCACTGGGTCACTCCCTTCCTTCAATTCATTGCCTTAAGGTCACTCTTGTTAACAGAAGAAGCCTATATATATGTCGCAGGACCAGATGACGCTACCACTCAAACAGCCTTGCTGGCCTCCTCTAATGTTAATTCTTCCTCTACTGTGTCCTCTTCTCCTTCTCAATCTCGAGGGTCAAAAAACAGCCGAGATTGTGGATGTAATAACAAAGGCTATAATGGTAGATGTCGTGGTCAATCTTTTCATAACTCGTCTTGAGGCTTTTCCCCTCAATGGAGTGATGTGAAAAATTATGGTCGAAGTCCCGGTGATGGTGTTCTTAGTCATTCTCCCTTTCCTCCATCAAAATAGTACCAGATATGCTTTCACTACAACCATACTGCCTTAGAATGTCGAAGCAGGTTTATTTATTGTTTTGTACCAAATAATTTGCCTAGGTCTTTGCAACTATGAGCGTGGAAGAGGTTCAGCTACCTGTGTGGTGTCCTGATTCAGGGGCTTCCGTGCACATGACTTATGATCGTGCTCTCCTATCTTCTTCTACTTCTTATGATGGGCTCATCTCAGGTCATGATTGGTAATGGTAATCTTCTACCTATTGTCTCCATTGGTCGATTTATTCTCTCTACCTTGTTCGGACCCCTTCACTTGAATAATGTTTTATACGTTCCTTCACTCAAGAAAAATCTTTTGTCTATCCAATGTTTATGCGCTGATAATGATTGTTTCATTCAGTTTACTAACTTTGGTTTCTTTGTTAAGCACAAGAGGACCAGTCAAGTGTTTCTCCTCCGTAAGAATGATGGCTCCCTCTATCCGCTCTCCTCATGCGTTTTTTAATACTGTTTGGTCTTCTCTATGGCATCAGTGTTTGGGGCATTCTGGCCACCTCTCTATAGCAGCCTTAGCATGTTGTGGTTTAGTTAAATGTAGTTCTAGTTTTGATAATAATTCATGTAATGTTTTCCATCTGGGCAAATAAACAAGATTGCAATTTGATTCTTCTTCAAGTAATGCAATATTTCCTTTTGTTATGGTTCATTCAGATGTGAGCCAAGCCCCTTCAAATTCCAATTCTAATTCTAATTTTCGTTACTGTATTTTATTTCTTGATGATTTCACTAAATATTCTTGGATTTATCTTATACGAGAAAAATCGGAAGCCTTTGATAAATTCAAAGAAATTCATGCTATGGTCTGTAGCATATTCTAATCTACCATTTTATATTTCAATCTGATGGGGGTAAAGAATATGATAATACCAATTTTAATTCCTTCTTTAAAGAAAATGGTATTGTTCATCGACTCTCCTGTCCGTATACTTCTGCTCAAAATGGTCATGCCGAACGTAAACATTGGCACGTCAACAATACATTTCGCTGCCTTCTTTTTCAAGCGTCTATCCTTTTTCCTTTTGGGCTGATGCTTCCCTATTTGCTGTAACTTTGATTAATTACACCACTGCCCGTCTTCAATTTTCGTTCATCTCATGAAATATTATTTGGCCGAAGTCCAAATTATAGCATGGTCAAGTCTTTCGGATGTCTTTATTATCCCTTTACTGCAACTAGTTTTGCTAATAAGTTTCGGCCGAGATCAAAACTTTGCATATTTCTTGGAACTTCTACGAGACACAAAGGTTTCAAATGTTTCGATCCCTCCATAAATAGAGTTCTAATTTCACGTTATGTGAATTTGTGGTGTCTTTCTTTCCATCATTCTATGTTTCCACGTGCTTCTCATCAAAATGTCATGGAATCTGATTTTGTGTCGCCAACCACAGCTTCTCATTATTCAAATCCATTGATCTTGGCACCAACACGTCTCGTGCACGTCTTTGTTACTGACAAAGAGATTACCCGAATATGTTGGTACCTATTCAAGTTCCTCTCCAACTCTACAACTTCCAGTAGAGTTCTCCATTCCTACAACCTATAAGTCTAACTCTACCTCTTCCTTATCTTGCAAACCTAATTCATTGGCACACTCTTGCAGCAACATGTATTTATCACAAAATATAAATTGTGATATTCCTTTATTATCAACCACTTCTCCATTATCTACCAAGTCTTCCTTTCCCATGAATTCCCTTGTCTCTACATCTGAATTCAATAATAGTCTCCTTGTTCCTTCATGTGCTCATGGTATGGTCACACATTCCGAGACTGGATCTCTCAAGCCGAAAATAATCCCGTCACTCAGTGTCTCTTTGTCCACTTTAACTGAACCTTCCTCTTTCACTGAAGTTGTTAAAAGATTCTTGCTGGCTCCATGCCATGAGTGAAGAACTTAATGCACTTACTAAAACAAAACTGGGACTCTAGTTCCTCCTCCTCCAAAGGTTCACATTGTTGGGCTTAACGGTCCAAAGATACTCTTAACATGATGTGATACTGTCCGCTTTGGGCTAAGCCCGCACGGTTTTCCCCAAAAGTCCTCACATTATTAAGAGTATCCAACTCTTTATAAGTAGCTCTTTTTCTTTTCAGCTACCAATGTGATACTTTGTTCGCACACCCAATAATAATTATTGGGTTTTTGGGTTTTTCCTTCCTATGTGGAATTGGATTAGTAAAACCCAATCCAATTTAGACTAGGCCACTTTTGCCCTAAAATCCTCTATATATAGGATCAACTTAGGTCTTATTTTTATAACACAAGAGTGAATTCATAGCAGCTATATAGAGAGAGAAAAATTGAGAGAGAAGAGGTGATTTTCGGACCAGTGAAAATCAGCCACAGCAGTCCATTAAAATTGCGTATCCCGATTCGTTAACCGTTGGATTGTTCTGAAATTTAAACTGGGGGTTCTCAACATCTGGTTCTTGTATTTCAGCGGTGAAGATCAGATTTCATGGTCTGTAGCTCCAGTTTTCGAGTACGAACAATAGATCATTTTTTGTTACACCTCACATTTTCAGAGCATGAGCATGCCACGTACTTCACCGTATTAATGGAGTATCAGAGATGTCCCATGAAGTTTTGGAAGGTACAAGCCATGAGAAGTACGTGACAATGAAGTAAAGGATGAATTACCATATCGTACGTGACAATGAAGTAAAGGATGAATTACAATATCGTAAGTCGTAACCGGAAAGGACAACCTTGAAACCAAAGGACATGACCATTATCAAGTATGATTAATGATAAATATCATGTATGGAGAGTTTCGGAAGATTCAGGGACCAAGCAAATCGAAGAAAATAAGTTTGTCAAAAATTTGATAAAAAGTTGACAGAATTTGGGATAGAATTTTGGGTCAACTTTGGAGGGCTATATCTCCAGGTATATTAGGAGTTTTAAGGTGTTTCAAAAGCCTAAAATGAAGTCCATCGAGTCTAGTTTCCACTGCAACAAACTGTTCGTCAATGCGACATCGGAGCAGGGATTTATGAACATTACAAGTTAGGCGGACGGAGCAGAAAAACGCTGCTATAGTAACCGAGTGCTACTAACCGGGTGCTACAGTAACCCGACCCAACACACACCTATAAATACCCCTCTAACCCATTAATTTTCATCAATTTTCACCATTTTCTCATCCTCCACACTTCTTGAGAGTTCTATAATCTTCCATCACTTACCATTATCTTCCATAACACTCCATAACTCTCCATAGTTTTTCATAATCCTTCCATAATCTTCCATAACCTTTCCATATTATTAAGAGAGAATACCAACATCAAAACCCTAAGGATAAGCCATGGAAAGTAATTATTCTTGTTTCTCTTCAAGGTGGTGATGAACTTGGTCTTGGAAATGGGTGAATGAAGTGAAGTTCTTCCACTATAAGGTATGTTTTTCCTATTATTTACATGATTGAGATGATGTAAAGGTTTAGCAATTCTTAGAAAGGAAAGAATCATAGGAGAAAAATCATAAAGAGTTGAATTGAAGTTGATGGCCATGAGGTGAGTTTGAAAGAGGATTATGGATTAATTTGAGATTAAATCAAATATAATTCTTTGATTTTGGTATTATGGATGTTGTTATGGTTGGTTGAGAAATTTGGAAAACATCATGTGGGATGTTTTATGGAGCCTATTGGTATTGATAATATTGTTGTTGATTGTTATACCTCTCGTTTTCGTCGTGGTAGAACCTATGATTTCCTAGTCGGGTATGCCTTTGGAATAGAGATCCGAGCCCGAGTTTGGAGGTAGAAAGTGTCTTGCCCCATGTACAAGGGTACCAGTAGATATTCCTAGCAATTTGCAGGGTTAGAAGTTGAGCGAATCGAATCGACGCGACCTGAACTGAATCTGAGAAAATCTGCAGACACCAGTAATCGTCGATGGACCGTCGTTGTGCGGCTTCGACAGGGTTCCACAGCCTTGCATCTGCAGGTGCAGGTCGACGAAGCAAGTGGATGGACCGTCGACATGTCGACGGGTCCACGACCCGCTCGTCGAATCGCACCGCTGTAGCCTTTTTATTTTCTAGTATAAATATAAGACCCACGACTTATTTCTCATTTTCCTCAATTCCAAGTCAGAGAAAACCCTAATATTTTCTCTCGCAACATTTTATATCATATTAGTGGAGTTTTGGCAAGATCTGAACCCCGTTAACCCAAGCTTGTAAAGAAGAAGGTTGACTCTAGGGTTTCTTCAAGGTTGTGAAGCTTGGGAGGTTGGAGTTAAAGTGATTCTTGAAATCTTAGACCCCTCAAGGTATATGAATGATTTCTACCCTTGTGTTCGAGTTAATTATCAAAAGTTTTAGTGATTTTTAGTAAAGAGTGGGTATTTGTGGAGGTGGTAAGTTGATGAAGGGAAAGGTAGCGATTTGAGGCTATTTTAAGAGATGATGGGGATAAATTTGAGTATATATATTTATATATAAGTGTTGTTATTGTTGTTGTGGTTGATGTTGGATTGAATTGGAAGTTGAAGGGTTGTTAAGCTTATAAGGGAAATGTTGCTCATAATTTGTCAAGCTCTATCCGTATTTAAAATGCTTAGTAAGCGAGGTAAATAGTCTGATTAAGGCTTACATATCTTGATTGTAGACTTACCAGTTCGAGAGGTAGAAGTTGGACGATTGGGTATACTTCAAGGTATGATAAGGCTGTCTTTTTTTTCTTTTGGCATGATCTTACAATATGAACCAACAAACAAGTAAGAGAGCTTCCATATTACTCTACTCTTAGAAACATTAGGAGTACTGCAGTCTTTGATGTTCATGTACCCCGTTTATAATTGCTCTTTCTGTTCATGGGTCCAGCTTTATGTATACAATTATTCATGCATTACATTCATTCATATATATGTATATTGACCCATGACCAGAAGGCATTATATACGTAAGTATTATATGTATATGGGGTATGAAAAATGGGTAGGCATTATATACGCATTACCATCTGATCAGCTGGTGCGCCTTAATGATGATATATGGATCGGGGCGTACGTTCCTCGGCATTATTATTAGATGATATATGGATCGAGGCGTACGTTCCTCGGCATTATTATTATTATATGATATATGGATCGGGTCGTACGTTCCTCGGTATTACTATTATATGGGATATGGATCGGGTTAAACGTTCATCAGCACTATGACCTATATGTATGTATATGAGCATGATTATCATTGAGAGCATGCATATTGTGCGCCCACAGAGGCATAGTCAGTTATACAGGTTTATGCAGATACATACAGATACTAGTTCATACAAATACATGCAGACAGTTACTTCAGCTTATGAGTTCAGATTTTATTCATGATTCTTATATGTACATGATTGTTCTTACGCCTTTCATACTCAGTACATTATCCGTACTGACTCCCCGTTGCTCGGGGGGCTGAGTTCTTACCCGCAGGTTCGGGTAGACCGACAGGTGGTCCAGCTTAGTAGGACTTCTATCCAGCAGTGGTCAGTGCGCTCCATTGATCCGGAGTTGCAGTTTATTTTGGTATGCTAGCCTTTTGGATGTATATGCATATGGGTATGACGGGGCCCTGTCCCGTCCTTTCTACAGCTTTCATTCCAGTAGAGGTCTGTAGACAGTTGTATGTATTAGTCAGATGATGTAGCCTTGTCGGCTCCTATTCTTTTGTGTACAGTATATGTAGCGGCCTAGCTGGCTTGCACTGTTCTTCAGTATGTATGTGTATATACAGATTGTATAGAGTTTTGATGTTTCCCTTTTTTGAGATCAGTTTATGCCATTTATGGGCCCTTGATGTTCAGTATGGTTCAGATATGTGTTTAGGGGTGTTTGGTCGCTAGAGGTCAGACACTCGTCACGACTCATCGGTTTGGGTCGTGACAGAAGTGGTATCAGAGCAGTTCCGTCCTAGGGTTGTCTACAGACCGTGTCTAGTAGAGTCTTATTTATGGGCGTGTTGTGCACCACACTTATAAACAGGAGGCTACAGGACATTTAGGATGATGTCATTCTTTCTCTCTTAGATTGTGCGATAGAGCCATGTGTTAAGCGTTCGCTTCTAATAAATTGTTCTGATTTCAGCGATGCCCCGCAAGAAAGCTAAAGCTGCCCAGAAGGGAAAGAGAGCGACAGGTGAGGCCACTAGCCGCACTCGGCAGGCTACGAGGGCTCAGGATGAGATTCAGAGTGAGGGGTCGTCTGAGACATCGCATACCCCGCCTCCAGCACCTGCCCCAGTTCCTCAGTCGGATGCACTGGGCCAGGATGTGCAGGATGCTGTACGGTTATTGACCAGATTAGTAGCCGCCCAGGCTCAGCGACAGGGAGTTGGTGTTGACCAGGCAGATAGGACTGGTAGTTCGAGAGTTAAGACCTTCCTTGGGTTAGGTCCCCCAAAGTTTTCCGTGATAAAGCAGAATATGGACCCCCAGGATGTCATTGATGGTATGCAGAGGACCTTGAGGGTTATGCACGCGGATGAGATCAAGTCTGTAGAGCTAGCTTCGTATAGGCTCCGTGATATTGCAGTACAGTGGTATCAGACTGGAGTTATCTAGGGGAGAGAATGCCCCTCCAGCGGTTTAGCAAGAGTTTTTAGATGCTTTTATTCGCCATTATCTACCTCCTGAGGTCAGGAAAGCCTGAGCAGATGGGTTTCTACATATTGAGTAGGGCAGTATGAGTGTTTAGGAGTATTGTGTGCATTTTGATTCTATGGCCAGATATGCTCCAGCCATGGTGGCTGAGATGGAGGACAGGGTTCATCGTTTTGTGTCTGGTCTATGGCCACATTTGATAGATGTTTGTACGACTGCTGCATTATAGCCAGGCATGCATATCTCCCATATACAGGCATATACACAGAATCTGGAAGATTGCAAATGTCAGAGAAAGATCGTGACCGTGACCGTGACCGGGGCCATAGCAAGAGGGCCAGGACTTTAGAGATCGGGGGTAATTCCAGGGGAGGACAATGACCGCAGTATTCCCGATATCCATTCCATTCAGCGAGGAGTGCACCTCTGCAGTTTTTAGGTCCAAGGTTTGATCGCTCTTCTTTTTTCGGAGCGGGCCAGAGTTCTAGAGCATCAAGCTCTCAATACAGACGCAGTCAGGTCAAATGAGGCCCCTTTTGCCGCGGTGTGCCCAGTGTGGCAAGTTACATGCCGGTCAGTGTTGGCTGGGCTCAAATGTTTGTTATGCTTGTGGCCAGCCAGGTCATAGGATGCGGCAGTGTCCGATTAGAGAGAGTGGGGGTATGGTTCAGCCCACAGGGTCTGTGGCTGGTTCTTCTTCTGTGGTGCGCCCTTCAGGGCAAGTTTCTCAGACACCAGCAGGACGAGGTAGTGGAAGGAGTGGAGCATCCAGCTCGAGCAATCCTCAACACCGCGTTTATGCACTAGCCGGTAGACAGGATCGTGAGACATCTCCTGATGTTGTTACGGGTATATTATCAATCTCCTCCTATGATGTGTATGCACTGATTGACCCAGGTTCCACTTTATCTTATGTTACGTCCTTTGTTGCCGGCAAGTTTGGGATAGAGCTAGAGTTGATTAAACCTTTTGAGGTATCTACCCCAGTTGGTGATCCGTTTATAGCTAGTCGAGTATACCGGGGCTGTGTTGTTATAGTTTGTGACCGCCACACCGTAGCAGATTTGATTGAGTTAGATGTGATTGATTTTGATGTTATTATGGGCATGGACTGGTTGGCTTCTTATTATGCTAAAGTTGATTGCAGGACAAAGATAGTTCGATTTCAATTCCCAGGCAAGCCAGTCCTAGAGTGGAAGGGCAATGCTGCTTCGCCTAGGGGTAGGTTTATTTCCTACCTTAAGGTAGAGAAGATGATCAGAAAAGGGTATATTTTTCACCTAGTTCGAGTTTAAGATGTGCAAGTAGAGTCGCCGACTCTTCAGTCTGTTCCTGTGGTTAATGAGTTTCCAGAAGTGTTTCCAGATGAGCTTCCAGGCATTCCCCCAGAGAGGGAGATTGATTTCACTATTGACCTATTGCCAGATGCTCAGCCAACATCTATTCCTTCTTATAGGATGGCGCCTGCGGAGTTGAAAGAATTGAAGGAGCAGTTGAAAGATTTGCTTGAGAAGGGCTTTATTAGGCCCAACATATCATCGTGGGGAGCACCGGTATTATTTGTAAGAAAGAAGGATGGATCTTTCCGAATGTGTATTGACTATAGGCAATTGAATAAAGTGACTATAAAGAATAAGTATCCACTCCCGAGGAACGATGATTTATTTGATCAATTGCAAGGCGCCAAATATTTCTCGAATATAGACTTGAGGTCAGGATACCACCAGGTTAGGGTAAAGGAAGAGGACATTTCGAAGACGGCATTCCGAAGATGGCATTCCAGACTAGATATGGCTACTATGAGTTTCGTGTTATGTCATTCGGGCTAACTAATGCCCCAGCCATATTCATGGATCTGATGAATCGTGTATTCAGACACTTCCTAGATTTATTTGTGATTGTGTTTATAGATGATATTCTGGTTTATTCGCCGTCAGAGGCTGATCATGCAGAATATCAACGAACAGTGCTTAGAATTCTTCGAGGTAGAGAGTGGTATGCCAAGTTTTCCAAGTGTGAGTTCTGGTTGAACTCTGTGGCTTTTCTGGGTCACATTATTTTGGAGGAAGGTATTAGAGTGGATGCCCAAAAAATTGAAGCTGTGAAGAATTGGCCAAGGCCCACGGCGCCAACAGAGATACGTAGCTTCTTAGGCCTGGCAAAATATTATAGAAGGTTCGTAGAAGGATTTTCCTCTTTTTCAGCCCCATTGACTAAGTTGACTCAGAAATCAGCTAAGTTCTAATGGACAGATGCTTGTGAGCAAAGTTTTCAGACGTTGAAGGATAAGTTGACTTCAACACCAGTTTTGAATCTTCCAGAAGGAGCAGATGGCTATGTGGTATATTGTGATGCTTCAGGTGTTGGATTGGGCTGTGTGTTGATGCAGCACGGTAAGGTTGTCGCTTGTGCTTCTAGACAGTTGAAGAAGCACGAGAAGAACTATCCGACCCATGATCTTGAGCTAGCGGCAGTGATTCATGCCTTGAAGCTATGGAGGCACTACTTATACGATGTCCATGTTGATAACTATACTAATCATAAGAGTCTCTAGTACATCTTTAAATAGAAGGACTTGAACTTACGTCAAAGGTGATGGCTAGAGTTGCTAAAGGATTATGATATGGATATTCTATACCATCTCGGGAAAGCTAATGTAGTAGCCGATGCCCTTAGTCGTAAATCCATAGGTAGCTTGTCATATGTGCTGCCCGAGAAAAGACAAAATAGTCCGTGAAGTTCATCAGTTAGCTAGCGTCGGAGTTCGATTGATAGATTCAGGTGATGCAGGAGTTACTATTCAAGACACAGTAGTGTCCTCGATGGTAGCAAAAATAAAGGAACGACAGTACGAAGACCCCCTACTAGTTCATTACCGAGATACAACACCTCAGAAGGAAAAGACACCTTTTGTGATTACAGGTGATGGAGTACTCAGGTATCGAGGTAGGTTATGTGTTCCTAATGTTGCAAGACTCCGTCAGCAGGTTATGGGGGAGGCGTATTACTCCCGCTATTCTATTCATCCAGGTTTAACAAAGATGTACCGTGATCTCAGGGAAGTTTATTAGTGGGATGGTATGAAAAGAGATATAGCTGAATTTGTTACCCAGTGTCCAAATTGTCAACAGGTCAAGATAGAGCACCAGAATCCCGGAGGTCTATTGCAGGCTATGGAGATTGCGTCATGAAAGTGGGAGGTAGTTACTTTGAATTTTATTACAGGGTTGCCCCGTACTCGGCGGAAGTGTGATTCGATATGGGTCATAGTCGATAGGCTTACAAAGTCATCCCATTTCCTGCCTGTCAGAACTACTTATGCAGCCGAGGATTATGTGAAGCTTTATCTTAAGGAAATTGTACGACTCCATGGTGTTCCCGCGACCATTATCTTAGTAGGGGAACACAGTTTACAGCTAATTTCTGGAAGTCTTTCCAAAATGGACTGGGGACTCAGGTGAGTCTCAGTACCGCTTTTCGCCCGCAGACAGATGGACAGGCGGAGCGTACTATACAGACACTTGAGGATATGTTGAGAGCTTGTGTGATTAACTTTCAAGGTAGCTGGGATGATCATTTGCCTCTTGTCAATTTTGCATAGAACAACAGTTACCATTCCAGTATTCAGATGGCTATGTATGAGGCCTTATATCGGCGGAGATGTAGATCGCCCATAGGATGGTTTGATATCAGGGAGAATCAGTTAGTAGGCCCAGACTTAATTCAGCAAGCAGTTGATAAGGTGAAAGTGATTACAGAGAGATTGCTAATAGATCAGAGCTGACAGAAATCCTATACGGATAATCGGCGACGTAAGCTAGAGTTTGAGATAGGCGATTGGGTGTTCCTGAAAGTTTCGCTTATGAAGGGAGTGATGAGGTTTGGCAAGAAGGGTAAGTTGAGCCCTCGATATATTGAGCCATATAAGATCATTCGTACTGTGGGCACGGTGGCATATGAGCTAGAATTGCCTTCTGGTTTAGAGTCGGTACATCCGGTATTTCATGTATCTATGCTTCGTAAATGTATTGGAGATCCTTTAAGATTTGTACCAGTGAATGATATCCAGGTGACCGAGCAGTTATCATACAAAGAGGTTCCAGTGACTATATTGACAGGCAGGTTCGTCAGTTACGAACCAAGAATGTAGCTTCAGTTAAAGTTTTATGGAGGAACAAGTTATTGAAGAGGTGACTTGGGAAGCAGAAGAGGCAATGAAGATTAAGTACCTGCATTTTTTTCCAGCGATACAGGAGGTTCAGTCTGAGGCATCATCGCCCCCAGGTATTATTCCATTTTCAGTTATCATAATTAGTCGTGTGAGGCCATGGTATTGTATGTTGTAATATGTGGCCCTGTGTGGCATTTTTTGGGTTGCTGTATGCAGGTTGGATGGGTATATGTGCAGGGGAAACTTTGAACATTTGAGGACGAATGTCCCCAAGGGGGGAAGAATGTTACACCTCTCGTTTTCGTCGTAGTAGAACCTATGATTTCCTAGTCGGGTATGCTTTTGGAATAGAGATCCGAGCCCGAGTTTGGAGGTAGAAAGTGTCTTGCCCTGTATACAAGGGTACCAGCAGATATTCCTGACAATTTGCAAGATTTGAAGTTGAGTGAATCGAATCGATGCGACCTGAGCTGAATCTGAGAAAATCTACAGACACCAGTCATCGTCGACGGACAGTCGTTGTGTGGTGTCGACAGGGTTTCACAGCCTTGCATCTGCAGGCGCAGGTCGACGGAGCAAGTCGACGGACGGCCGACACGTCGACCCGCTCGTCGAACCGCACCACTGTAGCCTTTTTATTTCCAAGTATAAATATAAGACCCACGACATATTTCTCATTTCCCTCCATTCCAAGTCAGAGAAAACCCTAATATTTTCTCTCCCAACATTATATACCATATTAGTGGAGTTTTGGCAAGATCCGAACCCTGTTAACCCAAGCTTGTAAAGAAAAAGGTTGATTCTAGGGTTTCTTCAAGGTTGTGAAGCTTGGGAGGTTGGAGTTGAAGTGATTCTTGGAATCTTAGACCCCTCAAGGTATGTGAACGATTTCTACCCTTGTATTCGAGTTAATTATCAAGAGTTTTAGTGATTTTTAGTAAAGAGTGGGTATTTGTGGAGCTGGTAAGTTGATGAAGGGCAAGGTAGCGATTTGAGGCTATTTTAAGAGATGATTGGGGATAAATTTGAGTAGTTGATATTGGATTATATGGGAAGTTGAAGAGTTGTTAAGCTTATAAGGGAAATGTTGCCCATAATTTGTCAAGCTCTATCCGTATTTAAAATGCTTAGTAAGCGAGGTAAATAGTCTGATTAAGGCTTACATTATCTTAATTGTAGACTTACCAGTTTGAGAGGTAGAAGTTGGATGATGGGGTATACTTCAAGGTATGATAAGGCTATCTTTTCTTTCTTTTGGCATGATCTTACGATATGAACCAACAAACGAGTAAGCGAGCTTCCATATTACTCTACTCTTAGAAGCATTAGGAGTACTGCAGTCTTTGATGTTCATGTACCCCGTTTATAATTTCTCTTTCTATTCATGGGTCCTCCTTTATGTATACAGTTATTCATGCATTACGTTCATTCATATATATGTATATTGACCCATGACCAGAAGGCGTTATATACGCAAGTATTATATCTATATGGGGTATGGAAAATGGGTAGGCGTTATATATGCATTACCATCTGATCGGTACAGGGCACCTTAATGATGATATATGGATCGGGCCATACGTTCCTCGACATTATTATTAGATGATATATGGATCGGGGCGTACGTTCCTCGGCATTATTATTATATGATAGATGGAACGGGCCGTACGTTCCTCGGCATTACTATTATATGGGATATGGATCGGGCTGAACGTTCCTCAGCACTATGACCTATATGTATGTATATGAGCATGATTATCATTGAGAGCATGCATATTGTGGGCCTGCAGAGGCCACGTCAGTCATACAGGTTTATGCAGATACATACAGATACTAGTTCATACAAATACATGCTGATAGTTACTTCAACTTATGAGTTCAGATTTTATTCATGATTCTTATATGTACATGATTGTTCTTACGCCTTTCATACTCAGTACATTATCCGTACTGACTCCCCATTGCTCGGGGGGCTGCGTTCATGCCCGCAGGTTCAGGTAGACCGGCAGGTGGTCCAACTTAGTAGGACTTCTATCCAGCAGTGGTCAGTGCGCTCCATTGATCCGGAGTAGCAGTTTACTTTGGTATGCTAGCCTTTTAGATGTACATGCATATGGGTATGACGGGGCCCGTCCCGTCCTTTCTACGACTTTCATTCTAGTAGAGGTGCAGTGAGAGGTTGTATGTATTAGTCGGATGATGTAGCTTTGTCGGCTCCCATTCTTTTGTGTGTACGGTATATATAGCGATATAGGCGGCTTGGTTTGTTCTTCAGTGTGTATGTGTCTATACAGATTGTCCAGAGTTTTGATGTTTCCCCTTTTTGAGATCAGTTTATGCCATTTATGGGCCTTTGATGTTCAGTATGGTTCAAGTATGTGTTTAGGGGTGTTTGGTCGCTAGAGGTCAGACACTCGTCAAGACTCATCGGTTTGGGTCGTGACATTGATGTTGGTATTGTTGTTATTGTTGTTGGTTGCTGGACTATGTTTTCCGGCTAGGCATATAAACAGGGAAGATGCTGTCCAATTTTTGGCAGGATATAGAATAGCTTAATTTGAAACCTTAGGGCAAGTATACTATGATGAGTCTAACGATAGTGTGCATCCTCTTAAATGTAGACTTACGAGCTCGGACGAATAAACGTAGTAGTTAGAGGTCAGACAGGTATGTTAAGGCTCGTCCCTTTCTTTCAAAGGCATGATTCCTATGTTATGATTCCATAAACGTTTCCATAACCTCCTTGTTTTCAAAAGCTAGAAGTTCATGACTCTTAAAGCTTCTTATGATGTTAAAGATGAGAATGCTTCTATGATGACTACGATGATGATGATTTTATGTTTAAACGTTTCAAGTTATGATTTCAATAGTGATATGAGAATGTTGAGTTATTTCATGATTTCTCAATCTTATTCATTGTTGTTGGTCTCATCTCATGTTATTCGTTCCTTTGAGGTGAGATATAGCGATGATGAATAATCCATAATATAAATCGGAGGTTACCGACCCTACGTCACTCCGATAGAGTAGTAACATTTACCGATAGAGTAGTAACATTTAATTGGGCCCTCGTTCATGTTATATGTATTTATGTATGAGTAATTTAGATACTTACCGCGCCTTAAAGGCCAGACAAGACCGCGCCTTAATGGCCGGACAAAACCGCCCCTTAATGGCCGGACAAGATACTATATATATATATATGTATATTTTACCTCGCCTTAATGGCTAGACAAGACAATACATATATTCCACCGCGCCTTAATGGCCAAACAAGATACTATATATATTTTACCGCGCCCTAACGGCCGGACAAGATCGCGCCTTAATGGCCGGACAAGATACTATATATATTTCACCGCGCCTTAACGGCCGGACAAGATGCTATATACATATTACTGCGCCTTAACGGCCTGACAAGATACTATATATGTATATATGAAAAATTCTTTTTTTTAAAACTAAGCATGCACGACATCCATCTTAAAAAGGCATTCAGAGGCATAGGTTGATCTCTTTTATATTACGTTATCTTCATACTTTCATTATGTTGTTATTCATGTCTTACATACTCAGTACATTACTCGTACTGACGTCCTTTCTTATGGACGTTGCGTTCATGCCCGCAGGTAGACAGGTAGACGGATCTGACCCGTAGGTGATTTATCAACGGATTCTCAAGAGCACTCCACTTACTTCGGAGCTGCAGTCTATTGGTATTAGTCCTGGTGGTCACTTGTATTCTATGTAGAGGCTCGTAGACATGTGTGTATAGTTAGCCATTTCCTAACCCTACCGGTTCATATAATTGTATAATATTTTTAGTAGCCTTGTCGGCTGGTGATGATGGACATAATGGTTGAAGATTATATAGAGATGTGTCTGTATGTTGTGATATATGTCCTTACAAATTATGATATACATGAGCTATCTTTATGGTCCACCCAGAAACGTTTAAGAGATGTATGTTTAGAGGTGCTCGGTGTGTTAGCTCCGGGTGCCCGTCATGGCCCTCTAGTTGGTTCGTGGCATTTTTGGGGGTGATTTCTCTCCTTTCTTCACTAGTTTTGGTGCTATCTTTTATGTATTGGTTCTCTGTGTTTGCTTTTGATGTTGTAGCCATTTAAAGATCATTTTTGTAACTCTTGTTGATTTTAGTGGAGCTTTTGTGGGCCGGAGGTCCCGTGGATGTTTCCTCTTCACCTTGAAGGGGTTTTACCACGTAAATTTGGTGTCTCTTGTATTGATTTACTTTTGATTGCTTTGCTATTTTGTTATTGGTATAATTGTTGTCCGAATTTTCATTTGTGCCAGTGTTTATTGTCTTCTCTTGGTTCAAATAGTGTGGGAAGTTTTGACTTGCGTATTTTTTTCGCTGTTACCTCATCGTGCAATTTGGTTGTTGCTTGTTTCTTCCCAACAAAGTGGTATCAGAGCCGATGGTTTGGAGGGACGAGTATGAAGAAACCCGAGTCTATTAAAGATGAGGATTGGGAATTTGAGCACTTACTAGTTTGTGACTATATTAGGCAATGGGTTGAAGATAATATTCAAAATCATATTGTGAATGAGACAAATGCTAAAAGCTTATGGGAAAAGCTCGAGACACTTTATGCTTCGAAGACTGACAATAATAAGTTGTTCCTACTGAAACAATTGATGAATATTAGATACAAAGAGGGTAGCCCTATTTCTGATCATATCAATGATTTTCAGGGTATCCTTGATCAGTTGTTTGAAATGGGTGTCAAGTTTGATGAAGAAATACAGGGACTTTGACTTCTTAATACTCTACCAGACTCTTGGGAAACTCTGACTAATTCTGCTCCCAGTGACGGTGTAACTATGGAATATGCCAAAAGTGATGTTTTGAATGAAGAGATGAGAAGAAGATCTCAAGCTTCGTCTTCTTTAATTTCACACTCCGATGTTTTGGTTACTGAAGACAGGGGGAGAAGTAACCGAGAGGTCAGAATGACAGAAGCAAAAGTAGAAGCAAGTCAAGATTCTCCAGGTACAAGATATTACATCTGACTATAGTCACTTAAAAGGTCACATCAAGAAACATTGCTACAAGTTTAAGAGAGACCAGAAAGCAAAAGAAAGAAGGTGATAATGAAAATCGTGTTGCTGTTTGTAACACCTCAGACCTTTAACTTAAGCTTTGATTATGATTCTAGACTTAAAAAACCAGATAAAGAATGTGGCAATTGAAAATTTCTTTACAGTCATCAGATGGGGATTTACACCCCAGAATATGGACCATATTTCAGTATACGACCTGTATTTCCAATCGTAATTTGGCATCTAAATTGCGGTGTATTCTGGAAATTGGCTCAGGAAATTTTATAGTTAAATACGGACTGTATTTTGAAATACGACTCATATTTGATGGTCGTATTTAGTAAGGAGTTTGTGCAGTGTTTTTGTCTGTTGAACATGCTTAATTACGGTCCAGGTTTACGGACCGTATTTCTCAGCTCGTACCAGAAACTATAAATACCTGGTTTCAGTTCTAATTTTATTTTTACAATTTCCTAAATCCTAGCAAGACTTATTTCTCCTCTCCAACCCCAAGAACTCTAAGGTAAGCAAGTTTTACCCATTCCAATCAAATTCTATCATGTATTTAGATAATCTAAGATAGAATTCATTGTTCTTACCTTAGGGTTTTCATGAAAACCCAAAGATAAGGTTTGAGACACAGGCTTTGTGTTCTTCTTAGAATTCAGACTTTTGGATTGAGGATTGTGAAGCAAATAAGGTATGTAAGGCTAACTATCTACATTAAGGAATGTACATGATTCTCCCGACGCCTCACTCTTCATACTCATCAATAAATTGACTCAGAATGCAGTTTAGCCCTAGTTTCTTGTGTTACACCTCAAAAAAATTTTCGTTAACGTACAGTGAATAGGCCAACGAAGGACATGACATATGCGACGTTTTGATAAGTAAGGAATAGAAATTGATGGTCCTAATCAAGATTTCTAAAGACATTTGAGTTAAAGAAAGAAAGTTGTTAAGGAAAGCGAGTTACAAGTTGTGTGTCGGGCAAGATTACGAGTATTGAGTTAATAATGTTTTAACAATATTTTGGAGAAGAGTTGTAACATCCCCTAGATTGCTAATGAAGTGAAAAACAAGTGTTAAGAAGGTTCCATAAGAATTGGAGATCAAACGAAACGACGGGAACAACTTCGGTGGGCGTGAGTTCACGACCATGTTCCACGGCCCATATAATATCCATGGACCGTAGCTGAGTCCGTGGAACTACCAACAGAAATGGTGGCTGGCTGCTCGTGAAACACGACCAGTTCCACAACCAACACTAGGTTCCACGGACCGTGGAACAGTCCGTGGAACTCCCGACGACTGAAGTGTTCCAACTCTTTAAATGTGATGCCCACTTCATTTATTTCATTTCCACCAACTTCTTCCATCTCTCAAGAGCTCTAGAACCTTCCATATATTTCATCCACAAGAAAACCTAAGGGAATCAAAGATCAATAACAAGAATTGAAGTGAATCAAGTGAAGGAAACCTCATTAAAGTCATCCAAGTCAAGAAATCTCAAGAAAGGTGAAATAGGGTTTTGGTGAAAAAGGTGTATTACCATTCAAGGCTTATTCCTCCATCATCTAAGGTGAGTTTCATGATCTTTCTATGTTGTTTGAAGTATTAATAAGTTGAAACACATGGATTGTAGAAGAATATAGAAAATGGGTCATAAATGGGTGAATAGTATCATTGTTGAGTAGTAGTTGGATTGAATCATGAAAATGGATATGTTGAGATTATAAATACGTTATAAATGACATTTAGAACATGGAATAAGTATTGTATGAGAAAGAACGCGATAATGGACTTTGGTCATGATTATGGAGAATTGGAGTGAAATTGTGAAATGCGAATAATGTAAATGAATGACGATTGTTGTTAGTGATATTGTGATTGTTGTTATGAATGTTGGGAGTTGATATGGAATATGGAGGAAAGTAGTATAAACAAAGGAAATCTGCCCAATTTTCTTTAGCCTTAAGAAGTACGTTCTTATGATTGCTTAGCTAATGACGATACGAACTCTTTTGAAGGTAAAGACGCAAGCATTAAAGGAGAACGAGCAAGCGATAGAATAGTTAAACGACAAAGGTATGTGAGGCTCAACCTTTCTTCCTAAGGCATGAATCCTATGTATGAATTTCCTCCTTCCTTATGAATTTCCTATCTTCAAGAAAGTTAAGAGTCCTCGTTCATGAATA
Organism: Lycium ferocissimum; assembly: GCF_029784015.1. NCBI lineage: Eukaryota > Viridiplantae > Streptophyta > Magnoliopsida > Solanales > Solanaceae > Lycium > Lycium ferocissimum. The sequence goes on from NW_026718266.1 coordinate 253,233, forward strand.
GTTATATGAGATAAGAGATACGATATGAGTACGATAATGATGATGATAAGCTAAAGTCTAAAGACTCTAGAGCCATGATATGATGTTCCTATAAAGCTAATGATGCTATTTATAATCTATTGATGTTGATCATTGTATACACTCACCTTATGCTTGTTCCTTCAAGGTGAGGCAGAATGCTTATGAATGTTCCATAATGAAATCGGGGGTCCACGACCTTATGTCACCCCGATAGAGTATGATGATCTATGAGTCTCTATGCATGTTTTATGATGAGTTATGATAAGTATACTATGATGAGCATATTATGATGATGAGCATATGATAATATTACACCGTGCCTATATGGCCGGGCAGTCACCGCCAAGGCGGGCAGCTATACACCATGGCCAGATGGCATGGGCAGACACCACTAGTGGGCGGCATGAGATGATACCCCGGACGCGGGAGGCCTGGACGCGGGCTAATGTTATTGATTATCACACCGTACCTATATGGTCGGGCAGCTTATATATTTATGCATACATGACATGATGATTATGAAAGTAAGCCGTTGTATGCACTATTTCTCTTATGATTCGAATCGATTCTGATGTTCCTCATTTGATTGATATTTCATTATGTCTTATTATTGTTTATGCCTTACATACTCGTACAATATTCGTACCGACGTCCGTTTTCTTTGGACGCTCGTGTGTTCACATGCCCACAGGTAGACAGGGAGGTGATCCAGACTCATAGGAGCCATTAGCTGATTGAGAGCACTCCACTTTTCCGGAGGTGCCATTGATTATTCTTTTGGTATATATGTATATATATATTTTGGGCACGACGGGGTCCTGTCCCGTCCATATGTCTAGTACTCTAGTAGAGGCTCGTAGATACGCAGTGTGGGTAGTATGGTATTCCATCATGGTCTTATATATATATATATATATAAATTATTTTGATAGCCGAAGGGCTTATGTTCATAAAAGTAAATATGTTTCAACTGATGATAGTTTTCTATGATTATGAGTATATATATATATATGAACGAGATCAGATAAGTAACAGAATGAGCGGTGTTCGGTGGTTAGCCCCGGATACCCGTCATGGCCCGTAGCTCGGGTCGTGACAAAAGTGGTATCAGAGCAGTTCAATCCTAGGAAGTGTCTACGAGCCGTGTCTAGTAGAGTCTTGTTTATGGTGTGTTGCGCGCCACGCTAATAAACAAGAGGCTACAAGGCATTTAGGAAAAATGACCATCTTTCTTCTTATGAGATCGTGCGATAGACCCGTGTATAAGATTTAATCCTCCCTAATAGTGTGTTGTGATTTCAGAAATGCCGCCAAAAGGAAAAGCTAAAGCCGCCCAGAAGGGCAAGACTACGATGAAAAGGCGGGCAGAAAGAGAGCCGCCTATGAATATAGATGAGGGTGAATCACACCACGAGGCTTTATCTAATGCCTCCACTACTCCACCTATTACGGAAGAGCAAGAAGGGGCTTCAGCTCCAGCTCCTATGCCTCCAGTTCCTCCACCGGCTACTTCGGGTCAACAAGTGACCGAGGCCATTCATTTATTGACACAGTTGGTTGCCGCCCAGCACGGCGGAAAAATGGGCCCAAGTGATCGTTCGGCTAGTACTAGAGCCCGTGACTTCATGAGTTTAAATCCTTCGGAATTCTTTGGGTCAAAGCCGGATGAAGACCCGCAAGGCTTTATTGATGAAATGTTGAGAACATTGCGGATTATTCATGCTTCCGAGACCGAATCAGTGGAGTTGGCATCATATAGACTCCGAGATGTGGCGGTTCTATGGTACAATAATTGGATAGCGTCAAGGAAAGAAAATGCGCCTCCTCCCGTGTGGCAAGAATTTGTAGACGCTTTCATCCGCCATTACTTGCCACCCAAGGTCCGCCGAGCTAGAGCGGATAGATTTTTAAATTTGAAGCAAGGGAATATGAGCGCCTGGGAGTATAGCCTTCAATTTAATTCTTTGGCTAGATATGCTCCTACTATGGTGGCCGACATGGGCGATAGGGTGCATAGATTTGTGAGTGGCTTAGGGCCACACTTGTTTAAAGATTGCTTGACGGCTTCATTGCAAGATGGGATGGATATTTCCCGCATTCAAGCCCATGCCCAAAATCTTAGAAGGACAACAACCTCCGCAGAGGGGTGATCGTGATGTTGATAGAGGGCAAAGCAAAAGGGCTAGATCTATGGGCACAGGCGGTGATTATAGAGGGGGATCAAGGCAGACACATTCTAGGCACTCAGGCCAGTCAGTGACGAGTGCACCTCCCCGATTTACAGGCAGAAGATTTGATCGCTCTTTCCGTTCAGGACAGGGTCAGAGCTCGAGGGCTCGGGTTCACGGTTGGGGGAGATTATAGTCGAGGAGACCTCCGAGTACCGCGATGCGGATCGGTGCGGTAGATTACATTCGGGACGTGTCGCCGGGGTTCGGATGCTTGTTATGCTTGTGGTCGGGTAGGGCATATGATGAGAGAGTGTCCGTCGATGAGCGGCGAGTTGGGGTTCGGCCCATAGGATCGGCGGCTGGTTCTTCTTCGGTACGTCCTACGGGCGGACTCCCAGATTCCGGCGGGCCGAGGTAGAGGCCGGGGGGATCATCTACTTCGGTGCCTACTCAGCCCCGCTTATATGCTTTAGCCGGACGACAGGATCTCGAGTCCTCCCCAGATGTGGTTACAGGTACATTGTCTGTGTTTTCTCATGATGTGTATGCATTGATAGATCCGGGTTCCACATTATCATATATTACTCCATATGTTGCTAATCGTATTGGGGTGAAACCCGAGCCAATCAAACCTTTTGAGGTGTCTACTCCGGTTGGTGATCCCGTGATAGCTAAACAAGTGTATAAAGATTGTATAATTGTGATATGTGATCGCCAAACCAAAGCTGATTTAGTTGAGCTAGAAATGTTAGAATTTGACGTTATTATAGGTATGGATTGGTTGGCCTCATGATATGCTAATGTTGATTGTCGATTGAAATTAGTTCGCTTTCAATTTCCGGGAGAGCCTGTGCTTGAATGGAAAGGTAATACGGCAACTCTAAGAGGTAGGTTTATTTCCTACCTTAAGGCAAGAAAGATGATAGCTAAGGGCTATATTTATCATCTAGTCCGAGTTCATGATACGGAAGCAAAGTCTCCAACTTTCCAATCTGTTCCGGTAGTGAATGAATTCCCGGATGTATTTCCAGATGAACTTCCAGGCCTTCCTCCAGAAAGAGAAATTGATTTCGCCATTGATGTGTTGCCGGACACTAAGCCTATTTCTATTCCTCCTTATCGAATGGCTCCGGCAGAATTGAAAGAGTTAAAGGCACAGTTGAAAGATTTGCTCGAGAAGGGGTTTATTAGACCCAGTTCATCACCGTGGGGAGCACCAGTCTTATTTGTGAGAAAGAAAGATGGCTCCCTACGAATGTGCATTGATTACAGGCAGTTGAATAAGGTGACGATAAAGAACAAATATCCTCTTCCGAGAATTGATGATTTATTTGATTAGCTACAGGGTGCCAAGTGGTTTTTCAAAATAGATTTGAGATCGGGTTATCATCAAGTGAGAGTTAGAGAAGAAGATATTCCCAAGACAGCTTTCAGAACGAGATATGGCCATTATGAATTTCGAGTGATGTCGTTTGGGCTAACTAATGCTCCGGCAGTGTTCATGAATTTGATGAATAATGTATTCAGGCCTCTCTTGGATCTATTTGTAATAGTATTCATTGATGATATTCTGGTATATTCTCGCATGGAATCAGAACATGCAGATCATTTACGTATTGTTCTTGGAATTCTTCGAACTCGGGAGTTGTATGCGAAATTTTCAAAGTGCGAGTTTTGGCTAAATTCGGTGACATTCTTGGGCCATGTTATTTCAGATGATGGCATTAGAGTTGACACTCAGAAAATTGAAGCTGTGAAGACTTGGCCAAGGCCTACGACGCCTATAGAAGTTCGCAGTTTTCTGGGATTGGCAGGTTATTATAGAAGATTTGTAGAGGGCTTTTCATCTATTTTAGCCCCATTGACAAAGTTAACCCAGAAGTCAGCAAAATTTCAGTGGAATGACGCTTGTGAGCGTAGCTTCCAAGAGTTGAAGGAAAGGTTGACCTCAGCTCCAGTCTTAACACTTCCAGAAGGGCCGGATGGCTATGTTGTGTATTGCGATGCTTCCGGTGTTGGGCTAGGATGTGTATTAATGCAGCATGGAAAAGTCATTGCTTATGCTTCGAGACAGCTGCGGAAACATGAAAAGAACTACCCAACTCATGATCTTGAATTGGCTGCAGTTATTCATGCATTAAAAATGTGGAGACATTACTTGTATGGCGTGCATGTTGATATCTATACAGATCACAAGAGCCTTCAATATATTTTCAAACAAAAGGAGTTGAATCTGCGGCAAAGGCGGTGGTTAGAATTATTGAAAGATTATGATGTGAATATTTTATACCACCCCGGGAAAGCAAATGTAGTAGCGGATGCGCTTAGCCGCCGATCAATGGGTAGCTTATGTGAAGTTCCTTCGGAAAAGAAAGAGATGATTCATGAACTCCGCCAACTAGCTAATCTTGGAGTACGTATAATTGACTCAGGTGATGCAGGAGTTAGTGTTAATGATCCCACAGTTTCATCCTTGAATATGGAAGTAAAAGAGCGACAATATGAAGATCCTCAATTGAGCTATTATAGAGATGCATGTCATGCAAAAGAGAAGTCCCCATTTGAAATTTCTATAGAAGGAGTTCTTAGATACCGAGGCAGGCTATGTGTTCCAAACGTTGCAGAATTACGCCGTCGAATTCTAGAAGAAGCTCATTATTCTCGGTATTCTATTCATCCAGGAACGACAAAAATGTATCATGATCTTAAAATGATGTATTGGTGGGATGGCATGAAAAGAGACATAGCAGAATTTGTAGCCCAATGTCCAAATTGCCAGCAAGTGAAAGATAGAACATCAAAAGCCAGGGGGATTATTGCAAGCAATGGAAATTCCTACGTGGAAATGGGAAGTGATCAACATGGATTTTATTGTAGGATTGCCCCGTTCCCGAGGCAAGTATGATTCTATATGGGTGATTGTGGATAGATTGACGAAAGCAGCTCATTTTCTCCCAGTCAGAACTACATACTCAGCAGAAGATTATGCAAGATTGTATCTCAAGGAAGATTGTGAGACTTCACGGTATTCCGATATCTATTATTTCAGACAGAGGAGCACAATTTACAGCTAAGTTATGGAAATCTTTCCAAGAAGGTCTAGGTACTCAAGTAAGGCTTAGTACAGCATTTCATCCGCAAATCGATGGACAAGCCGAGCGTACCATACAGACTTTGGAGGATATGCTAAGGGCATGTGTTTTAGATTTTGGTGGTAGTTGGGATGACCACTTACCCCTAATCGAATTTGCCTACAATAATAGCTATCATTCCAGTATCCAAATGGCTCCGTATGAAGCTTTGTATGGAAGGAAGTGTAGATCTCCAATTGGATGGTTTGAAATAGGAGAAGTGCAATTAATAGGCCCCGAATTGATTCAACAAGCTGTAGAAAAAGTCAAGGTGATTCGAGATCGATTATTAACAGCCCAAAGTCGCCAAAAGTCTTATGCGGACAACCGCCGGCGAGATTTAGAATTTCAAGTCGATGATTGGGTATTTCTGAAAGTGTCGCCAATGAAAGGGGTGATGAGATTTGGTAAGAAAGGGAAGTTAAGTCCTCGATATATTGGACCCTACAAAATCATCCGCAAAGTGGGTCAAGTAGCTTATGAATTGGACTTGCCTTCAGAGCTTGAATTAGTTCATCCAGTATTCCATGTCTCAATGCTCCGCAAATGTGTTGGAGATCCCACAAAGATTGTGCCAATAGATGATGTTCAGATCACAGAAAAGCTAACCTATGAAGAAGTGCCTATTGCCATACTAGACAGGCAAGTACGGAAACTTCGGAATAAGGAAGTGGCTTCAGTTAAAGTCTTATGGCGAAATAACAACCGAGAAGAGATGACTTGGGAAGTGGAAGAGAAGATGAAATCCACATATCCACATTTATTTCAGTCCCCGGAAGAGATATATGATGAGACATCGAGATTATAAGGTATGTATACTTTTCTTTTATGCATATGGGTCGTGTGTGGCCAATTTATATTGCTATTGTGTTGTGGCCCTGTGAGGCAATGATATTATGGGTTGTTGTGACAGGATGGTAGTGCCATATTACAGGGGAAACTCTGGCGAAATTTTTCTAGAATTCCTAATGACTTAACATTCGAGGACGAATGTTCCAAAAGGGGGAAGAATGTTACACCTCGAAAATTTTCTCTTAAGCGTACGGTGAATAGACTAATGAAGGGACATGATATATACGAGGTTTGGATAAGTAAGAAATAGCAATTTGATGGTCCTAATTATGATTTCCAAAGACATTCGAGTTAAAGAAAGAAAGTTGTTAAGGAAAGCGAGTTATAAGCTGTGTGTCGGGCAAATTACGAGTATTGAGTTAATGATGTTTTAACAATATTTTGGAGAAGAGTTATAACGTCCCCTAGATTGCTAATGAAGTGATAAACAAGTGTTAAGAAGGTTCCATAAGGATTGGAGATCAAACGAAACGACGGGAACAACTTCGGTGGAACTGTGAGTTCCACGACCATGTTCCACGGACAACACCCTGATCCACGGACCGTGGATGAGTCTGTGGAACTACCAATAGAAATGGTGGCTGGCTGGTCATGAACCACGACCAGTTCCACGGCCAACACTAGGTTCCACGGACCGTGGAACAGTCCGTGGAACTCCCGACGACTGAAATGTTCCAAGTCTTTAAATGTGATGCCCACTTCATTTATTTCATTTCCACCAACTTCTTCCATCTCTCAAGACCTCTAGAACCTTCTCTATATTTCATCCACAAGAAAACAAAGGGAATCAAAGATCAACAACAAGAATTGAAGTGAATCAAGTGAAGGAAACCTCATTAAAGTCATCCAAGTCAAGAAATCTTAAGAAAGGTGAAATAGGGTTTTGGTGAAAAAGGTGTATTACCATTCAAGGCTTGTTCCTCCATCATCTAAGGTGAGTTTCATGATCTTCTCATGTTGTTTGAAGTATTGATAAGTTGAAATACTTGGATTGTAGAAGAACATAGAAAATGGGTCATAAATGGGTGAATAGTATCATTGTTGAGTAGTAGTTGGATTGAATCATGAAAATGATTATGTTGAGATTATAAATATGTTATAAATGATATTTAGAACATGGAATAAGTATTGTATGAGAAAGAACGCGATAATAGACTTTGGTCATGATTATGGAGAATTGGAGTGAAATTGTGAAATGCGAATAATGTAAATGAATGACGATTGTTGTTAGTGATATTGTGATTGTTGTTATGAATGTTGGGAGTTGATATGGAATATGGCGGAAAGTAGTATAAACAAAGGAAATGCCACCCAATTTTCTCTAGCTTTAGTAAGTACATTTTTATGATTGCTTAGCTAATGTTGATATGAATTCCCTTGAAGGTATAGACGAGTGCATTAAAGGAGAACGAGCAAGCGATAGAATAATTAAACGACAAAGGTATGTGAGGCTCAACCTTTCTTCCTAAGGCATGAATCCTATGTATGAATTCCCTCATTCCTTATGAATTTCCTATCTTCAAGAAAGTTAAGACTCTTCGTTCATGAATAGCCATATGAGATAAGAGATACGATATGAGTATGACAATGATGATGATAAGTTAGAGTCCAAAGACTCTAGAGCCATGATATGGTGTTCCTATGAAGTTAATTATGTTATTTATAATCTATTGATGTTAATCGTTGTATACACTCACCATATGCTTGTTCCTTCAAGGTGAGGCAGAATGCTTATGACTGCTCCATAATGAAATCAGGGGTCCACGACCTTATGTCACCCCGATAGAGTATGATTATCTATGAGTATTTATGCATGCATTATGATGAGCATATTATTATGAGCATATGATGATATTACACCGCGCCTATATGGCCGGGCAGTCACCGCCAAGGCGTGCAGCTATACACCATGGCCAGATGGCATGGGCAGACACCACTAGTGGGCGACATGAGATGGTACCCCGGACGCGGGAGGCCTAGACGCGAGCTAATGATATTGATTATCACACCGTACCTATATGGTCGGGCAGCTTATATATTTATGCATACATGACATGATAATGATTCCGATAGTAAGCCAGCATGCACTATTTCTCTTGTGATTCAGTCAGTTACAGATCGCTCCTTATTATATTGATATTTCATTAATGTTTATGCCTTACATACTCAGTACCATATTCGTATTGATGTCCGTTTTCTTTGGACGCTGTGTTCATGCCCACGTGAGTGGACAGGGAGGTGATCCAGACTCATAGGAGCCATTAGCTGATTGAGAGCACTCCACTTTTTCGGAGGTGCCATTGATTATTCTTTTGGTATATATGTGTATATATATTTTGGGCACGACGGGGTCCTGTCCCGTCCATATGTCTAGTACTCTAGTAGAGGCTCGTAGATAAGCAGTGTGGGTAGTATGGCCTTACAGTCTTTATGTATATGCATATGTATATTATTTTGATAGCCGATGGGCTTATGTTTATAAAGGTAAATATGTTTCAAATGATAATAGATTTCTATGATTATGAGTATATGTTATGAATGAGAGCAGGTAAGTAACAGGATGAGTGGTGTTCGGTGGTTAGCTCCGGATACCCGTCATGGCCCGTAGCCCGGGTCGTGACATCTTGAATAGTTGTGGAACTACTATCTTCTAGGCTTATAGTTTCATAATTCGTTCATAGTGATCAATTTGAATATCATGAACTCAGTACGTAGTCAATATAGACTTGTGAATTGTATCTGATGAGTCTTAGTATGAATACTTAGAATTATTATGAACGTTACGCTTCATCTTCATAATCAAGAATCGCATTATGTTATCATTGTATCTCGCCTCGTGCTTGTTATTGAATGTTCGTATTAGGGCATCGTCTACGCATATGGACCTAAGGCCACAAATTATGTATACGTATACTTAGGCATCATGCTCAGATTTTGCATGCATATTATTATTATTGGACCTAAGGCCACAGACATTAAACAGGTTATTCATTATTCAGGACAGGGAATATCCATATCTTTACTTCTCTGTTTCAGTCCAATTATCAGCATTTCAGTTTCGTTTCAGTTTAGCTTATTATTTCATTCAGTTGCTTTATATACCAGTACAATTCCAGTATACTGACGTCCCATTTGCTCGGAGCCTACATCTCATGATGCAGATACCAATATACAGGGTGCAGACGCAGCTCGCTAGGAGGCTTTCAGATTCAGCTAGTCAGTGGTGAGCTTCAGTTCTCCGAGGCCTTATCTTTATCTTTATATTCAGTCAGTTAGTAGACAGTATTTCAGTATTAAGGTATGTCGGGGGCCTTGTCCCGATAGTCAGTCAGTATTTCCTTATTCAGTAGAGGCTTTATAGATTACAGTCAGTCAGATATTTCAGTATTTTGTTGGACTATTGAGTTAGCTCTTTTGGCTACCACATATTCAGTATTGCAGACTTTTAGTATTTCTTCCGCACAGATATATTTCAGTTAGTTATTCTCACTTGATTAGCATGGTTTTATCATACTTAGATATCAGTATACCACATGTTGATCCAGCCAGCCAGTTGGTTCACTCGGTCGCATGCATACAAGCATCGAGTGCCATGTTACGCCCAGGCCATGGTTCGGGACGTGACAAAGCTTGGTATCAGAGCATAGGTTCAAGAGTCTTAAGGAGTCTATGAAGCCGTATCTAGTGGGGTCTCGTTTATGTGTATGTGCGCGCCACACATGTAAATAGTTGGCCAAAAAGACATGCAGGATTTTTTCACTTCTTTCATACTCTAGATCGTGCAATTAGAACAGTACCTCAGGAAAGTCTTCTAACTTTGCGAAATTACGTATTTAATAAAAATGCCTCCCAAGAGAAAGTACACCCAAAACACTGCAGCTACTAGTCAGGAGGATTTCACCGAAGCTGATCAAACTACAGATTCACAGGCTCGGGGTGTTATATCCCATATTTCGTACATTGGAACAATCCGGTTTATCTATGGTAAGTTAGAGACAAAACCATTCCGGGATACAATGTCGAGACTTTTGACCTTCGATTTCGTTTTGAGACACAAGTTGTTCATGAATTTGTTGGCATGGAATGATTAGGAAAATTTGGGACCAAAAGTGATATATTTGGAAGTTGAAAATCATGCAAAAATAGGCCTTGTGGCCGTGTGAATGGGAGATGGATCCCACACATTTTGTGTTCAATTTTAATTGCTCCAACACATATGTGTGGGCCATAGACACATGTTCAACTTTTGTGGGAGCTTAAAAGATGATCACTTAGTCATATTATTCATTTCAACACTTAGCAAAAAAATCAAGAAAGTTGAAGAGCAAAAGAGAGCTCTCGGCCAAGGCTAGGGGAAAACCAACTTTCATTCAAGCTCTTCTAAAAATATTTTGTTGATGCAAACCCACTAAGTTGAGGTCCCTAAGTAGCGTGGAAGCGTTGTTCGGGTCATCCAACCATCCGTTGTGTAGATCGCAAACCCTAGGCAAAGTGTGGAGTTGAAGAAGAAAGGTAAGATTTGATCATGTTTTATGTGTTATAAAGGTTGTATGTATGTTGTAGTATGCTAAAATGAAGGAAATTCATGAAATATAGTAAGTTGGAATTGAGGCCATGTGTATGAGGGTTGGGCGTGTGAAGTGTGTGTGTGTTGTGTTATGTTTAAGTGATGAATTAAGTCCTATGTAGTATGTTAATTGTTGTAGGGTGAAGAAATGAGTGAGAATTATCAAATTGTGCATGATGGTATGTTGGCCGAAAATGGGGCATGTTATATGACAAAGAACGCATTAATGTCGCTTAACGTTTTAGTCATCGTCGTTATGAATTCTATGTTGAAAATGAATGTTTAATGACTCAAATTGATATCGTAAGTGTTGTGGGCTGAATTGAAGGCTATTGTACATTTGATGTAATTTGTATAACTATGAGAATGGCATTGTTAGAATGTGAATTGTTGATGCAAATCATGATTCGGAAGTTAGAAATGGGTTGTAGTGGTGTCTCGGGTTTGGGGGACAGTTTTCGGGCAAATTGGAGCTTTGTTGGATTGTTGGAAATATTGTACGAATTGTTTAAAATGTTGTTGAATGTTGTTGGTATGGATTTGGATTAGTATATGAATGTATAAGCGTTGATGTTGGCTTGAACGTGAGTCGTTGAATCGAATATGTTGAAAGTTGTTGAATGATGTAAAAGAGAGTTATTAGTGTTATATTGCTTTTCGGATTGATTATTAATGTTGCTAGGTTGGTTGTTGTTGTTGTTGTTGATTTTGGCCGAGTTAAATTCTCGGGGTGGCCTATTTACAGGGGAAATGCTGCCCAAATTTCTGTAGAATTAAGGGCGAAATTGGAATTAAATGCCCAAAATGCCTATAGCTAATGTTGGCATATTATGACTTGTTTGTAGACCTTGGAGAGCCCGAGGCTTAGATTGGCTTTAGCTTGAGTTTGGATTAGCGTTGAGTGCGTACGAGGTATGTAAAGCAACCTTCTTTCTTTGGCATGTCTTAGTTAAAAATAGGCTATGACACGAACTTCGAGGAAACTCTATTCTCGCAATCCGAGCATGTCTATGATACGCATTTGTTTCTTGGTATTCATATGTTTGATATGATGAAATATTGATCCTTATGTCCTTAGAAGTATTGATTTACCAAAGTTATATGAAAGTTTAATTTTTCAAAAAAAAAAGGGGTTTTTATTCTTAAACGATTCTAAAACTACAAACGCCTATAACTTTCACTGAAAACCGGATTGCCTCGAGATGCTCAAAAATGGTTTTATGATGACTATGTTTTCCATAGGCGGGCTCGCTCGGGCCCACGCCCGTCCGCGGGTCCCGCGACGTTCCTTTATGTACTTTGACGACTTTTGAAAGGAATGTTGTAATTATTATTCCGATTTCAAATATGACTATTTTACTTATCTTTTAAGATTTATGACAATGATCTTATGCACATGATTTTGGTACGTAATTATGATTTATGAAATTTGGTGTGAGATGTTCCGAGTGATATTCGAAAGAAAATCTTATTTGATTTCTCGTTTTGGCTTATAAATGACGGTTCGTTGTGATTAACATATTAAGTCTTGAAATTGTTTTGAACTCGTATTTGGGTTACATTTTTCGCCAAGTCCGGGCCGGTTATGTTTTCGCACGCACTATGTTGTATTCGAAATATGATGTGTATTACCGAAACATGATATGATGGTCCGATTTACCGATGCGTATATATTCGGTGTTATGATATGACCGGTACGCCGAGCCCCTTTCGGTCGGGTACTGTGTATGTATGCTATGTTGTATGTTATGTATATGGATTCGGAAATATGATCAGTTGGTTTCAGATCCGGTGGTGGGGCAAACCCAATGGTGGGGCAAACCCAATGATGACGCAAAATTCCACATTGGTTTAGGCAAATCCCACATTGGTCTAGGCAAATCCCACATTGGTTTAGGCGAATCCCACATCGGTTAATGTCAGCTCATATGATAAGGTATGATGTTATGATGTGCTTCGGTATGTATATGTATAATCTATATTTATTTATGGATCGGGAGTAAGCGTGTTGGCATTATTTCGATTATATGATAATTGATTTTCCGTATATGTATGCATGACTTGCGTGTCGGATGTAAGCATTTTGAGATTCGTTATTATGTTTACTTTTTATACCTCTCGTTCCGATCATGACTCGCATTTGTTACTATATCTTTTGCTTTGCATACTCGTACATATTCGTACCGACCCCTTTCTTCGGGGTCGCGTTTCATGCCGCGTGCACACACGCGTTTTGGTGATCCTCCGGCGTAGAATTTCCATTCTGCTGTTTGGAGTGCTCCCTTTGTTTCGGAGCCGATATTTTGGGTATATACTCTTTCGGCGTACATGTTTATGTTTATTCAGGGTACGGCGGGGCCCTGTCCCGTTATCTGATTCTGTTGTTCTGTATTAGAGGTCTGTAGACACAGATGTGGGTTATGTGCGCGGGATTTTGTTCGGACGCGACGTGTGAGTTGTGTTTGGGCGGCCCATCCCGTGGCCCCTTGTCGGCCGCGTGTATATATGCTTTGACATGTTATGTATATTATGATAGCCTTACCGGCTTCGTACAAAAGTATATGTGTTTGTATGCACCGTTTGGAGCCACGTTTGATATTTATAGATGTATAAGTTGTTGTATGCCGAATTCGGTTAAAGAGCGCGTATGGGTGCCCGGCTCGGGCACTAGTCACGACCTACGGGGTTGGGTCGTAGACGAAGTGGTATCGAGCCAGTTCGTCCTCGGAATGTCTACAGACCGTGTCTAGTAGAGTCTTGTTTATCGGTGTGTTGTGCACCACATCTATAAACAGGAGGCTACAGGACATTTAGGATGTTATCTTTCTTTCTGATCCTAGATCGTGCGATAGAGCTGTGTTATCAGGATGACTCTCTTCTGACGAAATGTTATGATTTCAGCGATGCCTCCGAGGAAGGCCACAACTGCCCAGAAGGGCAAGTCTACAGCAGCAGCTGAGACCAGCCGGGCCCGGATAGCTACTAGGGCCCGTGCCCAGCTTGAGCCGGAGATTGTGCCTCCGACGGCTAGTTCTGCTACCCTGCCACATCCGAGGATTTGGAGCGGCCCGGTGCCCAGGACAGGGGGCGGCTCCACCGCCAGCCCCTGAGGTTCGAGAGCCCGCGCCCCCAGCTCCTCAGCCAGGGGCGGAGGATCGGGCGATGCGAGATGCGGTCCGGTTGTTGACCGAATTGATGGCGGCCCAGGTTCACAGGCACGGATCAGGGGGTGATCGTGCGGATAGATATGACAGTCAGAGGGCCCGTGATTTTTTGCTTTGTGGCCCACCAGAGTTTTTCGGGTCCAAATCCCGCGAGAGGACCCTCGGGAGTTCATCCGACGATGCGCTCGCGACTGCTTCGCGATTGATTAGTGCTTCGAGACGAGTCGGTTGAGATGGCATCTATCGGTTGCACGTTGTAGCGGCTAACCGGTACGAGTCCCGGATGTTGTCCAAAGGTGAGGGTGCCCCTCCCGTCGTACGGGGCGAGTTTACGAGAGGCCTTCCCCGGCCCATTTTCTACCTCCCGGAGGCGGGCGGGGGTGGATCGTATTCGTAAGTGAAAGCGCAGGGGCACGGAGTGTCGGGAGTACGGTCACCGGAGTTTGATTCGCCGGCCGGATGTGCGCCCGCTTATGTAGCGATATGACCGACCGGATGCACCGGTATGTGATAGGGTGGATGACTACTTGGTTGACGGTTGTACGGTGATGGCGGCCGGACGGGGATGGATATCGCACGGATTCGGCACATGCCCGGGGTATGGAGGAGCGACACGGGGGCGTCGGCCCCGATAGAGATTATGATGGGGGCCAAATGAGCCCAAGAGGGCTAGAGGTCGCCGGGTATTCACGGAGAGTCTCGAGGCGGAGGGCGGCCTCGAAGAAGATAGCGCGACACCCTTGGGGGCCGAGCACGTAGTACAATATTTCACCGGCGGGGAGATCGAGAGGGTGCGGGATATTCGTGGGTGCCGCAGTTCCGGGTTTCGTGCTCACGGTTGGACGGAGAGGTTCCGGTAGCGGACGAGGCCGCCCGCACCTCCGTGTTCCTACTGTGGGAGGTATCACCCCGGGAGAGTGTTACCGTGCCACGGGTGCTTGTTTTACTTGTGGCGGCCAGGGTCATTTCAAGAGAGAGTGTCCGTACAGGGGCGGTCCGGGTGGTGCAGCCCAGTTTACTGAGTCAGTTGCCGGTTCGTCTTCACCTTCCGTAGCTATGCGCCCGATGGGGCGAGGCACGCCGACTCCAAGCGCAAGGCCGTGGCGGAGCCTCCGGGATTCCGCGGTCCATCGAACCGCCTATATGCGTTGACCCGTGGACGGGATCGGGGAGGCGCCATCGGATGCGGATACGTGTAATTTAGACTCTTTAATTGGTTATGTTGATTGATGTATGAACTCGTTTGTGATAATTGTAAAAGAAACTCCCCAAATGTTTATAAGATCCCATAAGGTTAATCTAACATTCGAGGACGAATGTTCTAAAGGGGGGGAGGATGTTATATCCCGTATTTCGTACATTGGACCAATCCGGTTTATCTATGGTAAGTTAGAGACAAAACCATTCCGGGATACAATGTCGAGACTTTTGACCTTCGATTTGATTTTGAGACACAAGTTGTTCATGAATTTGTTGGCATGGAATGATTAGGAAAATTTGGGACCAAAAGTGATATATTTGGAAGTTGAAAATCATGCAAAAATAGGCCTTGTGGCCGTGTGAATGGGAGATGGATCCCACACATTTTGTGTTCAATTTTAATTGCTCCAACACATATGTGTGGGCCATAGACACATGTTCAACTCTTGTGGGAGCTTAAAAGATGATCACTTAGTCATATTATTCATTTCAACACTTAGAAAAAAAAAATCAAGAAAGTTGAAGAGCAAAAGAGAGCTCTCGGCCAAGGCTAGGGGAAAACCAACTTTCATTCAAGCCATCCCAAAATTATTTTGTTGATGCAAACCCACTAAGTTTAGGTCCCTAAGTAGCGTGGAAGCGTTGTTCGGGTCATCCAACCATCCGTTGTGTAGATCGCAAACCCTAGGCAAAGTGTGGAGTTGAAGAAGAAAGGTAAGATTTGATAATGTTTTATGTGTTATAAAGGTTGTATGTATGTTGTAGTATGCTAAAATGAAGGAAATTCATGAAATATAGTAAGTTGGAATTGAGGCCATGTGTATGAGGTTTGGGCGTGTGAAGTGTGTGTGTGTTGTGTTATGTTTAAGTGATGAATTAAGTCCTATGTAGTATGTTAATTGTTGTAGGGTGAAGAAATGAATGAGAATTATCTATATATGTATATATGGTATGTTGGCCGAAAATGGGGCATGTTATATGACAAAGAATGGATTATTGTCGGTTAGTACGTTTTAGTGTTGTCGTTATGAATTCTATGTTGGAAATGAATGTTTAATGACTCAAATTGATATCGTAAGTGTTGTGGGCTGAATTGAAGGCTATTTTACATTTGATGTAATTTGTATAACTATGAGAATGGCATTGTTAGAATGTGAATTGTTGATGCAAATCATGATTCGGAAGTTAGAAATGGGTTGTAGTGGTGTCTCGGGTTTGGGGACAGTTTTCGGGCAAATTGGAGCTTTGTTGGATTGTTGAAATATTGTATGAATTGTTTAAAATGTTGTTGAATGTTGTTGGTATGGATTTGGATTAGTATATGAATGTATAAGCGTTGATGTTGGCTTGAACGTGAGTCGTTGAATCGAATATGTTGAAAGTTGTTGAATGATGTAAAAGAGAGTTATTAGTGTTATATTGCTTTTCGGATTGATTATTAATGTTGCTAGGTTGGTTGTTGTTGTTGTTGTTGTTGTTGTTGATTTTGGCCGAGTTAAATTCTCGGGGTGGCCTATTTACAGGGGAAATGCTGCCCAAATTTCTGTAGAATTAAGGGCGAAATTGAAATTAAATGCCCAAAATGCCTATAGCTAATGTTGGCATATTATGACTTGTTTGTAGACTTGGAGAGCCCGAGACGTAGATTGGCTTTAGCTTGAGTTTGGATTAGCGTTGAGTGCGTACGAGGTATGTAAAGCAACCTTCTTTCTTTGGCATGCCTTAGTTAAAAATAGGCTATGACACGAATTTCGAGAAAACTCTATTCTCGAAATCCGATCATGTCTATGATACGCATTTGTTTCTTGGTATTCATATGTTTGATATGATGAAATATTGATCCTTATGTCCTTAGAAGTATTGATTTACCAAAGTTATATGAAAGTTTAATTTTTCAAAAAAAAAAAAAAGGGTTTTTATTCTTAAACGATTCTAAAACTACAAACGCCCATAACTTTCACGAGAAAAGCTCGGATTGCCTTGAGATGCTCGTAAAATGATTGTATGATGTATGATGACTATGTTTTCCATAGGCGGGCCGGCTCGGTCGACACCCCTCCGTGGGTCCCGCGACGTTTCTTTATGTAATTTGGCAACTTTTGAAAGAGAATGTTGTAATTATTATTCCGATTTCAAATATGACTATTTTACTTATCTTTTGGATTTATGAAAATGATCTTATACACATGATTTTGGTACGTAATTATGATTTATGAAATCTGCTGTGAGATGTTCCCGAGCGATATTCGAAAGAAAATCTGATTTGATTTCTGTTTTGGCTTATAAATGACGGTTCGTTGTGATTAACATATTAAGTCTTCGAAATTGTTTTGAACTGTATTTGGTTACATTTTTCGCTACATTTTTCGCCAAGTCCCGGGCCGGTTATGTTTTCGCACGCACTATGTTGTATTCTGAAATATGATGTGTATTCCGAAACATGATATGATGGTCTGATTTACCGATGCGTATATATTCTGGTGTTATGATATGACCGGTACGCCGAGCCCCTTTCGGTCGGGTACTGTGTATGTATGCTATGTTGTATGTTATGTATATGGATTCGAAAATATGATCGATTGGTTTCGTATCCGTGGTGGGGGCAAACCCAATGGTGGGGCAAACCCAATGGTGGGGCAAACCCAATGATGACGCAAAATCCCACATTGGTTTAGGCAAATCCCACATTGGTTTAGGAGAATCCCACATCGGTTAATGTCAGCTCATATGATAAGGTATGATGTTATGATGTGCTTCGGTATGTATATGTATAATCTATATTTATGGAGTAAGCGTGTTGGTATTTGATTATTATAATTGTTTTATGATATGTTTGATTTTGACTATGCGTGTCGGATACGCATTTTGGTATTCTCGTTATTATGTTTACTTTTTATACCGTTCCGATCATGACTCGAGATTTGTTACTATATCTTCGCTTTGCATACTCGTACATATTCCGTACCGACCACCTTTCTTCGGGGTCGCGTTTCATGCCGCCGTGGCACGTACACACACGTTTTGGTGATCCACGGGCGTAGGATTTCCATTCTCGTCGTTTGGAGTGCTCCCTTTGTTCGGGAGCCGATATTTTGGGTATATACTCTCTCGGTGTATATGTTTATGTTTGTTCGGGGTACGGCGGGGCCCCGTCCCGTCATCCGATTTCGTTGTTCCGTATTAGAGGTCCGTAGACACGGACGTGGGTTATGTCGCGCTTGTTCGGATGCGACGTGTGAGTTGTGTCTGGGCGGCCCATCCACCGTGGCAGCCTTGTCGGTTGCGTGTATATATGCTTTGACATGTTATATATATTATGACAGCCTTACTATCTTCTGAGCAGTATATGTGTTTGTATGCGCCCGTTTAGAGCCACGTTTGATATTTATAGATGTATAAGTCTTCTGTATGCCGAATCTGGTTAAAGAGCGCGTATGGGTGCCCAGCTCGGGCACTAGTCACGGCCTACGGGGTTGGGTCGTGACACGGGGGATGCGCACTAGGGCTCAGAATTTAGACCTCCCGTGCCCTCAGGGGAACCCTCCAAGAGCTATGCCCCCAACTGCACCTCCCGAAACGCTAGCTCAGACTCCCCGCTCGTCTGAGACAAATGTTGGCGGAGCTATTCAGTTGCTCACTCTGTTGGTAGGCCTCAAGCCCAGCGTCAGGGATCTCAGGGTCCAACTCTAGGGCTTAAGAATTTTTGCACATGAAGCCTAAGGAGTTCACAGGAACAGACCCAGATGCAGACCCTCAGAATTTTATCGATGAGTTACAGAATATTTTCAGCGTCATACAAGCTACAGACAGGGAATCAGTGGAGTTTGGTACCTTCCAACTCAAGGATGTGGCTCACTTATGGTATGAGTCATGGGAGATGTCCCGCGGTGAGGATGCTTCTCATGCTGCTTACGAGGAGTTCGAGACCGCCTTCATTGACCATTTTCTACCAGAGGAAGCTAGAGAGGCTAAAGCCTTGGAATTTGAGCGCTTGACACAGGATGGCATAAGTGTGACCGAATATTATGTCAAGTTCTCATCACTGGCCAGGTATGCTCCTCACATGGTCAAAGACATGAGAGCCCGAGTCTGACGCTTTGTGTTGCGACTCAGTCCAAAGCTTTACGGTCCTGCAAAGATAGTGGCTCAAAACAAAGATATGACCATTACTAAGATGTTGACTTTTGTGAAAGAGAACGAAGATGATATGAAAGTAATAGAGGCGAGATAGAAAGAACAAGATAGAGAGTTCGCAAAAAGGGCCAAGTCCATAGGCCATTTCAATCAGAGAGGTGGTGGCAGACCATTTCAGAAAGGTAAATCAGCAGAACCTCGCCCCGTATCGCGGCCAAAGGTCCCGTCCCAAAATTCGGGGAATGATCGAAGAATAGAATTTCGGGAGCAAAAGTTAGCTCCCAATCTCGCCTAGTATGGTAACAAGTGGTTTTCAAGACCCTATCCGCAAGAATCGCAATAAAAGGCATCCAGGAGTTTGTCGCTTAGGTATGGATGGTTGCTTCGGATGTGGGTAGCTATAGGACTTCTTGAGAGTTTGCCCGTCAGCGAAGCAGGGCAGTGTAGCACAATCCACTAGTTCAGCAGCCCCTCGTGCTTCTCAAGCCCAGTCAGGGCGTGGTGCGACTAAGTCTGGTAACACAGGCTGCATGTATGCTTTAGCCGGTCATCAGGATACAGAGGCTCGTGGAAACGTAGTCACAAGTATTCTATCAATCTTCAGTTTCAGTGATTTTGCCCTTATAGACCCAGGCTCTACTCTTTCTTTCGTTTCATTTCTAAAAAGTTTGGGGTAGAACTCGAAAAGTTGCATGAACCTTATGAAGTGTCTACTCCAGTTGGAGAATCAATTTTAGCGTACGTATCTATAGGGGTTATCTAGTCAGAGTTTATCATCGTCTTACCACAACAGATCTTGCAGAACTAAAAATAGTAGACTTTGATGTAATCATAAGCATAGATTGGTTAGCATCTTGTTATGCCATAGTAGATTGTACAGCCAAAACATTTCAGTTCAGATTTCCTAATGAGCCAGTCTTAGAGTGGAGTGGTGATTCAGTAACGCCCAAGGGTAGATTTATTTCCTATCTTAGAGCCAAAAAGATGATTTTCAAGGGGTATATTTACTACTTAGTCCGAGTCAGGGATGCAGATGCCGTACTCCAACTCTCCAGTGAGTATCAGTTGTCAGTGAGTTTTTAGAATTTTTTCCAGATGATCTACCCGGAGTCCCTCCCGATAGGGAAATTGACTTTGGGATTGACCTGCTTCCCGACACTAAGCCGATATCTATTCCGCCGTATAGAATGACCCCAGCAGAATTAAAAAAGTTAAAAGTCTTGAGGGATCTTCTTGATAAGAGATTTATAAGGCCAAGTGTCTCACCTTAGGGGCGCACCGGTCTTGTTTGTCCAAAAGAAAGATGGATCCTTACATATGTGCATAGACTATCGCTAGTTGAACAAAGTCATCATTAAGAATAAGTATCCTTTTCCCAGAAGAGATGATTTATTTCATCAACTTTACGGTGCTCAGTGTTATTCCAAGATTGACCTCAATCAGACTACCATCAATTAAAGGTTAAGGGAGTTGATATCCCAAAAATCGCTTTCAAAACCCGTTATGGTCATTTTGAGTTTCTTGTCATGTCCTTTGGGTTGACGAATGGATCAGCGGCTTTCATGGATCTTATGAACAGGGCGTTCAAGACGTATCTTGATTTATTTGTCATTGTATTTATTGATGCTATTCTGGTATACTCCCGTAGTGAGGTTGACCATGCAGAACACCTCAGAATAGTATTGCAGACACTCAAGGATCGTGAACTTTATGCAAAATTCTCAAAGTGCGAGTTTTGGCTAAAGTCAGTGGCATTCCTAGGCCACGTAATTTCGGTGAGAGGGTGTTAAAGTCGATTCTCGTAAAATTGACACCGTTAAGAATTGGCCCACCCACATCGCATCGATATCGAGAAGTTTCTCGGGTCCGGCGTGCTACTACAGGAGTTTTAATGAGGGCTTTTCCTCAATCTCAGCTCCGTTGACTAAGTTGACTCAGAAAAAGGTTAAGTTTCAGTGGTCCGATACATGCGAGCAGAGTTTCGAAGATTTGAAGAAAAGGTTGACTTCTGCTCCAGTTTTGATGCTACCAGAGGGAACCGAAGGGTTGGTAGTCTATTGTGATGCTTCAGGAGTTGGTCTCGATTGTGTTTTAATGTAGCATGGTAAGGTTGTAGCTTACGCATCTAGATAGCTTAAAGTTCATGAAAAGAATTATCCGACTCATGATCTAGAATTGGCAGCAGTAGTCTTTGCACTGAAGATATGGCGTCACTATTTGTATGGAGTACATGTTGATATTTTCACCGATCATAAAAGTCTGCAATATATCTTCAGGCAAAGAGAGTTGAATCTTAGACAGAGAAGATGGCTCGAATTTCTTAAGGACTATGATGTAGATATTCTCTATCATCCAGGGAAAGTGAATGTTGTAATCGATGCTCTCAGTCGGCGTTCTATGGGAAGTTTAACCTATGTTGATGCAGATAAGAGAACTATGACCAAGGAAGTTCACCGTTTGGCCAGTCTTGGGGTTCGACTTCTAGACTCTAAAGATGGTGGTGTTGTTGTTCAAGATAGATCTCAATCCTCGTTAGTCGGATAGATCTCAATCCTCGTTAGTCGTTGAAGTGAAGGAAAAGCAGTTTCGTGATCCCTACCTGTTGCAGCTAAAGGAGGGAATTCACAAGCATAAGACGATGGCTTTTGAACAAGGGGGAGATGACGGTACCCTGAGATACCGAAAGGATTATGCGTTCCAGATGTAGATGGGCTCAGAAATAGGATTGTGTCAGAAGCTCATCATTCCAGGTATTCCATTCACCCATGTTCCATGAAGATGTATCATGATCTTAAGGAGATTTATTGGTGGAATAACATGAAGAAGAATGTAGGAGATTTTGTTGCGAATTGTCAGCAAGTGAAAGCTGAACACCAAAGGCCTGGTGGCTTGGCTCAGAATATTGATATTCCTGTCTGGAAATCGGAGATGATCAATATGGACTTTGTATCAGGTCTACCTCGTTCAGCTAGGAGGCATGACTCTATTTGGGTGATCGTTGACCAGATTACTAAGTCGGCGCACTTTTTGTCAGTCAAGACCACAGATTCAGCAGAAGATTACACCAAATTATATGTTAATGAAATTATCAGATTGCATGGTACCCCATGTCTATTATTTCAGATCGTGTTGCTCAGTTCACAGCGAACTTCTGGAAATCTTTCCAGAAAGAATTAGGTACCAAGGTTAATCTCAACACAGCTTTTCATCCGCAGACAGATGGTCAGGTAGAGCGTACCATTCCGACTCTTAAGGACATGTTGAGAGCTTTTGTTCTTGATTTTAAAGGTAATTGGGATGATAACCTACCTCTTATTTAGTTTTCTTACAATAACAGCTACCATGCTAGTATTGGGATGGCACCGTTTGAAGCTCTTTATAGACGGAGGTGTAGATCACCAATTGGTTTGTTCAAAGTTGGTGAAGCAGAGTTGTTAGGACGCATTTGGTCTATCAGGCTATGGAGAAGGTCAAGTTAATTCAAGAACATCTGAAAACGGCTTAGAGTCGCCAGAAGTCTTACACAGATGTGAGGCAGAGAGATCTAGAATTTGAAGTTAATGATTGGGTTTTCTTCAAAGTTTCACCTATAAAGGGTGTTATGAGATTTGGGAAGAAAGGAAAGCTTAGTGCCAGATATATTGGACCATATAGAATTCTGAGAAGGGTTGGTCAAGTGGCTTATGAGCTTGAATTTCCACAAGACTTGATTTCTATGCACCCAGTGTTTCATGTGTCCATGTTGAGTAAGTGTATGGGAGACCCGTCGTTGGTTGTCCCAACTGATAGCATCACAGTTAAGGATGGTTTGACTTATAAGGTAATCCCAGTAGCAATCCTTGATCGTCAGGTTCACAAATTGAGAGCTAAAGAAGTAGCATCAGTAAAGGTTTTATGGAGAAGTCCGAAAGTCGAAGAGGCTACATGGGAAGCCAAAGAAGAAATAAAGTCCAGATACCCCTATCTCTTTGAAGAGTCAGCAGAAATTGGTGAAGGTAACGTACTTTCTCCTCTCAGATTTATCCTTCTATAGTTTCCCCGTCTTCAGTATTCAACCAGTTAGACAGTCAGCTTAGTAGTTATTCAGTTCAGCAGATAATTCAGTTCAGCCCCATTCAATTCTGTTTGCATGTGTTCATGCCAGTTAGTGTGCATATGTTTCAGCAGTTACTTTTAACCAAAATCTATCATTCGAGGATGAATGATCCCAAAAGGGAGATATTGTAACACCTCAGACCTTTAACTTAACCTTTGACCATGATTCTAGACTTGGAAAACCAGATAAAGAATGTGGGAATTGAAAATTTCTTTACAGTTATCAGATGGGGATTTACGCCCCAGAATACGGATCGTATTTCAATATACGACCCGTATTACAAATCATAATTGGCATCTAAATCGCGGTGTATTCTAGAAATTGGCTCAGGAAATTTTATAGTTAAATACGAACCGTATTTTAAAATACGGCTCGTATTTGATGGTCTATTTAGTAAGGAGTTTGTGCAGTGTTTTTGTCCATTGAGCATGCTTAATTACGGTCCAGGTTTACAGACCGTATTTCTCAGCCCGCACCAAAAACTATAAATACCTGGTTTCAGTTCTAATTTTATTTTTACAAGTTTCTAAAACCCTAGCACGACTTATTTTTCCTCTCCAACCCCAAGAACTCAAAGGTAAGCAAGTTTTACCCATTCCAATCAAATTCTATTATGCATTTAGATAATCTAAGATAGAATTCATTGTTCTCAACCTAGGCTTTTCATGAAAACCCACAAATAAGGTTTGAGACACAGGCTTTTGTGTTCTTCTTAGAATTTAGACTTTTGGATTGAGGATTGTGAAGCAAATAAGGTATGTGAGGCTAACTATCTACGTTAGGGAATGTTCATGATTCTCCCTATGACTCACTCTTCATACTTATCAATAAATTGACTGAGAATACAGTTTAGCCCTAGTTTCTTGAATAGTTGTAGAATTGTTATCTTCTAGGCTTATAGTTTCAGAATTCGTTCATGGTGATAAATTTGAATATCATGAACTCAGTACGTAGTCAACATAGACTTGTGAATTGTATCTCATGAGTCTTAGTATGAATACTTAGAATTATTGTAAACAGTTACTAGTTTCATCTTCATAATCAGTAATCAGTATTATGTTATCAGTTGTATCTCAGTCTCAGTGCTTGTTATTGAATACCTATATTAGGGCATCAGGCCCACAGATATGAACCTAAGGCCACAGATTATGTATACGTATACTTAGGCATCATGCCACAGATTTTACATGCATATTATTATTATTGGACCTAAAGCCACAGACAGTAAACAGGTTATTCATTATTCAGGACATGGAGTATCCATATTTTTACTTCGTTTCGACCAATTATCAAAGATTTCGGCCCATTTCGGTTCGACTTATTATTTCATTCGGTTGCTTTACATACCAGTACAATTCCAGTGTACTGACGTCCCATTTGCTCGAGGCCTGCATCTCATGATGCGGATAATTAACATTGGGTGCGGACGCGGCTCGCCTGAGGCTTTCGGATTCACTAATCGGTGGTGAGCCTCGGTTCTCGAGGCCTTATCTTTGTCTTTATATTCGCCGGCTAGTAGATGAGTATTTCAAGATTAAGGTATGTCGGGGGCCTTGTCCCGATAGTCAGTCAGTATTTTCTTTTTTAGTAGAGGTTTTATAGATTACAGTCAGTCAGATATTTCAGTATTTTGTTGGACTATTGAGTTAGCTCTTTTGGCTACCACTTATTCAAGATTGCGTACTTTTAGTATTTCTTCCGCACAGATATATTTCAGTCAGTTATTCTCACTCGATTATCATGTGTTTATCATACTTAGATATCAGTATACCACATGTTGATCCAGCCAATCAGTTAGTTCTCTCGGTCGCATGCAGATAGGCACTGAGTTCCGTGTTACGCCCAGGCCATGGTTCGGGGCGTGACACTGTTGTTGCTAAAAATGATCTTCTGTTGCTTGTGGTAAAAATGATATCAATCTTGTTTATGATGAGTCTACTTGGTTTGTGGATCAGGTGCCACATCTCACGCCAAAGAAGGAATTATTTTCTTTTTATACTCCTGGTAATTTTGGAGTGTTACGAATGGGAAATAATAGTAAGGTAGAGGTATTTTGCATTGGCACAGTTTTCCTGAAAAGTAGGAACAGTTCAAGCTTGGTTCTTAACAATGTCAAGCATGCTCCAGATGTTCGTCTGAATTTAATTTCTGTAGGAAAGCTTGATGATGAGGGTTATGATAAAACCGTTGGTAGTGGCCAGTGGAAGCTTCTTAAAGGTTCAATGGTTGTGGCTCAAGGTAACAAGATATCTGACTTGTACTTATTTCAGGGCTCCAGTTGTGGTGACTCAGTAAATTTGGTGGAGAATGATTCTTCATCAGAGTTATGGCATAGACGGCCGAGTCATATGAGGAGAAGAGGATTGATAACTTGGCTAAGAAGAATTTGCTTTCTGGAGTGAAACAAGCAAAGTTAAAGAGATGTGTTCATTGCTTAGCCGGGAAATAGAAAAGAGTTTCCTTTCAAAGTCATTCCCCTTCAAAAAAGCTTGATTTCTTTGGTGTTTGTACATTCTGATTTGTGTAGTCCTTTTAAAGTAAGCTCTCGTTGTGGTGCGCATTACTTTGTGACTTTTATTGCTGATCATTCTCGCAAACTCCGGGTATTTCCTTTGAAGTCCAAGGATCAAGTACTTGATGTGTTCAAGACTTTTAGGCCTTGGTTGAGTAAGAACGAGTGGAAGAAACTAAAATGCATCCGCTCGACAATGGTGGTGAATACATTGGTCCTTTTGATAATTATTATAGACAACGGGGTATTTGGCATCGTAAAACTCCTCCAAAGACTCCTCGCTAAATGGTTTAGCGAGAGAGGATGAACAGAACTCTAGTTGAGAGGGTTAGATGTCCGCTTTCGGATGCTAAGTTGCATTCTTTTGAGCGTAGCACTTAATACTCGCTTAAGTTATCAATTTATCTCCTACCGTTGCTTTGGATGGTGATGTCCCCGACGAGTTTGGTTTGGTAAGGATGTCTCTTATGCTCATCTGAGAGTCTTCGGGTGTAAGGCCTTTGTACATGTTCCTAAAGATGAGAGGTCAAAGCTGGAAATTAAAACTAGGCAGTGTATCTTCATTGATTATGGTCAAGACGAATTTGGCTATTGTTTCTATGATCCAGTTGAGAAGAAACTTATTAGAAGCCATGAAGACAATTGAAGATTTTGACAAAGCTGAGAAGGTTGATTATCAGAGTAGTGAGAGCTTAGTTGATGTTGATCCAGTTCCTGTGACTGTAGCACCTGAAGAAAATCTTCAAAATGATGAAATTCAAGTTGATAATAAAGATAATGATCATGTTCAGAATGACCAGCATGATGTTGTTGATGCTCCGGTGGAAGATGATGTGGTTGGACAAAGAACTGTATCCTGTTATTGATGCTCCGAGAGTTCTCTCAGAAGATCTATTAGAGAGAAAGTACCTTCATCTCGTTATTCTCTCAATGAGTTTGTACTCTTTCGACGGGGGCGAACCTGAAAGTTTTGATGAAGCCATGGATGGCGAAGAAAAAGAAAGGTAGTTTAATGCTATGCAAGATGAGATTAAATCATTGCATCATAATCATACATTTGATCTGGTTAAGCTTCCTAGAGACAGAAAAGCTTTGAAAAATAGGTGGGTTTTCGGGGTGAAACATGAAGATGGTAACCCAGTTCCACGGTACAACGCTAGATTGGTTGTCAAGGGATTTAATCAGAAAAAGGGAGTTGATTTTGATGAAATGTTTTCTCCAGTTGTGAAGATGTTATCCATTCAGGTTGTTCTGGGCTAGGCTGCAAGTCTAGATTTAGAGTGTTGCTTGATCACCGGGATGGCGGTTTCCTCCACATAGTCAGGAGGGGGAGAATTGTTGGGTTTTTGAGTTTTCCTTTCCTATGTGGAATTGGATTAATAAAACCCAATCCAATTTGGACCAAGCCACTTCTGTCGTAAAATCCTCTATATATAGGATCAGCTTAGGTCTTATTTTTATAACATAAGAGTGAATTCATAGCAGTCATATAGAGAGAATAGGTGATTTTTGGACTAGTGAAAATCAACCACAGCAGTCCACTTAAAATTGTGTTTACCAATTTGTTAACCGTTAGATCGTGCTGAAATTTGAATTAGGTGTTCTCAACATCTGGTTCTTGGATTTCACGGTGAAGATCGGAGTTTGTGGTCTGTAGCTCCAGTTTTTTAGTACAAACAGTAGCTCATTTTTGGGGGTGATTTCTCTCCTTTCTTCACTAGTTTTGGTGCTATCGTTTATGTATTGTTGCTGAGTGTTTGTGTTATATCCCGTATTTTGTACGTTGGAATATTTTAAGTTAGTTGCGACAAATTATGGGCAAGGCTATTTATTTTCGATTTTGTGTAATGCACAAGATGCTTATGAATTTTATTGGATGGAAATATTAAGGAAAGTTAGGGGATAGAAGTTGCAAAATGTATTTCATGAAAATGGCCAAGTGGCCGTGGGGTCATGTGGGCCACCACCCATGACTTGGCCAATTACCTTAAGCCATGAGATGTACATGTGTTCACTTTATATTTGTAGGGGATATATACATATAGACCAAAGATGACAAGGCAAGACAATTATTCATCTTTCACCACTTAAGAGAATTCAAGAAACTTGGAGAACCATGGAGGCCATATTCGGCCACAAGCTAGCCGAAAATGATGCCAAGGAAATTTATCAAGAAAAATAATTTTCTCCTATCTTTTCAACCAATTGGAAGGTCCTTATTAATGTGGAGTGGTTGTTGGAGCAAGCAAAGTATTCGTTCTTGCAAGGCTCAACCTTAGCCAAGTTGAAGAACTAAGTGGAAAAGGTAAGGTTCAATCCTCTTTTACATGTGTTATGGATGGCTTGTACATGTTGTAGTGTATGGAAATGAATGAAATTCATGAAGTCTTGCATGTTGGTGTTGTAGCCGTGAGTGGGCTGTTTTGGTGCAGAAGGAATGGACAAATTTTGTTTTGTATTTTGATTGTTGTTGTTGTGGATTCTATGATGTAAAATGAAGTTTTAATGATCCAAGTTGAAGTTATGATCGTGTGGGCTGAATTGGAAGATAATGCGAATTTAACATAGTTGCTTGAATTTATGGAAGTAATGTTGCCAATGTGTGGATTGTTGATGTAGTGTATGAATTTGGAGGAAAGAAATGTGTTGTTGTTGTTCCTATGGAAATTGGAAGATTTCGGGTGAAGTAGTATATTGATTGGGTTGTTTTGAATATTGTGCGGATTGTTTGAAATGTTCTTGAACCTCGTTTGAATGTTCTCGGATTAGTACTTGAACCTGTGAGCGTTGATGTTGGTTTGAATGTATGTAGTCGAATTGAATATAAATGGAATGTTGTCGAATTATGTAGAAAAGAGTTACTAGCGTTATAATGCGTTTTGAATTGATTATTGATGTTGTTAATATGGTTGTTGGTATTGTTGTTGAAGAGTTGGGCGAGTTGAATTCTGGGATGTTGAATTTATAGGGGAGATGCGCCGAATTTCTGTAAATAAAGTGCTAGCTTAGAATTGGATTCCTAAGTGCTTATGACTAATGTTAGTATCTAATGACGCTATTGTAGATCTTGGGATGTCGAAACTTAAGTCGGATTAGCTTAGGAAGCGGACGAGGTATGTAAAGCCTAACCTTTCTTTCTTTTGGCATGTCTTAGTTGCAAGTAGGCTATGATACGAGCCTCATGGTAACTCTACTCTTAAGATCCGAGCATGTATATGATTCTTATTCACTTCTTGATACTAGCGTTCTTAGTATGGTCGTACTATGGTTCTTGTGTCTTTTGTATGATTGAATAATAAATGTTGCATGAAGAATTTTGTTTTTAAAGAGTTCTATAACTACGAACGACCGTAACTTTCACAGACGGGCTCGGATCGCTTCGAAACGTTCGTAGAAGATTTTATAACGAATAATATCCCTAACCTTTCATAGGCGGGCTCGGATTGGTTTGATACTTGTCCGTGGGCCCCCGAGACTTTTCTATGTTTGGTTCTAACGACTTTCTGAAAGAACTTAATGTGACTATCGTCTTAACCCCCGAGTATGATTACTTACTTATCTGTTGAGTCTGTAATGATGTCTTATATGCATATGGTTACTCACGATTCTGCTCGTGCATTCTGTTGTTACATCTTTCGCCGAGTCCCGGGCCGGTTATGTCATCGTGCGCACTATGCTATATTCTGAAGTATGATGTGTTTTCCGAAGTATGATGTGTTACGAAGTATGATGTGATACGAAGTATGATATGTTACGAAGTATGATGTGATACGAAGTATGATGTGTTACGAAGTATGATGTGATACGGGGTATGATGTGTTTGGAGATATACAATATTCTGAAGTATGATGTGTTATGGCGCCAAAGATGGGGTGGCGACCATGTTCTGTTCGCCGGGTCCCATTACGGACCGCATATGGTATATGATATGATAATATGATAATATGATGATTCTATTTACCGAGTCCCTCACTAGAGGGCCGGGTACGGTATATATATGATGATGACATGATGATACGATGATTTTATTTACCGAGTCCCTCACTAGAGGGCCGGGACACATTATATAGACATATGTACGGGATGATTATTTACTTATGTTTCTAAGTCCCATAATGAATTGGATATGATATTGGCATGCATGATTTGTGTTTCAAAAGTAAGTATTTTGATACCCTGGATATTGTACGCATTTTACGTACTTCTTACTTTGGTTATACCGGTTTACGTATTTCATGCTTTACATGCTCGTATATATTCCGTCGACCCCTTTCTTCGGGGGCCTGCGTTTCATGCCACGCGGGTGTATACGGATGAGTAGAGAATTTTAGTAAGACGTCCACCGGATTGGCGAGCTCCATTTCCTTCGGAGTCCGCCGAGTCAGAGTATTTATGTTATGGTATCTTGGTTTATGTTAGAGACCTTGCAGACAGAGTTACGTATGTAACATGTCAGCTTTGTAAGCGGCTCTGTAAGCCGATGTGTCATTATGCATTTTGTTACAGATTTCATATGTTTACAGATTTTACCTGATTTGAGAAAGACGAATAGTATGTTGTTCTTAAAAAACTTTCTTTATGCATTCCTTTCATGATTTAAGGGCCCAGTAAGATTATGTGTATCACGAGGATCAGCGGGTTCGCTCGGCCCTAAGTCAGGGTCGGGTGCCCATCATACCCTATCAAGTTAGGGTGTGACAGTTTGGTTTTGATGTTGTAGCCATTTGGAGAACATTGTTGTAACTCTTGTTGATTTTAGTGGAGCTTTTGTGGGCCAGAGGTCCCGTGGATGTTTTCTCTTCACTTTTGAAGGGGTTTTACCACGTGAATTTGGTGTCTCTTATATTGATTTACTTTTGCTTGCTTTGTTATTTTGTTGTTGGTACAGTTGCTGTCCGGATTTCTATTTGTGCTAGTATTTATTGTCTTCTCTTGGTTCAAATAGTGTGGGAAGTTTTGACTTGGGTATTTCTTCCGCTGTTATCTCATCTTGCAATTTAGTTGTTGCTTGTTTCTTCCCAACAAACATTGTCGGGGAATAAATTGGTTTACCGCATCAAGTATTGGGCGAATGGGCCTGTTGAGCGGTTTAAATCTTGCCTCATTGCTCAAGGTTATTCTCAACAACCAGGTTTGGACTATACTAATACTTTTGCCCCAGTTGTTAAGTACAGTACAATCCATATGGTACTTTCCTTGGCCTTGCAACATAATTGGTTCATGCACCAATTAGATGTTTCTAATGCGCTTCTCCATGGTAAATTAACTGAAGATGCTTTTATGCGGCAACCAAGAGGGTTTGAGGATCCAGATAATCCTACCTATGTTTGTAAACTGAATCGTGCTCTTTATGGTTTGAAACAGTCACCGAGAGCTTGGTTTCATTGTCTGGAGACGTTCTTACTAGACCTGAGGTTTGTTAATTCATCCTTTCATCATAGTATGTTTATTTATAAGTCTGGCAGCAGTATTTTGGTCCTCCTTATATATGTTAATGACATAGCTATATTTGGTTCTTCACAAGTGTTAATTGACCATTTCATTGCCTCTATGAAATTTGAGTTTTCGATGAAGAATTTGGGACCTCTCCGTTATTTCTTGGGTGTTGAATTGTTACCCAACTCAGATGGACTTCTCTTGCTTTAACGCAAATACATCTCGGACCTTCTTATCCAATTTGATCTTACACAGGTGAAACCTGTTCTTACACCTATTCATAGTAAGTTTGATTGGCATTCCCTTACTTCACCCTTGTTGGATAATCCTGCTATATATTGACAAATGGTTGGTTGCCTATAATACTCTTCTTTTACAAGAACAGATATCCAGTTTGCGGTTAATATATGTTCACAATTCCTTCATCAACCTCGTCAACATCATCTCCAAGCTGTAAAACGGATCTTTCGTTATCTCAAAGGTACCTCAGATTTCCGGTTACAACTTTTCAAGGAAACATCTTCAACACTCACAATATTTTCCGGCTCTGATTGGGCTGGGTGCGCTGCAAGTAGGCGTTCAACTACTAGATTTTGCATATTTCTTGGTACAATTTGATCTCTTGGTCTACTAGGAAGCTACCAACAGTAGCTCGTTCTAGTACAGAAGCCGAGTACCTAGTACTTGCTGTCGCTGCTATGAAGCTACTTGGTTACAGTTCTTGTTACTTGATCTCGGTGTTGTTCTCTCCTCCTTTGTGGTAGCTAAATGTGATAATATTGGAGCAATTCACTTGGCTCATATTCCATTGTTTCATTCTAGATCAAAGCATGTTGCTCTGGATTATCATTTTATCGGTAAGAAAGTTAGTCGTGGTGATCTTAATGTTTCTCATGTTCACACATCTCAATAGTTAGCTGACATTTTTACTAAAGCTCTCCGGACATCACGGTTCAAGCTTCTTCTCTCCAATCTTCATGTTCGAACTCCCATTCATATTGAGGGAGGGTGTTAGGATTATATTATATCTAGTTTGTAGTTATCTATATTTACTTTATATTTATCTCTTAGCTACAATATGTACTATATAAGTCAATGTAATGTAAGGTAAAAACACACCGGCTTGTAAACTTCAACTGGAAGGGATAAATATATCATTTTTATGAGATAAATGCATCCACTACATGAGATAAATATGTACAATTAGATAAGAAAAGTACAATGAATAGATAGAATCCTAATTGGAATGGAAGCGGCTCCCTCCAGTGGACTTACTCTCCAGTTCGTCCGGTGCATCACTAATCTAATTACACATGTTTCCTTTTAAATCTAAAGGTCCAAATCTATCTAACCAAACCATCTCCTAAATCGTGGTTAAACCTGGATCAATACCAATATGACAAGTTAGAAGCATCCGAAAGTATTACTGTGGATTAGATTAATTTAAAAAGTGTAAATAAAAATTTATATATTCGGAGACTATATATAATGTACTATAAGTTATAATTCTTCTCATCTCAAAATTTTCAGACTTAAATCGGATTAGATTAATTTAATATTTTAAAATAAAAATTTAAATATTTGGAAACTCTACATAAAGTACTATAAGTTGTAATGTTTCTCCTGTCAAATTTTTTGGAGCTAATTTAGATTAAACTAATTCAAACTTTTAAAATTAAAATTTATATATTCGAAAACTATACATAAAGTACTATAAGCTGTCATTTTTCTCATCTCACATTTTTCGGAGCTAAATTAGATTAGATTAATTCAAAATCTTAAAATTAAAGTTTATCTATTCGAAAACTACACAAAAAGTACTATAAGTTATAATAATTAAACAAAATCTCATGAAAATATTTATAAAAGGAAATTGGTGGAAGATAAAAATGGAAAAGCAAACTGATGACAACAAGATTTTTGCCCACGTATATGCTGCCAATAAGGAAATAATAAAATAGAGAATTAAATTGGTATTGATCTAGATCTTATCCACGGTTTAATCATGGTTTAGAAGGTGTTTTGGTTAAACAGATTTGGACCCTTAGATTTAAAAGGGAACAGATGTAATTAGATTAGTGATGCCTTTGGACGCGATAAGCGGAGCCGAGGATTTTTGCCGAGAGTGTTCAAAATATAAAAAGAACATACGAAGAATTGCTAAGGGTTCAACATCTACTATATATACATAAAAAATAATTTTAACTTTGTAAAAACAGTATTTTTTTTCCGCCGAGGACCCCCTCGGCTCTATGTGGGTCGACCACTGACTGGACGAACTGGACAGTAAGTCCACTGGATGGGAGCCGCTTCCGATTTGAATGGAAAGTTGTGTATGGGAGCGAGAAGGGTGGTATTTACGGGTGAACGAGTTTAATGGCCTTATACAAATAGTAATAGAATTCTATGACAAACTTGGCATTGAAACAAAAATCAAAGAGGCATTTGAGTTGATAGTGACATTAAAATTGCAACAAAACAGAAATTAACATGTAACTAGAATACTTAACGTACCGGTTTCTATTATGACTTTCTCATTAATATTGTTGCAACGGAAATGATTCCAACTGCTCCACCTAAAATGTTTTTTTTTTCTTTGGTTAGCAATGGAGAGATAGAAGACAGGAAAGATCTTTATGTGCCAAGCAGTTATACTATATTTTAATATATATTTATATTTATATATAATATAAAGTATATTTATATTTATATATAATATAAATATAAGATGTTCTGCGATGTAACACCTTTCAGTAATGACTATCATTCTTATTTATCTTTTTTTTTTTCTTTCTTTGCCCTTTTCCTTTATTTTAAAATTGATGTGATATATATTAAAAGCCAAAAAAGTCACTCTCTTAATTCTATTAATTACACCTCTCAATTCTCTTAATTACACATTTTCCACTTCCTCTATAACCATTGGTAGTGGTACTCTTCGACTATATTTTTCACCTCCTAGAGGACTTTTTTTATTCGTCTTTTCATTTATCTTTTTTATTCGTCTTTTCATTTATCTTAATTTAAAAAAGAATAACATCTGTAACTTACCTCTTTATTGGGAGGTTATGACTTTTCAAATCCATAACCCCCAACAATTAAAGAGTTATAAATTGCGTCTTTCCTTTTGTTTTTGATCTCAATAAATTGCATCTTCCCTACGTGATAAGAAACATCGCCTTGGGGGACGTGGTTTTATTTTGAAATTTTCCTCCGCCAAAGCATGAACAAGCCAGATGCACATGCTGAACAACGTGGTGGACATTAGCTATGCCAAAGAAATTTCTTTTTCCCAGTAGCACTTGTTTTTAACGGTGCTACAGTTTAATTCTATTCATCTTTTTTTAATTTTTTATACATGTTTCTTTTTACATATGTATGTCATGCCTTACATATACTAAGTTATAGATAAACAAGAAAATATACATATAGATATATGAACTTACTTTTTTGTCTTTTAGATAGGATTAGAGCCAAGTCGTGGGTGTTAGAGATTGGAGATTTTAGTTACACCATCTATTTATGTTTCTTTCTTTTGTTTTCTATTTTTATTCTATATTTAATCTTTTTTAATATGTTAATTGTTCAAGTGTAATTTCTTTGTTGAATTTATTGTTGGGATTTTGAAAAATATTTTGAGAGTATACATCACCATTGTTAGTGTATGCACTATTTTTTTTCTTTTCTTTGTGAATTGCCTTTATAACTTGCTTCATTCTTTTTTCTTACTTTTTTCGTTTCTAATTCTGGTTAGATGTTCCATTTCTCCTACGATATGGATTTAGTGAAAAGGTATGAAAGCAAAATTCAAGAAATAGTAGCAAAATTGTTTTACTTATAAAGTACCATTAGTTCAAAGCATGGGGAATCTGTCGATTATTTGAGATTAAATTATGTACTTCATTCAGAAGATTTTAAAGTCACCATTAAGACACTCATTTATTTTCATGTTATTCCAAATCTTTTATCAGTTTGGTCTTATAGAGAGGTCCGCAACTTTGTTGCCAACTAGGTTATCATAATTGTTGATGTTCTTTAAACCTTGTATTCATGTTTGTTGTCACCAA
Organism: Lycium ferocissimum; assembly: GCF_029784015.1. Classification (NCBI taxonomy): domain Eukaryota; kingdom Viridiplantae; phylum Streptophyta; class Magnoliopsida; order Solanales; family Solanaceae; genus Lycium; species Lycium ferocissimum. The sequence goes on from NW_026718266.1 coordinate 288,584, forward strand.
TGTTTCCTTTTCGTTAAACTGATAATATTTTTTTAATATTTGCTATTAGAAAAAGGTTAGTTCCTACATTCAATTCAGTTTTTCGCGCACAAATTTACTAGTTAAGAGATAAAGCTCAAAGTAAGGGGGGTGTAATGGCACTCCAAACAGAAAATAAAATAGTAATTAGTAATTACATCAAAAGTAAAAATGAAGAATATAAAGAATAATAATTTGAAAAAAAAAAGCAGAATTTGTTGTTGCACCTATTTCAGTCCATACCGAAGAGAAATGTTGAAGCCCGGCACAAAGTTAACTACAAATCAAACATAGAACAGTGGGACGACAGGTTCTCATGTGGCATTATATAGAAGATTGTACTATATATGTTTAAGATTGTACGATATACTCTATATGTTTATCCTTTCGTTTTTTTGAGTTTAACATTCTACTCAATACCTCCGAAGATTGTATATACTCTATATGTTTATCCTTTCGTTTTTCGAGTTTAACATTCTACTCAATACCTCCGAGAGAAAGATACTACGCCCCACTGTTTTATTGATGTGTCTTATCTTCCTTTATAGTACGTTTAAAAAAGAAAATAACTTACTTTTTTATATTTAATAACGCAAATATCAATATCATACATAACATACTTAAGATCATGCTATTCAAAGACATTTTAGTACATTACACAAATATTTTTACTTTAAGATTACAAATTTAAGAACTTCTTTATTTTCTTAAACTCTATATCCAGTCAAACTAGGAACAAATGAAACGTATCATTGAATATGAAATGTGAAAAAGTAGAAGATAAAAGAATAATGAATGTGGAAATGTACCGTACCCCATGGGAGGAGTCAAGGCAAGTCCATTAGAGAGCAAGTTGCGTCTAATGTCAAGCCCCATCTCAGCCGTGGCAAACATCAATAGGCTTAATGCCACTAGTAATTTGGCAGCTTTGACCCTTATATCCATCACAACAGCTACCACTAAAACCACTTCTACCACTATTTGAGTGTAGTTTCTCCACTAGAACCTGCTACTCTCAAGCTGCTGCTAATACAACTAATAATACTGCTATATATTTCTCTCCTTCTTTAATGGATCTTAACTATGTGCTTGAGCGTACATGTGCATAGGCACTTGAGCATAGTTAATTAGCGCCAGCAAAAGTTAAGGGATAGACATATGGCTAAAGCATTTTTATATTGTCCTAACAACTGCATCATAGACCTTTTGTACGGATCTAGCTTCCCAATTTATTACTATCATATTTGTATAATGAATATTACGTACTAACATAATTATTGGGAAAAACTATTGGGTCGGTCCAGCATAATGGTATTCATTAGCCCATTCTTCTAAATCCTACATGTAAGCATATCATTATGGGGAGTTCGGAATCAAAATGACCCAATAAAAAAAGACTTGAATCAAAATACTCTAGAAAAAAAAAAGTGGTATAAAAGTACCATACTTAACCGTAATGGCACCGTTAAGTCCTTTAATGCAGTATTTTACTGCGCTAAAGGATATCCATTCTCTCCTTTAGCGCAGTAAAATACTGCGCTGTAGGACTTTTTTGTTTTGGTTAAACTCTTTTTCTTTTACATTTTCACACTTTTTTAAGTACTTTAGCCATAGATTAATCATGCTTCGAGACTCTGGAACTTCAATATTTTATATAGAACCCTACTTATTTTTGTGCGATTAATAAGGTAGGTTCACTACATCAAGGATATGCAAAACTTTGGATTGTCATTTTAGTGGTTGAAAAAGTGGTCGAAGTAAGTTTTTGTTTGAAGACTTGTTGTCATTAGCTTTAAGTTATTTATATGTTAGGGTTTCAAGTTATTTTTTAATTAATGCGTAACTTTATTTTGAATGTGTCACGATTTTTTTTTATTATCAATTTAGGATGTGACACTATAAACGATAATAAAGAATAAGATAATATTTATAAATTTAAATAGATATGCAAATAATATATAATATTTACTTAAAATGTACAACTTAATTGTATATACACTATCGTGGATGGGTCCCACATATGGTATGCCTGAGACTATCCTTAGGCCTAGGGTTCATACCGTCCCCACCGCCCTTGCCATCGTCTCCATCCGTCTTTTTCCCCTTAGTAAAGGGTGCTCTAAGCCATGATCATCCCTCGCCCTTGCGCCCTTCTACATAACGTGCTTCTTCTTGGGATCTAGTCCCGCTGGTACGCTCGGAATCTCAGGCTGATCTAGTTCTGGAAATGAGAGCTCATCCTCGTCGGGAGATGCCACCGCAGGCGCCAAAGGATGAACCTGAAGTATATATAAAAATTAGTACCAGTTCTTATTTATATTGAATACATTAACATTTGTTAAATAATCAAACCTATGTATCGACGAGTGCCTGAGTAGGCTCATGAGTGACCTCCTGAGATGGGTTTGGTGCAGAATATGAAGTAGTCTCATGGACGAGATGTTGAGAGGCTGAAGCTGGAGCGGTGTGTTGTTCGAGGTCCAAATAAAGGTTAAAAAAGTTAAAGTAATATTCACCTTATATTGAATAAAATTAAGTTTTACTAAAAATCTTACTGTGGCTTGACAGTCTCATGAGAAAACACATGGGGCTCGGCAGGCCCATGAGAAAATGCCTGAGTGGGGCGCTCTGGTGAACCCACGGACGCCGAATCCTAAAATATGAAAAATTACGAAATAATAAGTAACATATATATTTTTAATGTGTTAAATAAGTATTTTAAATACTAACTGGGATTAAAAAGTCATTGAAGTCAAGAATCCTAGGACCCTCTAAATTTATCACTGGCCTCTCATTATCTAATGATGCGCGAAATGCCTCCCAATCGATGTCATTTCGTTCCTCGATGTACGCATTCTGGCTCGGCGGAGATGAAGGCCCAGGTATCTCCGCAAGTTAAGTTAAATAGTTTTACCGCATCTTCCGTCATCTGATCAAGCTGGTCCCGAGATGGAAGAATACTGTGGTGCATATCCACACCCCGGTGAAATCTTGACATCCACCTTCACGCATAGGCATGTCATTACCAAGGTGATGCCCAGGTATGGGCTGAAAAAGCAGTATCCTCTACCACGCCCATAACTAAAAGCGAAATTAGAAAATACGACTATAGTCGTTTCAAGAGGTTTGTTTACATTAAAGGAACACACACTTAAAATATTACCTGGAGAAGAGCAAACAATCCACAACATCGCTGATATGGCCAATAGACGCTCGGCACAGGCATCGATAGAGGTACGCCAAAACAGCACCGCCCCAGCTGTAGTCTCCCAAGCCGTCCAGATGCTCCAAGAAGATCAAATATCGTAAGCTGACATAGGCACCCGATGTGTTCGGGAACAAGATGCCCCCGAATATAATGAGCAGATACAAACGGGCATGATGATCAACAACTTCTTGAGGAGTGCCATTGTCAATAGAAGGCTCTGCGAGCAAATAAGTGCATAGTGCACTAATCTTCACCTGACTCTGTCCCAAGATATGGACTGCGACACCAGGCACGAAGTGGGTAAGGCTAGTCAGCTCCGACACCCATGTCCTGCCAGGAGGAGGCTCGCACCGACTGTATAATGTCCCTCCATCTACCCACAATCCAAACAAAACCTCCACATCCTGAAGTGTGATCGTGGCCTCACCAGTGCGTAGATGGAAGGTATGTGTCTCCGGCCTCCACCACTCAACCATGGCCATTATGAGCGCCCAATTATGTTGTAGCCTCACCAGTGCGTAGATGGAAGGTATGTGTCTCCGGCCTTCACCACTCAACCATGGCCATAATGAGCGCCCAATTATGTTGTACCCAACCAAGACACGCAACGATAGATACAACCCCGAAATAATATCTCTAAGACACGAGGGTGTGGGGCGCGCTCGCATAAAAGAGTCTACGCTCTCTGTAGCCTACGGGAACGGAGCCTAGTCCCTATCCCTATAACACCACTCTATAACAACTCAAACCTATGATTGTCTTGCAAAGAAAGTACTAATCTATCATCGGGCCCCGGGTGAACATCGGTCCCCGGGTGATCATCAGGCCCTGGGTGATCATCAAGCCCCGGTTGATCATCGGGCCTCGAGTGAACATTTGGATCCACGAAAGTGTTGCGTCTGTAGAAACTAAATTATTCATTATTCTTGAAATTAAAGTGAAATTGTATTAACTAGTTAATCATTTATAAGGAATATGTGAATTATGATGATTATGTTGTATTATATTTTGTGAATAATTATATCTAATTATAATTAATCTCCTAACTACAATTAAAGAAATAACAAACTAATTTATTTAACGATTAACATGGGATAAACAAATAATAACATGGGATAAATAATTTCACAAATTGTTACACCTCGAAACTTCAGGATGTATTGCCATGTGGATAGGCTAATGTGAGCTTAAGGTAATTATGAAATCCTTATGAGATTAAGGGAAGCATTAGATAGCTTAAAGTGTATACTATAAGAGTTTGAAGTTATATGAATATATGAGCCTAAGTTCGTTGAAGGAAGTGAAATGTAAGTCGTGTTCGGAAGGTTTCCGCTATAATTGAGCTAATATTTATTTAGAAATATCTTGAGGGGCTGATATAGGGCCTATTTTATGGTTAATGAAGTGTTATATAAGTTTCAAGAAGGTTCCACGAGGATTGGAAGTCAAGCGAGTCGATGAGAACGAAAATCGGGATTTCCCAGTTGTACGGCCATTTGTACGGACCGTATAAATTATACAGCCTGTATAATGGTCCGTAGATGTCGTCCAGAGAAGGGTGCAACCTGGTAAGATTATGCGGTCTGATTATACGGACCGTATAAACTATACGGCCCGTACAATTGGCCATATAATTGGGTCGGGTCAGATTTTTATTTTATAAGTATGAACGACCCTTACTCATTTTTCATTTCCCACACTTCTTCCAAACTCTCTAAAGCTCCAAAACCCTTCTCCAAACATATTTTACCCAAACCCAAGAGAGTACACAGATCAAATAGCAAGAATCAAAGTGTTCATGTGTTAAAAGGCTTCCTAAGGTTGGTAGATTTCAAGAAAAACTTAGACATTGTGGCTAGGGTTTTTGCACAAGATGATGGCTGTTCCAAAGCTTGTTCCTATGGGATAAAAAGGTTAGTTTCCATGCTTATTTCATGTTATTGAGAATGTTTGGTTGTAGCAAAACTTGGGTAGAAGGAGAAAGTAGAAAATGAAGTCTAAATGTAGTTTTTATGATGTTTTTGAGTAGTAGGCTAACTTGAGTCATGATTCTTAGTATGATATGGATATAATCTTGTTATGGGAGGTAGTAATAGTGGTAAGGAAGCATTGTATGAAAATGTGCTAAAATGGGTGTGGAGTTATTGGTATGAATTGAACACGAGGGTAGACTTTGAAGGATTAATGTAATGTAATTACTTGATTGTGATATTGTGGATGCTTGGGAGTTGTATTATAGTATAGTGGAAGTCGATGGAATAGGGGAAATGCTGCCCAATTTTCGTTAGATCATGAATTGTTCTAGTTTGGGTTTAAGAGTATCATTAAGGCTTAACCTTGGTATGAATCCTTCTAAATGTAGATTGCTCAAGCTTCAACAGTGAATGTTAAATAGTTAAGAAGACGAAGAAGTATGTAAGGCTAACCCTTCTTTCATTAAGGCATGGTTCCTTGTCTATATACATGTATATATATATATCCTTTCATGAGTTCCATAATGTCCTCCAAATGATTCTATCTCTAAAGTTACTAAAGCTCATGATTCTCGATGCTTTCATGATTCCATTGCATCACTTATATGATAGTTGATCTTCCAAGGATAGACGTAACGAAAATGATGATGGTAATGATGTTGACGATACTTATGGGCTCTTATGTATACCTGTCTAAGTATGTATGACTATTATGTAACACCGAGCTTGTTTGGCCGGGTATGATACCTATTGTGCACACACCACTGCAGTTAGGTATGGATAACACTGAGCCTTAGTAGAGCCAGATATGTATATGTTATATCCCGCATTTTTGTACGTTGGGACAATCCGGTTTAATTATGATAAGTTAGAGACAAAACCATTCCGGGATGCAAAGTCGGGACTTTTGACCTTCGATTTTATTTTGAGACATAATTTGTTCATGAATTTGTTGGTATAGGACAATTAGGAAAATTTGGGACCAAAATTGTAGTATTGGAAAGTTGAAAATCATGCAAAAATTGGCCCTTGGCCGTGTGGCTTGTTGGATGGTCCCACACATTTTGTGTCCAATTTTAATTGCTCCAACACATGTGTGTGGGCCATGGACACATGTATAAGTCTTACTAGTATGCAAAAGATGACTACAAATTCATTCTTCATCATCCAACACTTAGAAAAAAAAAAGAGCAAGAGTTGAAGAAAAAAAAGAGGCTCTCGGCCAAGCCCTTGGAAATTGAAGTCCAAAACAAGCCATCCCAAAAATATTTCCTTGGTGCAAATCCACTAATTTGAGGTCCCTAAGTAACGTGGAAGTGTTGTTCGGGTCATCCAACCACTCGTTGTGTCGATTACAAACCCTAGCCTATTTGTGGAGTTGAAGAAGAAAGGTGAGATTTAATTATGTTTTATGTGTTATAAAGGTTGTATGAATGTTGTAGTATGTTAAAATGGATGAAAATCATGAAATATAGTGTGTTGGAGTGGAGGCCGTGTGTGTGAGATTTAGCCGTGTAAGTGTGTGTGTTGTGTTGTGTTGAAGCAATGAATTAATGCCTAGTTAGCATGTGTGATTGTTGTAGAGTGGAGAAATGAATGAGAATCATAAGTATGTGCATGTGTAGTGTTGGCCGAATATGGGTCATGTAGTGTGGCAAGTAATGAATTAATGTCGCTTAGTGTGTTAGTTGTTGTCGTTATGAATTTCATGATGAGAATGAGAGTTTAATGACTCAAATTGATGTTGTAATTGTTGAGGACTGATTTGGGGGTTATTGTACATTTGGTGTGATTTGTATATTTATGGGAATGATATCGTTATAGTGTGGATTGTTGATACAAATCATGATTCGGAAGCTAGAAATGGGCCATAGATGTGTCTTGGGTTTGGGGATAGTTTTTGGGCAAATTGGAGCCTTGTTGGATTGTTGGAAATATTGTATGAATTGTTTGAAATGTTCTTAAATGTTGTTAGTATGGATTCGGATTGGTATTTGTATGTACAAGCGTTGATGTTGGCTTGAACGTAAGTCGTTGAATCGAATATGTTGAAAGTTGTTGAATGATGTAAAGGCGAGTTATTAATGTTATATTGCCTTTCGGATTGCTTATTGATGTTGCTAGGTTGTTTGCTGTTGTTGTTGTTGTTGATTTGACCGAGTTAAATTCTCGGGGTGGCCCATTTACAGGGGAAATGCTGCCCAAATTTCTGTAGAATTAAGGACTAAATTGGAGTTAAATGCCCAAAATGTCTATAGCTAATGTTTGGCATATTATGACTTGTTTGTAGACCTTGGAGAGCCCGAGGCGTAGGTTGGCTTTAGCTTGAATTTGGAGTATCTTTGAGAGCGTCTGAGGTATGTAAAGCTCAATCCTTCCTTCTTTTGGCATGCCTTAGTTTTGAATAGGCTATGACACGACCCTCGAGGAAATTCGATTCTCGCAATCCGAGCATGTTTATGACTCTTATTCGTTTCTTGGAATTCGTATGTTTGATATGATGAAACCTTGGCCTCTATGTCTTTGAAATAATTGATTTTCAAATATTGCATAAAAAGTTTGTTTTAAAGAGTTCCGTAACTACGAACGCCCGTATCTTTCACGTAAAAGGCTCGAATTGCCTCGATATGCTCGTAGGATCTTTTATGACATATGATGATTATGTTTTCCATAGGCAGGCCCGACTCGGTTCGACACCCCTCCGTGGGCCCCGCGACTTTCTTTATGTACTTTGACGATTTTTGAAAGGATATGATGTGACTATTATTCCGATTTCAAGTACGATCAGGTTACTTATCTTGCGAGTTTGCAGTAATGATTCGATAACATATGATGACTATGATTTTCGTAGGCGGGTCCGGATTGAGTGGACGCTCGTCCGTGAGTCCCGCGATCTTTTTCTGTAAAATTCTGACGGCCTTTAAAAGAATTCGATATGACCATCTTCCCGACCCCCGAGTATGATTACTTATTTATCTGTTGAGTCTGAAATAAGGATTTTATGTATGTGATTTTGATATGTAACTACGATTTCTGAAGTTCGATTTGATATGTTCCCGAGTGACGTTCGGGCAAAAATCTGATTTGACTACTGTTTTGGCCTATAAACGATAGTTCGTTTCGATTAACCTACTAAGCCTTTGAAAATGTTTTAAACTGTATTTGGATACTTATGATTCTGCTCGTGCATTCTGTTGTTACGTTTTTCGCCGAGTCCCGGGCCGGTATGTGACGTGACCGCTGGATTCTTGACCGCGGTATGTGATGTGATGTTGCCGCTGGATTCTTGGCCACGGTATGTGATGTTGCCGCTGGATTCTTGACCGCGGTATATGTATGTGTGATATTGACCGCTGGGTACTTGACCGCGGTATGTGTATATGTGATTTCGACAGTCTGGATTATGATCATTCGGTTAATGTCAGTTCATATGATATGTTTGATTTTTCGCATGTATAAGACAGAAATGTTTTTCAAAAGAAAGCTAAGCATTTTGGCATCTGGATATGCACTTACTTTCTGTACTTCTGTTCGGTTATAACTCGCATTTGCTTACCGTATCTTTTGGCTTTGCATACTCGGCACATATTCCGCACCGACCCCTCGTCTTCCCGGACCGTTGCTTACGTTTCATGCCGCAGACGCACCGTCCGTGATCCGCCGATCTAGGACACCTTTTTCATCGTCGGGAGCGCTCCCTTTATTCCGAGCCCACATTTTGGTATATACTCGTCCGTTGTATATGTATGAGTTTGTTCGGGGGTACGGCGGGGCCCCGTCCCGTCATATGATTCTCGTTGGTCCGTTCTAGAGGTCCGTAGACGTATATGTGGGTTAGGCCTATCCCTGCATGTGTGTGTTTGTATGTTATATGTTCTGGGCGATCCTATTCGCTGTGGCAGCCTTGTCGGCTTGCATTTGTATATGTTTTGGAGCCGATGCGCCAATTGATAGCCTTGCCGGCTTCTGATATATATATGTTTGTATTTGAGATGTGTTTGAGACAGTTTGAGATAATTTGAGACAGCGTCCGATATTTGTATAAGCGTGAGCTATCTGTTTGTGATTCAGATTCGATGAATGTGTCTGGGTGCCCAGCTCGGGCACTAGTCACGGCCTACGAGGTTGGGTCGTGACAGTATAATCACCGAGCCTTGTCATGGCCGGGTATGTGAACCACCGAACCTCCGTGGTCGAGTATGATATGGATACGAGTATGAATATTAATACGAATACGAACACATATATATGTATGCATGTACATTGTCACAACCCGACTTTACTAGGGTGTGATGGGCACTCGACCCCATATACGGAGCCGAGCGAACCCGCTAATTCCTATTACACATATGAACTAATGAATTAGTAAGAAATGAATACATAGAAATTTTTTTTTTTCAATAATAACTCAGACAAAATCTATAATCACATAGAACGTATGTCGTAACACAAAATGACATATTGGTTGTTGGAGCCGCACACACGACAACCCATCACCCACGACTGTCTCGCAAAGTCTCTAACTCGAACAAATCATCATGGCACATATACTCCGACTCGGCAAAGCACTCCAGACAAGTGGAGCCTACCAACCCCGCCGGACATCTTCTATGCTAGCTTGACTCATCTGGGTTCACCTGCGCGGCATGAAACGTAGCCCCCGAAGAAGAGGGGTCAGTACGAGCAATGTACTGAGTATGTAAGACATGGATGGTAACATAGAAAGAGACATAATCATGTGCAACAAAGTATGGAGATGTATCATGAGAGCATATCCTGTACATATGAGACATATCACGTATAAGGGAGTAAGCTGTGCATATGGAACATGTCATGTGTAAAGCTGCAACCTGTACATATGGATCATATCATGTAAAACTGTAACCTGTACATATGAATCATATCATGTAAAGCTGTGACCTGTGCATATGAGTGCCCCTGGGGGCGGATGCCATGCATGCTTGTTTGGTCATATGGTATCATAGCGCCGAACAAGCCGGCTCACCCACATAGCGCCATATATCCCGCGTCCGGGCATCCCGCGTCCGGGATGATAAGCCAGCTGACCAGGTGGCAATGAAACATGTTTCCCTTCCCATTCCCCACATATACATGTATCCCATCCCCCCAACCCATATACATAGGTATGGCATGCATGAGAGCCCAAAGAAAGTCATGTATTCATCGGAGTGACGTAAGGTCGGAAACCTCCGATCGCATTATGGAGTAATCATGGCCGCTTTGTCTCACCTTGAAGGATCGATAATCATAAGGCGAGACTACCAACGGAGAATAACATTAAGAGAACATAGAACATGTCATTTCGTATCATATCATATCATGTCATATCATCTCATATCATATCATATCATGTCATATCGTGTCATGTCATATCATATCATGTCATGTCATATCATATCGTATCATGTCATAGCATATCGTGTCATAGACATTTTCTCATATTTAGCATCATCTTTGTCATTGTAAAATCGGAGTCGTCGTTCTAGATATAGAAACTTTCAAAAGAATTGTAAAACTTAGTTTTGGAGAAGAATAAATATTTTGGAAAACATTAGGAACTTTTTATGAAGAAACTCATGCCTTGGAATCGAGGGATTAATTAAAACAACTATTATTTAGTAGTCGGAAAGATGTCCAAAAGTTTCCTTTAACTGTAATAATACGGAAATAAGCCAAATGGAGCCATAGGAGGAAATTAGGAATAATGGGCCCACCTCGAGTCAAATGAGGCGGCGTACACAGTTTACGTATAATACGTTTCTTGACATGACTTATGAGAGTTTTAGGGTAAACGGATCCTATTCATGCAAGTTCTAGGTGTTTAGACAATTCTTTCAACTATTCATGAGCTTTTAATTCAATTCTACTGAATGAATAGTAACTAATTTCAATCTCGGATTTCTAGGAAAGGAATTGTCCCGAGACACGTATTCAAGCCTATTACATCTAAGACATGCCAAAGAAGGAAGGTGAAGTCTTACATACCTTTTCCGCTTCTTACGCTCCTCCAAATTCAAGTTCCAATTTCGCCAACATCTACAATTTGGTCATATTTACCAAATGTTAACTTGAGCATCTAAAAGTAAATTCTCAAAGTAACACTTGTCTACCAAAATTTCAAAGCATTTCCCCCGTAAATGCGCCATCCCCGAGATTCTAACTCGGCCCATTTTCATCAACAACAATCCGGAATGCAACCCGGCCAAACCAACAACAATACCAACAATTATTCTAGCAATACTATAATGATCCAATGCTACCCGAATCCTCCAACTTCAACAAAAGTATTAACCACACATTTTTCTTATTCTAGATTCATAACCCATATCAACAACCATGCATTAACAACATCATTCATGTAAATATAAGGGAACATTCTAACATTGCATTAACTTCTCCAATAACCCGCAACCAACTTCCATTTTATTTCTAACCATTAAACTTTCATTTTTCATCATGGAGTTCACAACATCAACACTCAAACTATTTAATAACATTATTTCATCATACCTACACCATGCAACCCCATTCGCCACCCCCCAACACAAATCTATTTCATGAATTTCATCCGTTTCTTCATGCTACAACATATACATATCATTCATAACACATTTAAAAGAAGATTGAACACATACCTTTATCCTTTCACTTCTCAACTTGGCTAGGGTTCATGAATTGCCCGAACTAATGCTTAGCTTGCTCCAACAACTCCCCCATGTTGTTAGGGACGTTCCACTTGATTGATTTGCTAGAAGAAAACAATTTTTCTTGATCAATTCTCTCCCCCCTTTTTTTTTCTCCTCATGGCCGAATAGGCTCCATCTTGTTCTTTCTCTTTTTTTTTTTTTTTTGTTCATGCTTTCTCTCCAATTATCTTCAAATAAAAGATGAACTCCCTATATATATATATATATATATATAAGTCATGTGAGGGGCACATGCACCCTCTCTCTCTAGAATTTTCTTTTAATTTCTAGCAAAGATGACTTATTTGTCATCTTTTTTTTTTTTTCTTTTTTTTTTTCCTCACATGGTCAATATGACCTCCTTGGATCATTCAAGAAACTTATGCGAAATTCCCGTTTTGCCCCTCGACTTTTCTCAATATTACCATTTTGCCCCTAGCCTTCCGCATTATTTCCACGGCCCATTTTGCGAATTTCTCTCTTTGCCCTTAACATTCCACGCCAATAATAATATTCATAAGCGGCTTGCGCATTAAAACAAAACCGGGGAATGGCCTTGCCCTTAACTTCCCGCAATTGTCTTAAAATATTCCGACGTACAAAATGCGGGATATAACATCCTCCCCCCCTTTGGAACATTCGTCCTCGAATGTTCAACTAGTCGTACGGGGTCTCATAAGCACCTCGGGGGAGCTCCCTTTACGAAGTTATTTTCCATCCTTCATATTAGCTCTTAAGCTATCCAATACCGTTCTCTTTGTCATACTCTTTTTTTCTTATATATCGTCCATTTTTCTGGCGTCGCACTACTCAAAGTTTGTGCGAACTTCTCATATTACCTTAAACATTATCCGGACTTCTATCCACTTATTGTCGGTTTCCCCGACCTTACTAATTCACTTCAGTAAAGGGTCTCCTTAGTAGCTCAAGCGTTCATATCAAATACTCTACCGTATCAACTATTTCTATCTTATCCTTGCATTTTTCTCCCTCGCTCCCCCCCTTTGGGGTGTACCTATACCATTATCCCGTTTATCCTTCGCCTCATATCCTTATTCCTCATCTCAATTAAATTCGATTGCCGCTTTTATCCCGACGGTAAGCATCCAAGGTCCCCTTAGAATATTTTCTTTACCCCAACCTATATCGGGTGCTTCCTTTGGTATTCCCTCATCACTTCTCCCCTTTGTGCCTATCTCTTTCGTCCATTATTCATCCTTTCCCTTGCTTAACTCACTTACTCGTAATTCCTTTTTAACTACGCGCCTGTACTGTAGTTGTACGTCCATATTTCGCAAATGTTCTGGCTACTTTTATTCTCGGCCGATTAATCCTTACAATTTCCGCTCGACAATGTTGATCCATCACCTTCATATATGCATATATATAATTACTATCAACTAGCCCGCAAAATACGTCCGAACGCTGTTCAAGCCTATCCTAATTCCCAGGGCTGTGATGCACTCCTCGTCTCTTCACTAAGCAAGTTTGCCCCGTCCTACGTGTCTTTTTATGGTCTCCAATCATTCCGTATACTCTAATTTCCCTTAGGATACTCTAGCTTCTCATTTGCCTCTTGTATCTCAATTTGTAGAACTTTTGGTTTTCTTCCCAGGGGGGTCACCCATCCTGAAATTGCTCCTCCCGAGCACGCTTAACCCCGAAACTTTGATGGAATTCGGTGCCTTAATGCTAATGTCATCGCGTCCACTTCATCGTATGACCTTTATTACTCGATCTGAAGCCAATCAAAACTTTACAACTTTCGAGATATTCTCGTAATACGTCCTTTCTTCTACAATGACCGTTTTGCCCCTATTTAATTCCTGATGTTCACCTTCCGCCCGCATGTATGACTATTTCCTGTCTGGCGCCCAGCTCCACGTAACAGAACAAGTATATCAGTCCAACCTTACCTTTTCTGACTTTCCATATCATCATTCGCCTTTTTCCGCCGATACTGGGCGCCTACGAGAATCAACGATTAATATAATGAATCTTACTTCCTATGACTTGGCTCTATCGCACGATCTAATGACAGAAAGAAGGTCAACCATTCCTAAATGCCCCGTAGCCTCCTCGTTTATAAATGTGGCCGGCTTCACACCCATAAACAGGACTACCGGGACACGACTTTGCAGACAACCCTTGGACCAACCTGCTCTGATACCACTTTGTCACACCCCGACTTTACTAGGGTGTGATGGGCACCCGACCCCATATACGGAGCCGAGCGAACCCGCTAATTTCTATTACACATATGAACTAATGAATTAGTAAGAAATGAATACATAGAAAAAAAAATTTTTTTTTCCATAATAGTCCGACATCATATAAGACTCGTAACGTACGAACACAAAATAACATATTGGGTTGTTGGAGCCGCTTACGCATCGACAACCCATTACCCACGACTGCGTTCCCGCAAAGTCTCTAACTATGAACAAATCATCATGGCACATATACTCGACTCGGCAGGCCTCCGGGACAAGTGGAGCCTACCAACCCCGCCGGGACATCTTCTATGCTAGCTTCGCCCTCATCCGGGTTCACACGCGCGGCATGAAACGCAGCCCCCGAAGAAGAGGGGTCGCACGAGCAATGTACCGAGTATGTAAGACATGGATGGTAACATAGAAAGAGACATAATCATGTGCAACAACGGTATGGAGATGTAGAGCATATCCGTACATATGAGACATATCACGTATAAGGGAGTAAGTCGTGCATATGGAACATGTCATGTGTAAAGTCGCAACTTCGTACATATGGATCATATCATGTAAAAGCTGTAACCCGTACATATGAATCATATCATGTAAAGTCGTGACCTGTGCATATGAGTGCCCACGGGGGCGGATGCCATGCATGCTTGTTTGGTCATATGGTATCATAGCGCCGAACAAGCCGGCTCACCCACATAGCGCCGAAATACGTCGGCTCGCCCATATATCCCGCGTCGGGGCATCCCGCGTCCGGATGATAAGCCACCGACCTGTGTGGCAATGAAACATGTTCCCTTCCCATTCCCCACATATACATGTATCCCATCCCCCCAACCCATATACAGGTATGGCATGCATGAGAGCCCAAAGAAAGTCATGTACTCGTCGGAGGGACGTAAGGTCGGAAACCTCCGATCGCATTATGGAGTAATCATGGCCGCTTTGTCTCACCTTGGAGGATCGATAATCATAAGGCGAGACTACCAACAGAGAATAACATTAAGAGAACATAGAACCTGTCATATATCGTATCATATCATCATATCATCTCATATCGTATCATATCATCATCGTGTCATGTCATATCATATCATAGTCATATCGTGTCATGTCATAGCATATCATGTCATAGACATTTTCTCATATTTAGCATCCTTCTTGTCATTGTAAAATCATAGTCGTCGTTCTAGATATAGAAACTTTCAAAAAGAATTATAAAACTCGGACTTGGAAAAGAATAAATATTTCGGAAAACATTAGGAACTTTTTATGAAGAAACTCATGCCTTGAAATCGAGGGGTTAATTAAAACAACTATTATTTAGTAGTCGGAATGATGTCCAAAAGTTTCCTTTAACTGTAATACGGAAATAAGCCAAATGGAGCCATAGGAGGAAATTAGGGAATAGTGGGCCCACCTCGAGTCAAATGAGGCGGCGTACACAATTTACGTATAATACGTTTCATGACATGACTTATGAGAGTTTTAGGGTAAACGGATCCTATTCATGCAAGTTCTAGGTGTTTAGACAATTCTTTCAACTATTCGTGAGCATTTAATTCAATTCTATCGAATGAATAGTAGTCAAATTTCAATCTCGGATTTCTAGGAGAGGAATTGTCCCGAGACACGTATTCAAGCCTATTACATCTAAGACATGCCAAAGAAGGAAAGTGAAGTCTTACATACCTTTTCCGCTTCTTACGCTCCTCCAAATTCAAGTTCCAATTTCGCCAACATCTACAATTTGGTCATATTTACCAAATGTTAACTTGAGCATCTAAAAGTAAATTCTCAAAGTAACACTTGTCTACCAAAATTTCTAAGAAGATTTCCCCTGTAAATGCGCCATCCCCGAGATTCTAACTCGGCCCATTTTCATCAACAACAATCCGGGAATGCAACCCGGCCAAACCAACAACAATACCAACAATTATTCTAGCAATACTATAATGATCCAATGCTACCCGAATCCTCCAACTTCAACAAAAGTATTAACCACACATTTTTCTTATTCTAGATTCATAACCCATATCAACAACCATGCATTAACAACATCATTCATGTAAATATAAGGGAACATTCTAACATTGCATTAACTTCTCCAATAACCCGCAACCAACTTCCATTTTATTTCTAACCATTAAACTTTCATTTTTCATCATGGAGTTCACAACATCAACACTCAAACTATTTAATAACATTATTTCATCATACCTACACCATGCAACCCCATTCGGCCACCCCCCAACACAAATCTATTTCATGAATTTCATCCGTTTCTTCATGCTACAACATATACATATCATTCATAACACATTTAAAAGAAGATTGAACACATACCTTTATCCTTTCACTTCTCAACTTGGCTAGGGTTCATGAATTGCCCGAACTAATGCTTAGCTTGCTCCAACAACTCCCCCATGTTGTTAGGGACGTTCCACTTGATTGATTTGCTAGAAGAAAACAATTTTTCTTGATCAATTCTCTCCCCCTTTTTTTTCTCCTCATGGCCGAATAGGCTCCATCTTGTTCTTTCTTTTTTTTTTTTTTTTTTGTTCATGCTTTCTCTCCAATTATCTTCAAATAAAAGATGAACTCCCTCCTATATATATATATATATATCAAGTCATGTGAGGGGCACATGCCCCTCTCTCTAGAATTTTCTTTTAATTTCTAGCAAAGATGACTTATTTGTCATCTTTTTTTCTTTTTTCTTTTTTTTTCCTCACATGGTCAATATGACCTCCTTGGATCATTCAAGAAACTTATGCGAAATTCCCGTTTTGCCCCTCGACTTTTCTCAATATTACCATTTTGCCCCTAGCCTTCCGCATTATTTCCACGACCCATTTTGCGAATTTTATCTCTTTGCCCTTAACATTCCACGCCAATAATAATATTCATAAAGACGTAGATATTGCGCATTAAAACAAAACTAATTCGGGGAATGGCCATGCTAATTCTTGTGTCTCTTATGCTCATACTATAATGTTGATTATGCTTACATACTCAGTACATTCCCGCAGACAGGATTGATCCTTATTCGATGTTGCATGTAGGAGCTCCATTTCATCCGGAGCTATAGGTTTTGGGTATTATTCTTTTGTGTACATACATATGGGCATGGTGGGGTCCTGTCCCGCCTATATGAAGTTACCTACTCTCATTTGAGGCTCGTAGACAGTTGTGTATGGTTAGATGTCATGCAGCCTTGTCGGCTCGTACTTTTGTATGTCATTTTGATAGCCTTGTCAGCTTGTGTATATGGATATGGGCATTGTTATTGATGATGATATAAATGTGTTGTTGCCCAACGAGATTAGCACGATTGATGTAAGTAAACTATGATTAAGTCATGTGGTCCAACTAGATGTGAATGAAAATGTACGATAAGAGGTGCCCTGGTGGGTTAGCACCGGGTGCCCGTCATAGCCCTCCGATTGGGTCGTGAAAAAAGTGGTATCTGTTACACCTCGAAAGATTTCATGTCATCGTATGATAGATAGACTGATGTTGGGAGAGATGAATATGATGTTTCTATAATTAAGAAAGGTTCCTTAACGATTCTAATTAAGATTTCAAAGACGTTGGAAGTAAGAGGAGAAAGTTTCGTAAGAAAGGCAAAGTATATGTTGTGTTTTGGAAAAGTTTTGTAAAGTACCGAGCTAATGTCAACTTAATGATGTAATGCTCCTTAGATTACTAATAAAGTGTTAAACAAGTGTTAAGAACGTTCCATAAGGATTGGAGATCAAACGAAACGATGGAAATGATTCCAAGAAAATTGAGTTATACGACCAACTTATACGGTCCGTATAACATTATACGGTCCGTATAAGGGTCTGTATAACCCAACAGAAGAAATATTTTCTCTGAAGGTGAACCACGGACACTTATACGGACCGTACAATTTTATACGGACCGTATAAGTGGTCCGTATAATACCCGACGGGCTGAATAAGTTGCAAGTATAAATACATGCTCCCACTCTTGTTTTCTTATTCTTTCCACTTCTCCATCTCTCTCAAGACTTCTAGAGGGTTCTACACACTTTATCAACATAAAACCAAGACAAATCAAAGATCAACTTCATCAAACCAAGGAAATCAAGTGTAAGGAAGCTATTAAGGGTTGCTTGAAGTCAAGAAATCTTTGGGAAGTTGAAGCTAGGGTTTCTTCAAGTGAAGCATTTTCATCCAAAACTTGCTCTTGCACAATCAAAGGTGAGTTTCATGATCATTACATGTTATTTAGCATATTGAATGATTGAAAGACTTAGATTATGGAAGAAAATGAAACATGGAGCTCAAGTGTGAAAATATGGTATTCTTGAATAGTAGTGGACATGAATCATAATTTTTGAGATGTTATGAGTATAATCTTGTTATGAACGATATTAAGGACATGGGAGAAACATTATGGGAGGATGAATGTAATGTTGTATTATGACCATAGTTATGGATGCCTTTGAAATGGAAGTAAGAGAAATGAATAATGTGTAGTTGATGAAGATTGATTGAGTATGATATTAGGAATATTGTTATTGACGTTTGGGAGTTGTTATATTAAATGGAGAAAGTTGTATAAACAAAGGAAATGCTGTCCAATTTTCTCCAGCTTTAGTTCAAGCATGCCTATGTTATCGATTATCTAATATTAGTATGAACTCTCTTGAAGGTAGAAACGTGAATATTGGAGGGGAACGTTCAAGTGATAAAGTAGCTAAACGAAAAGGTATGTAAGACTAGTCCCTTCTTTCCTAAGGCATGATCCTTATGACATGACTATCCTTATTCTCCATGACTTTCTTACATTCCGGGAACTATGAGTCAATGTTAATAAAGAGCTTCTTATGAGATAAAGATGAGAGACATGTCATGAATATGATAATGATGATGATGAGTCTAAGCCTAGAAAATCCTAAAGCTTATGATACGATAATTCCGTGAAGCTAATGATCCTTACACGATTCTTTGATGTTATTGATTGTTGCTAGACCCACCTTATGATGCTAGTTCTTTCAAGGTGAGGTATGATGATCATGATTACTCCATAATGGAATCGGGAGTTCTCGACCTTACGTCACCTCGATATAGTTATAGATTATCTTTGAGTTCTAATGTATGCTTTATGATAAGGTTATGATAAGTTATGAGATGAATATGATGATACTATTCCACCGTGCCTAGATGGCCGGACATGTCACCGCTAAGACAGGCTGCATACGATTCTACCGTGCCTAGATGGCCGACATGTCACCGCAAGGGCGGGCTGCATATGATCATACCACACCTCGATGGCCGAACATGACACCACTAGTGGACGGAGTTATGATGGTTACCCGGACGCGGGTTAACGATGATGGTATATATATATATATGATATGCATACATGTGTTTTCCTTTAAAGGTTAAGCAGGTTATATCTTCAGCTCATGTTTCATGGTTTATTTATTATGCTTTACTATCCATGCCTTACATACTCAGTACAACGCTCGTACTGACGTCCTTTCTTTTTGGACGCTGTGTTCATGCCTGGTGGCGAGGAGACCGTGCGTATCCGTAGCAGCCTATCGGCGCATTCGTGAGCACTCCACTACCTGCAGGTGATACTTATGATTACATTCTTTTGTGTATATACTTTGGGCACGACGGGGTCCTGTCCCGTCCTTATGTCTAGTACTCTAGTAGAGGCTCGTAGATACATACGTGTGGGTAATGGATGTCCTATGATGACCCTATTGTATGATATATATATATTATTTTGATAGCCGAAGGGCTTATATATATATATATATATATGTAGATATGCTCTTAGAAGTGACAATGGGTTTCCCTATGATTATAAGTATAAGATTAATAAATGAATGCAGGATAAGTATGATGAGTAGTAGAATGAATGGTGCTCGGTAGTTAGCTCCGGGTACCCGACATGGCCCCTAGCCGGGTCGTGACAGTATCAGAGCAGTTCTGTCCTAGGGTGTGTCTGCGAGCCATGTCTAGTAGAGTCTCGTTTATGGGTGTGTTGCGCGCCACACTTATAAACAGGAGGCTGCAGACATTTTAGGAATGAATGACCTTCTTTCTTCTTAAAATCGTGCGATAGAGCCATGATATAAGGATTTCTCCTTCCTTAATTGTGTATTATGTATTTCGTAAATGTTCCGTAAAGAAAAAGCTACAGCCCCCTCAAAAGGCAAGACGGTGGCGGCGCGGGCTAAAAGAGCACCGCCAACGGATATAGAGGAGGGTGAGTCCCAGAATGCGGCTCAATCTTAGTCCTCCCATTCAGTGCCTATTTCTGAGAAGCATGAGGGAGCCTCAGCCCCAGCTCCAGCGTCTCCATCTCCTCCACCGGATGCTTCAAGCCAAGATGTAAAAGAGGCCATTCATTTACTTACTCAGTTGGTTGCCGCCGAGACTCAGCGGCAAGGTACGGGACAAGGTGATAGAGCTGTTAGTGCGTGGCCCGTGATTTTATTAGCTTAAACCTTTCAAAATTCTTTGGGTCAAATCCGAAGGATGACCTTCAAAATTTTATTGATGGGATATTGAGGACACTTCGGTCAATGCATGCTTCAGACGTTGACTCAGTGGAGTTAGCATCCTATAGACTCCGGGATGTTGCGGTTCATTGGTACACAGTTTGGATGGCTTCACGGGGAGTCAATACACCTCCTCCGGTATGGCAAGAATTTTGTGGATACCTTCCTCCGACATTACTTGCCCCCAGAGGTTCGGCAGGCTAGAGCCGATAAGTTCTTGAATCTTAGGCAAGGAAGTATAAGTGCCTTAGACTATAGTCTCCACTTTAATTCTTTGGCTAGCTATGCTCCGGCCATGGTAGCGGATGTGGGTGACCGAGTGCACTGATTTGTGCGAGTCCTAGGGCCACATTTGATGGATAGGTGCTTTACTGCGTCCCTTCAGGACAACATGGATATTTGACGCATTCAGGCCCATGCCCAGAATTTGGAGGAAAGCCAACAACAGCAAAGAAGGGAGCGTCAGCATCATAGAGGGTATAGCAAGAGGGCTAGATCTTCGGGCCCGACGAGTGAGTTTAGGGGAGGGAAAAAATATTAGTTTTCTAGGCATTCAGGCCATTCTATGACTAGTGCGCCTCCACGGTTTACAGGCCAGAGGTTTGATAGATCTATTTATTTCTGGGCTGAGTCAAAGTTTCAAGGCTTCAGGTTCTCCGTTCAGGGGTGATTCGGGTCAGGCGAGGCCACCCGTGCCATGATATTCCCAGTGTGGGAAGTTACATTGGGGCTAGCGTCGACTAGGCTCAAAGGTTTCCTATGCATGCGGTCGGCCAGGTCATATCATGCGTGATTGTCCCTCGATTGGTGGTAGGGGTAGGACCCAGCCTTCAGGGTCGGTAGCCAGGTCTTCATCATCTATACGCCCTATGGGGCCAGGTTCACATGCACCAGTCAGCCATGGTAGGGGTAGAGGGAGAGCTCCCAGTTCTAGTGGTCTTCAGCACCGTATTTATGCTTTGGTTGGACGCCAGGATCTTGAGTCTTCTCCCGATGTCATCACAGGTATATTATCGGTATTTTCTGATGATGTATATGCTTTGATAGATCCGGGCTCCACATTGTCATATGTTACTCCATATATTGCGGATCGGTTTGGGGTCAAACCGCAGTCGATCAAACCTTTTGAGATGACTACACCCGTTGGTGAACCGATAATAACTACTCGAGTATATAGAAATTGTGTAGTTGTGATTTGTGACCATTGTACTATGGTTGACTTACATGAGTTAAAAATGGTGGATTTTGATTTTATCATGGGCATGGATAGGTTGGCTTCTTGCTATGCCAATGTTGATTGTAGAATGAAAATGGTTCGCTTTCAATTCCTGGGAAAACCAGTTTTAGAATGGAAAGGAAATACTGCATCACCAAAAGGTAGGTTTATTTCCTATCTAAAGGCAAGAAAAATGATCACAAAAGGTTATATTTATCACCTAGTTCGGGTTCAAGATGTAGAAGCTGAACCGCCAACTCTTCAGTCTGTCCCCGTAGTGAATGAGTTTCTGGATGTATTCCCGGAAGAGCTTTCAGGCGTCCCTCCAGAGCGGGAGATTGATTTTTCTATTGATGTGCTATCCGATACAAAGCCCATATCTATTCCTCCTTACAGGATGGCTCCCGTTGAGTTGAAAGGGTTGAAGGAGCAATTAAAGGACTTGCTTGAGAAAGGCTTTATTAGGCCTAGTTCTTCCCCGTGGGGAGCACCCATGTTGTTTGTCCGGAGGAAAGATGGCTCCTTGCGAATGTGCATTGACTATCAGCAGCTAAATAAGGTTACGACCAAGAACAAGTATCCACTCCGGAGGATTGATGATTTATTTGATCAATTATAAGGCGCCAAATAGTTTCCAAAGATAGATTTGAGATCCGGGTATCATCAGGTGCGAGTTAGGGAAAGATATTTCTAAGACAGCCTTCAGAACCAGATACGGTCATTTCGAATTTCGGGTAATGTCATTTGGGCTAACTAATGCACCGACAGTGTTTATGGATTTGATGAACAATGTGTTCAGGCCCTTCCTAGATTTATTTGTGATTGTGTTCATCGATGATATCCTGGTATATTCTAGGTCCGAGGCGTAACATGTATCATTTGCGTACTGTTCTTAGAGTTCTTCAGAATCGAAAGTTATTTGCCAAATTTTCTAAGTGTGAGTTTTTGGTTGAACTCAATGACCTTTCTGGGGCATATTATTTCAGTCGATGGTATTCGGGTAGACACCCAGAAGATTGGCTGTGAAGACTTGGCCAAGGCCCACAACACCTACAGAGGTCCGTAGTTTTCTAGGCTTAGCAGGTTATTATATGAGATTTGTAGAAGGCTTTTCTTCCATTTCTGCACCGCTCACGAGGTTAACCCAGAAATCAGCTAAGTTTCAATGGACAGATGCTTGTGAACGTAGTTTCCAAGAGCTAAAGGATAGATTAACTTTTGCCCCAGTCCTGACACTTCCAGAGGGATCGGAAGGTTATGTTGTCTATTGTGATGCTTCAGGCGTTGGGCCGGTGTTGATGTAAAATGATAAGGTGATTGCGTATGCTTCAAGGCAGTTACGAAAACATGAGAAAAATTATCCGACCCATAATCTTGAATTGGCTGCAGTGATTCATGCATTGAAGATATGGAGATATTAATTGTATGGCGTCCACGTTGATATTTATATAGATCATACGAGCCTTCGCATATATCTTCAAGCAGAAAGAACTGAATTTACGGCAACGGCGATGGTTGGAATTGTTGAAGGATTATGATATTGACATCCTATGTCACCCCGGGAAGGCAAATGTGGTGGCTGATGCTCTTAGCCGTAGGTCCATGGGAAGTTTATGCGATGTTCAGCCAGAGAAAAGAGAGATAGCTCATGAGATCCAGTAATTAGCTAGCCTAGGAGTTCGAGTAGTGGACTCGTGCAATATGGGAGCCACCATTCGTAATTCAAATAGCCTCATCACTAGTAGTTGAAGTAAAAGAGCGTCAATACGAAGATCCCATGCTAATTCATTACAGAAATGCACTCCCTCCGAAGGATAAGTCATCATTTAAGATTTCTGGAGACGGAGTTCTCCGATACCGAGGCAGGTTATGTGTTCCTGATGTTGCAGGATTACGTCACCAAATATTGAGAGAAGCCCATTGTTACTGTTATTCCGTTCACCCCGGACAACGAAAATCTATCATGAACTTAAACCTATATATTGGTGGAATGCGATGAAGAATGATATAGCAAAATTTGTAGCTCAATGTCCCAACTGTCAGCAAGTGAAAATTGAGCACCAAAAGCCCGGCGGATTGTTGCAAGCTATAGAAATTCCAACTTGAAAATGGGAAGTAATTAACATGGACTTCATTACAAGCTTACCCCGTTCTCAACGTAAGCATGATTCTATATGGGTGACTGTGGATAGACTCACGAAGTTAGCTCATTTCTTATCGGTCAGAACTACATATGTAGCAAAGGATTATGCAAAGCTTTATGTTAAGGAGATAGCGCAGCTTCACAGTGTCCCAGTATCTATTATCTCTGATAGAGGGACTCAGTTTATAGCCAATTTTTGGAAATCTTTCCAAGAGGGTTTGGGGACTCATGTGAGTTTTAGCACGACATTCCACCTACAGACTGATAGACAAGCTGAACATACCATTCGGACCCTTGAGGATATTGTACGGGCATGTATATTGGATTTTGGAGGTAGTTGGGATGATCACTTACCACTTATTGAATTTACTTATAATAATAGTTATCATTCTAGTATCCAAATGGCACCGTATGAGGCTTTATATGGGAGAAAGTGCAGATCCCCAATTGGGTGGTTCGAAGTAGGGGAGACCAAATTGATAGGGCCGGACTTGGTCCAACAAGCTATAGAGAAAGTCAAGCTTATACAAAATCAATTATTAACAGCTTAGAGTAGTCAGAAGTCCTATGCGGATAACTGTCGAAGGGACTTGGATTTCTAAGTGAAAGACTGGGTATTCTTAAAGGTGTCGCCAATGAAGGGCGTTATTCCCCACATGGTTTGATCTGATTAAGGCCTTGCATGCATATTCCCCACATATAAAGATGATTCAAATTCAATGGAAACCTCCAGACACAGGGTGGATAAAGCGCAACACTGATGGGGCATCTAGAGGAAATCCAGGCAAAAGTTCATGGAGTTATTGTATAAGAAATTCGAGGGAAACACCGATCTATGCTCAAGCACAAGAGATGAAGGATGGCATTTATTCCAATACTCAAGCTGAAGCTGAAGCTATTTTACAAGCTCTTAAGTATATGGATAGGATGGATATTCCTCAAATGGTTGTGGAGACTGACTCTCTGTTGATGAAGAATATAACCGAGAAGAAATGGAATTGTCCTTGGTAAATCATTAGTATAATGGAGGAAATATGGAGAATCATGAGAAGAAGAACAATTATGATCACTCATGTCTTCAGAGAGGGTAACAAACTTGCAGATTTTCTTGCTAACTTGGCTCTGGATAGAGGAGAGTACATTGCTAATAACTTCATGGAGATGGAAACTTGGGGAAGGAAACTGATTAACAGTGATAAGAGTAGTATTCCTTACCTAAGGATCAGATATTGCAAGAGATAATGTACAAATATGAGAATACAAAGTTTCAAGAGGAAGGATAAAGGGAGGAGAATAGGAAACGAGATCAAAGTTCTCAAATGAATAAGGGAATGGAGGTCCATTTTTAATCTAACATGTGTGTTCGTTTTGCGGAGTTTCATCTCTATGGTTTTTCCCCTATTGTTTGTTCATTGTGTGGTATTAGCACCCTGGGGTGTTCATTCTATTGGACGTAAAAATGATGGAAAAACCTCACAACACATTTTCAAGGAATAAAGAAAGGGCCAAACAAGAAACACTTGCCAAGATACGGTAGCACAACAATCTCAACATTGCATATTCAGAAACCCTTAAATACAAAAATCAGCAAATTGCAAGTATCTCACAAAGGGTACTTTTGGAATAAATATCAACAATTCACAAGCAAATGAAGAAGACGGATGGTCAATACCGAAAATACAAAGCAATAATGCTACAGAGGGATAGAAGCGATTTTTGAAGTTACACACTTTCAATCAAACAACTATCTCGGAAGAAAAGGCAATCAACAATAGCAAAAGTGAAGAACAAGAAACAAACCTTAGATTGATTCACCACAAGGCCTTACAAAGTTACGGATCCACATCTCGAATCACCGGCGGCGATGATAATCACAAACGGAAACAATGGGTCATCTCGATGTTTTGCACCAAGTTTCAATCCTGGTCAAATAGTAGATTTTGCTAGCTTTCTTATTTTGCTTTTCTCTTTCTTATTTGTAGACACTATCTGGTTTTGTTTAGTTCCTTTTTGATTATTAATAAAATAGTCACTAGGTGACAAAAAGCCTAGTGACCTTTAAATTAAAAAAAAATGAAGGACGTTATGAGATTTGGCAAAAAGGGGAAGCTCAGTCCCCGGTACATTGGACCTTATGAGATTATACGCAAGGTAGCCAAAGTGGCTTACAAATTAGATCTACCTCCTGATTTGGAGTCAGTTCACCCAGTTTTCCATGTATCGATACTTTGTAAGTGCATTGGAGATCCTTCTAGAATTGTACCAATAAATGATGTCCAAGTTACTAAACAATTGTCTTATGAAGAAGTCCTCATTGCCATTTTAGATATGCAAGTACTAAAGCTCAGGACCAAAGAGGTAGCTTCAATAAAAGTTTTATGGAGAAATAATAATAGAGAGGAAATGACTTGGGAAGCTGAAGAAGATATGAAGTTCAAATACCCACATTTATTTTCACCCTCGGAGGAGACTCAGGCAGAGACGCCATTATCCTCAAGTATGTAGTGTTTTCCCTTGATGTTTTCCTGGTCGTGTGTGGCCACGGTTATTGTTGTTGTTATTGTAGCTCTGTGATGTGATGTATTTTAGGTTCTTTGTGCTGGATGGTAGTGCCATATTATAGGGGAAACTATGGCGAAATTTTTGTAGAATCCCCAAGAACCTAACATTCGAGGACGAATGTTCCTAACGGGGGGAGAATATTACACCTCGAAAATTCAGGATGTGTTGCCTTGTGGATAGGTTAATGTGAGCTTAAGGTAATTGTGAAATCCTTATGAGATTGAGGGAAGCATTAGATAGCTTAAAGTGTATACTATAAGAGTTAGAAGTTATATTAATATATGAGCCTAAGTTCGTTGAAGTAAGTGAAATGTAAGTCGTGTTCGGAAGGTTTTCGCTATAATTGAGCTAATATTTATTTAGAAATATCTTGAGGGGCTACTATAGGTCCTATTGTGTGGTTAATGAAGTGTTATATAAGTGTCAAGGAGGTTCCACGAAGATTGGAAGTCAAGCGAGCCGACGAGAATGAAAATTGGGATTTCCCAGTTGTACGGCCATTTGTACGGCCCATATAAATTATATGGCCCGTATAATGGTCCGTAGATGTCGTCCAAAGAAGGGTACAACCTGGTAAGATTATACGGTCTGATTATACAGACCGTATAATTGGCCGTATAATCGGTTCGGGTTACATTTTTATTTTATAAGTATGAACGACCCTTACTCATTTTTCATTTCCCACACTTCTTACAAACTCTCTAAAGCTCCAAAACCCTTCTCCAAACATATTTTACCCAAATCCAAGAGATTAAAAAGATTAAATAGCAAGAATCAAAGTGTTCATGTGTTAAAAGGCTTACTAGGGTTGGTAGATTTCAAGAAAAAACTTAGACATTATGGCTAGGGTTTTTGCACAAGATGAAGGCTGTTCCAAAGCTTGTTCCTATGGGATAAAAAGGTTAGTTTCCATGCTTATTTCATGTTGTTGAGAATGTTTGGTTGTAGCAAAACTTTGGTAGAAGGAGAAAGTAGAAAATGAAGTCTAAATGTAGTTTTTATGATGTTTTTGAGTAGTAGGATAACTTGAGTCATGATTCTTAGTATGATATGGATATAATCTTGTTATGGGAGGTAGTAATAGTAGTAAGGAAGCATTGTATGAAAATGTGCTAAAATAGGTGTGGAGTTGTTGGTATGAATTGAACACGAGGGTAGACTTTGAAGGGTTAATGTAATGTGATTACTTGATTGTGATATTGTGGATGTTTGGGAGTTGTATTGTAGTATAGTGGAAGTCGATGGAATAGGGGAAATGCTGCCCAATTTTCGTTAGATCATGAATTGTTCTTGTTTGGGTTTAAGAGTATCATTAAGGCTTAACCTTGGTATGAATCCTTCTAAATGTAGATTGCTCAAGCTTCAATGGTGAACGTTGAATAGTTAAGAAGACGAAGAGGTATGTAAGGCTAACCCTTCTTTCATTAAGGCATGGTTCCTTGGCTATATATATGTGTATATATATATATATATATATATCCTTTCATGAGTTCCATAATGTCCTCCAAATGATTCTATCTCTAAAGTTACTAAAGCTCATGATCCTCGATGCTTTCATGATTCCATTGCATCCCTTATATGATAGTTGATCCTCCAAGGATAAACATAACGAAAACGATGATGGTAATGATGTTGACGATACTTATGGGATCTTATGTATACGTGTCTAAGTATATATGACTATTGTGTAACACCGAGCTTGTATGGCTGGGTATAATACCTATTGCGCGCACACCACTGCAGTTGGGTACAGATAACACTGAGCCTTGGAAGGTCCCTATGAAAGACAAGTATGTAGATATGATGAAGTCCATTAGAGGTACAAATGACTTTATTACCTCCTGATTCTCCCACCTTATGCTATTCCTTATGCTAATTCTTATGTTGTCTCTTATGCTCATACTATAATGTTGATTATGCTTTACATACTTAGTACATTATTCGTACTGACGTCCTTTTGTTTGTGGACGTTGCGTCATAAATGCAGTGGACTTAGGAGACGGCTTGATCCATAGATTTCTTATTCAGTGACTGCATGGAGGAGCTCCATTTCATCCGGAGCTACCCTTTTGGGTATTATTCTTTTGTGTACATACATATGGGCATGGCGGGGTCATGTCCTGCCTATATGAAGTTACCTACTCTCATTAGAGGCTCGTAGACAGTTGTGTATAATTAGATGTCATGCAGCCTTGTCGGCTCGTACTTTTGTATATCATTTTGATAGCCTTGTCGGCTTGTGTATATGGATATGGGCATTGTTATTGATGATGATATAAATGTGTTGTTGCCCAACAAGATTAGCACGATTGATGTAAGTAAACTATGAGTAAGTCATGTGGTCCACTTAGATGTGAATGAAAATGTACGATAAGAGGTGCCCGGGTGGGTTAGCACCGGGTGCCCGTCATGGCCCTCCGGTTGGGTCGTGACACAAATAAATATATTAACAATGCCCTAATTAACAAATGGTAGGAGATTACTATATTTTCTCTAATTAAACAATTAATAAAGAATTAACAAATTAATAATTCATAAACAATTAACAAAATAACAATTCGTAAACAACAATTAACAACTAATAAATTAACAATGAGATAATTAACAAATAATAGTAGATTACTATATTTTTTCTAATTAAACAATTCATAAAAAATTAACAAATTAATAATTCATAAACAATTAACAAATTAACTATTCATAATCAATTAAAAAAATAACAATTCATAATCAATTAACAAATAATAAATAAATAAATAAAAAACAGTGGCAAAACGGGAAGCAGCCCAACAGCCAAAAAATGCAAAAAATAAAATAAAAAAAATAATGACTTTTCGAAATTTGAGACTATAAAATGTTAAACATGCTTAGGATTATAATATATTTAACAAAATAATTAAAAGTTTCATAGTAGAATACTGTCACTACCCAAACCGAGGGCCGCGATGAGCACCCGGTGCTAGCCCACCCGGGCACCCCTTAACATACTTTCACCTCGTATCTAGGTGAGCCACATACTAATCATGCTTTTCATTTATCATCATTCTAGCCTCAACAGCAACAAACGCATCTATATCATCAACAACATGATGCCCATACAAATGTACATAAGCCGACAAGGCTATCAAAATAATATCCCAAAATATAGGCCGTCAAGGCCGAACATATCTAACCATATACACAATGTCTACGAGCCTCTAAGAAGGGTACATCATATCATAACATATGGGCGGGACAAAGACCCCCCGCCGTGCCCATGAATATATACACAAAAGAATCTATACCAAAAGCCGCAGCCTCCGAATGAAATGGAGCTCGCTATGTAGTCCCCGAGAAAATGCGGCTATGGATCAATTTCGTCTCCCCGGCCACCAAGCAAGACGCGACGTCCCACAATAAAAGGACGTCAGTACGAAGAATGTACTGAGTATGTAAAGCATGATCAATATCAATATGGAAGCATAATGGACAACGTATGAAATAACATAAGATGGGAGACAATAGCATCATTATCATAGCACTTACCTGCTTTCCATAGGGACGTTCCACTTCTATTTCGTACTCGCGTACATACATTCATATCCTTGCTCATTTACCTTTCGTATCTATTCTCGTACTCATATTCATATCTCCTTTCATACTCATGCTCATATCATGTACATTTCATATACATAGCCCTTACTTGGCACTTACATGGTCTCAACATATTCGTACTCTAATTGATGTCATATACACAGCATAGGCGTACTCGTATAGATGTCATACATATAGCTTATCCGTACTCATATAGATTTCATACAGATAGCTTATTCGTACTCATATAGATGTCATACATATAGCTTATTCGTACTCATATAGATGTCATACATATAGCTTATTATATTGCGTACCCGACCATGAAGGTTCGGTGTTTTACGTACCTGGCCCTACCAAGGCTCAGTGCCTGGCCCTACCAAGGCTCAGGGTTGTTCGTACCTGGCCCTACCAAGGCGTTATATCGGTGTTATTCATACCCAGCCATATAAGCAGTGGTGTGCGCGCGTCGTCATATAGATATACATATATACATACTTACTATATTCTACTCGGCCATATAAGCTCGGGGTTCACAATAGCCTCTCATGGGCACACATACATATAAGCTCGTATCTATCTTCAGCCTTTTTACTATCGTCATTCATTACCTTCTATCCTTAGAGTGTTACTCGTCATATAAGGAACTTAGTACAATCGTATCATTTGAGCATTGTAAGCTTAATAGCCTCTAGAGATAGGATCATTAGAGAATATCGTGTACTCGTAGAAGGGTAAATATTTGGCCAAAGAACCGTGCCTTATGAAAGAAGGGTTAGCCTTACATACATTTTCGTGCAACTATTCTATCACTTGAGCGTTCCTCTTCGAGGCTCACGTTCTACCTTCATTGAAGTGCATATTCATATTAGATACTAGATAGCTTAGCATTCATGACTAATTCTAGAGAAAATTGGACAGCATCTCCTTTATTTATACGACTTTCCTCGTATTACATATCAACTCCCAAACATCAATAATAATGTTCACAATGTCATCACAATAGCCTTTAGCCAACTACATTACTCTTACTTCACGATTCGCTTCAATTCATTCATATTCATAGTCATACCTTGACAATACGCTCATTCACATACAATGTCGATTTCCATACTCTCAATATCATTTATAACATGATTATATTCATAAAGCATCAAGAATCATAACTCGTTCCAAACATTCTACTCAAAAGTGCTACTATTCACACATTCATGATCCATTCCTTATATTCTTTTGTAATCCAAGTGTTTCAACTTCCAAATACTTTAAACAACATGGAAACATCATAAAACTCACCTTAGATGGTGTAGGATTGAACCTTGGTGGCATATACCTCACTTAAGCAAAACCCTAGACTTCCCCTCACTTGAATTCCTTGCCTTTGATGAACTTTAATGGGTTCTCTTACTTTGGTTCACTTGTTTTGATGATAAGAACTTTTGATTTCCTTGGGATTCTTGTTCATGAAATATATATGATGCCCTAGAAGCCTTAGAGAGAAGTGGAGAGATGTTGGGAATGAAATAATGAAGTTGGAAACACATTTAAAGACTTGAAACATTTCAGCCCGTCGGGTGTTCCACGGACTGTTCCACGGTCCGTGGAACCCAATGTTGTCCGTGAAGCTGGTTGTGGTTCATGACCAGCCAGTTGCCTTCTCTTTTGGCAGTTCCACGGACCCATCCACGGTCCGTGGAACACAATGCTGGCAGTGAAACCTGGTCGTGGAACTCACTGCCTCACCAAGTTCGATCCCGTCGTCTCGTTTGATCTCCAATCCTTATGGAACCTTCTTATCACTTGTTTATCACTTCATTAACAACCTAAGGGGCGTTATAACTCTTCCCCAACACGTCATTAAGTTTTCATCAACTTACTACTCATAAATCCTTTCCGATACTTATCGCATACATGGCCTTCTCTTGGCAACTTTCTCATCTAACATCATCTTTTGAATCTTATTTGGAATCATCAAATGCTATTTCTTACTTATTGAAACATCGTATAATTCGTATTCCTCATTAGCCTACTCACTGTGCATCAACAGAAAATTTTTCGAGGTGTAACAAATACCTTGATCAAAGCTTGTTGTAGGGCTGTTTTATTCGAGTTGCACGTCATTTTTTTTTTTTCTTCAAAATTCGACCTTAGAATCTTGCTTCTTGACTTGAATATACCGAGAATCTAAACTTTCCAAATGAAATTTGAATAGAAAATGATGTTTTTTGGAAGTGGGCCTGACCTTTTTTCTCCTTCAATAGCGTTCAAAATTTTCTTGTCAAGTGTTGTTGGTGGGGGGGGGGGGGGGGGGGATCGGTAGTGGAACCCGATGGTTTTATGCAGGGTCCTATAGCCCAGTATTTTATTGCACTAAAGGAAAGAAGGGATATCCTTTAGCGCAGTAAAATACTCCGTTAAAGGACTTAACCGTGCCGTTACAGTTAAGTCCTTTAACACAATATTTTTTGCGCGTTAAAGGTACTTTTGTACCACTTTTTTTTTTCTGGGCTATTTTGGTTCAAGTCATTTTGGTTCCGGACTCCATTATGGGTGTTCAAAAACACATGATTTTCCACTTTATTATGATAAAATTTAGGGAAAACATCACTAATTGTCTATCCAACAAACATCACTAATTGCCCGTCCAACCCAAATTAATTACCCGCCCATGCCCACTCCCAAACTATTTTCGCTTCTGCCCAGCCTAGCCCAAACTAATTATCCGACGTGCCCCCTTGCTCAAATTCCTTTTTTCATGATATCATCGCAGTATATTTATATATCATGATAGTATCATGAATGATTAAGAGAAGGATTGAAGCAATGATACCATTTCAGTATTTATATAGAGAAAAGACATAAATTCCCCCTTTAACTTGTCCCCAAAACTCACTTTAGCAATTTAACTTTACAGAGATTTAAATGCATCCTAAACTACTTTTAAGTGAATTTAAAACCAACTTAAAAGTACATAACCACACTTGTGGTGGGAGGTGTTTTACACGCACCTCCACGTGTCAAAAACTAATTTTTTATATTTTATAAAATTCATTTTCCCTTTCCACCCCAACAAAATAACTCTTCCTTTTTCCTTTCTTTCCCTTTAATTGGGAGGGGGTTGGGGGGGGGGGGTTGGATAATCTTGTTGTAAAAATGGCATCAATGCTAATGGAATCGGGATCGCACGCTGGATTTTGGGAGCTGGATTTGGAGATCTTCTTGTTGTTGGGTACACAAACATCTCCTTTACACACAATTTTGTTAATTCAATTTAGGAGTGTTAATGTAATTTTGTTTCGATTTTTTGTGTGCAAATTTTGGATCGGAAAAGGTGGGTAATGGCCAGCGGAGTGATCAAGAAAAAGGGCCAGCCATTTTTTGGATTAGTAGTCGGAATACTATTCAAAATAGGCGGCGGTGGCGGTGGGGCAAAAGAAGCTGGCACCTTTTGCTGAATTCTCACCGGAGATTCAAGATTCTGATCCCAAACATTGGAAATTCTGGGTGATGAGTCAATACTCCATAAATCTGCAAAGCTTTTCATTTTATTTGAACAAACCCAGTTTCATTTTTTATTTTTGGAGCAAAATCTCCTTTTATCTTGTGTCGATTATGGCGACAAATATCATAATTGTTGAGTGATTTAGTTTTATTTTTGTTGGTTTTTTTTTTTAATTTTTGGAGTTCCATTGTTGTTTATGGAAGAAGAAAGACAGCATTGTTGTTGATGGAAGAAGAAAGGTGGAGATAGAAAAGAAAAGAAAAGAAAAGGTTAAAAAAAATAAAAATTATGGTCAAATTTTTTATCTCTTTTTCTCCTTTCCTCTCTAGTTTAGGGGAGTGAATACACTTTCCTTATCATATCATCTTTTGAGTAAGTCTTAAATTCACTTGAAAGTTGTTTTGGAGGGTATTCCCAAAAAGTTAAATTGCTAAATGGAGTTTTCGATGCAAGTTTGAGCAGGAATTTATGTCTATTGTCTATTTATATACCACGATGATACCATGGTCTTGAGGGGTGTCTCATTGAAGGACAGAAGCAGTCCTCCATGATACCATCATAGTATATGTATTTAAGACGATGATATATATAATAGAGGTATTTTTCGAGAAAAGTATGTTATTTTTAATAAATGAACATGATCATTCATAATACCCTCTCAGTATATTTATATACCATAATGGTATCATGGAGGACAAAGAGAAGGACTGAAGCATTGTTACACCTCGAAAATTTTTCCGTGATACACAGTGAATAGACTAATGAAGAGCACGAAGTATATGATGTTTCAATAAGTAAGAAATAGCATTTGATGATTCTAAATAAGATTTTAAAGACATTCGATGTTAGACGAGAAAGTTGCCAAGAGAAGGCAATGTATACGATAAGTATCGGAAAGGATTTGTGAGTAGCAAGTTGATGACAACTTAATGATGTTTTGGGAAAGAGTTATAACGCCCCTTAGATTGTTAATGAAGTGGTAAACAAGTGCTAAGGAGGTTCCATAAGGATTGGAGATCAAACGAAGCGACGGGAACAACTTCGGCGAAGCTGTGAGTTCCACGACCATGTTCCACGGACCGTGGAAGGGTTCTTGGAACTACCAGCAGAGATGGTGGCTGGTTGGTCGTGAACCACGACCAGAACCACGGACAGCACCATGTTCCACGGATCGTGGAAGAGTCTGTGGAACTCCCAACAGGCTGAAATCTTCCAAGTCTTTAAATGTGATCCCAACTTCATTATTTCATTCCAACACTTTCCCACTTCTCTCTAAAGTCTCTAGAACCTTACATATATTTCATGAACAAGAATCCAAGGGAAATCAAAGGTTCTTATCATCAAACCAAGTGAATCAAAGTAAGAAAACCCATTAAAGTTCATCAAAGACAAGGAATCCAAGTGAAGAAAAAACTAGGGTTTTGCTCAAGTGAGGAAATTGCACCCAAGGTTCAATCCTACACCATCTAAGGTAAATTTCATGACATCTCCATGTTATTTAAAGTATTTGAAAGTTGAAACACTTGGATTACATAAGGAAATAGGAAATGGGTCATGAATGTGTGAATAGTGTCACTTTTGAGTGAATGTTTGGAATGAGTTACGATTCTTGATACATTGTGAATATAATCATGTTATAAACGATATTGAGAACACGGAATAGACCTTGGATATGAATGAATGGTGTTATGTGATATGACCATGAATATGGATGAATTGAAGTGAATCGTGAAGTAAGGATAATGTAGTTGAATAAAGGCTATTGTGATGATATTGTGAATGTTATTATTGATGTTTGGGAGTTGATATATGATATGAAGGAAGTCATATAAATAAAGGAGATGTTGTCCGATTTTCTCTAGACTAAGTCATGTGTGCTAAGTTATCGATTCTCTAATGTTAGTATGCACTTTAATGAAGGTAGAACGTGAGCCTTGAAGAAGAACGTACAAGTGATAGAATAGTTGCACGGAAAGGTATGTAAGGCTAACCCTTCTTTCATAAGGCATGGTTCTTTGGCCAAATATTTATCCTTCTACGAGTCCACGATATTCTCCAATGATCCTATCTCTAGAAGCTACTAAGCTTATGATGCTCGAATGATGCGATTGTACTAAGCTTCTTATACGATGAGTAATCCTCTAAGGATAGAATGTAATGAATGACAATAGTAAAAAGGCTAAAGATAATTATGAGCTTATATGGATATGTGCCCATGAGAGGCTATTGTGAACCCCGAGCTTATATGGCCGGGTAGGATATAGTTAATATGTATATATATATATATATATATATATATATGACGATGCGCGCACACCACTGCAGTTGGGTACGGATAACCCTGAGCCTTGGTAGGGCCAGGTATGACACTGAGCCTTGGTAGGCCAGCTATGTGAAACACCGAACCTTCACGGTCGGGTATCCTATATAAAAGCTATTTATATGACATCAATATGAGTACGAATATGCGATGTATATGACATCAATGTGAGTACGAATATGCTAAATATATGTAAATGCCATATGTATATGCAATGTATATGATATGAATATGAGTATGAATGGAAATATGAATACGAATACGAAAATGGATACGAAAGGTAACGAGTACGGATATAGATGTATGTTCACGAATACGCAATAGAAATGGAACGTCCCTATGGAAAGCAAGTAAGTGCTATGACAATGATGCTATTATCTCCCTTCCTATGTTATCTCATATGTTGTCTATTATGCTTTCATATTGATATTGATCATGCTTTACATACTCAGTACATTCTTCATACCGACGTCCTTTTGTTTGGGATCCGCGTCATGCTCGCAGGTGGCGGGGGAGACGACTTGATCCATAGCTAGATTTCTCAGGGACTACATAGCGGAGCTCCATTCCATTCGGAGCTACAACTTTTGGTATAGATTCTTTTGTGTACATATTTATGGGCACGGCGGGGTCCTGTCCCGCCCATATGTTATGATATGACGTATCCTTCTTAGAGGCTCGTAGACATGTGTATATGGCCAGATATGTTTGGCCTTGTCAGCCTATATTTTGGGATATTATTTTGATAGCCTTGTCGGCTTATGTACACTTATATTGGCATAGTTGTTAATGGTAATATAGATGTGTTGTTGCCCAATGAGACTAGAATGATGAT
Source organism: Lycium ferocissimum (assembly GCF_029784015.1). NCBI lineage: Eukaryota > Viridiplantae > Streptophyta > Magnoliopsida > Solanales > Solanaceae > Lycium > Lycium ferocissimum. Next base: position 325,413 of record NW_026718266.1, read on the forward strand.
GAATGAAAAGCATGATTTAGGTATGTGGCTCACCTAGATATGATGTGAAAGTATGTTAAGAGGTGCCCGGGTGGGATAGCACCGAGTGCCCGTCGGGGCCCTCCGGTTGGGTCGTGACAAAAGTGGTATGAGAGCGATTCGATCTAGGGCGTGTCTACGAGCCGTGTCTAGTAGTAGTCTTGGTTATGGGTGTGTTGCATACACACTTATAAACAAAAAGGCCGGCGGGCATTTTAGGAATGAATAACCTTCTTTCTTCATAAGAATCGTGCGATAGAGCTATGATGTAAGGACTTCTTGTTTCTTAACCGTGTGTTGTGTATTTCAGAAATGCCTGTAAAGAGAAAGGCTATAGCAGCACAAAAGGGCAAGACGGTGGCAGAAAAGCGGGCTGAAAGAGCACAGCCACTGGTAGTAGAGGAAAGTGAGTCCCAGAGTGTGGCTCAATCTCAGTCCTCCCGTTCACTACCTAAATTAGAGGGGCGTGAGGGAGCCTCCGCCCCAGCTCCAGCACTTCCGGCTCCTCCACGGGATGCTTCAGGACAAGATGTAAAAGAGGCCATTCAGTTACTTACTCAATTGGTTGCTGCCCAGACTCAGAGACAAAGTACAGGGCAAGGTGATAGGGCTGTTAGTGCAAGAGCCCGTGACTTCATTAGTTTGAACCCTCCGAAATTCTTTGGATCAAAGCCGGATGAGGACCCTCAAAAATTTGTTGATGGTATGTTGAGGACGCTTCAGTTGATATATGCTTCGGATACCGAATCGGTGGAGTTAGCGTCCTATAGATTGAGAGATGTCACAGTTCATTGGTACACGGTTTGGATGGCTTCACGGGGAGCCAATGCACCTCCCCCGATATGGCAAGATTTGTGGATGCATTTCTCCGACATTATTTGCCTCCGGAAGTTCGGCGAGCTAGAGCCGATAAGTTTCTAAATTTGAGGCAAGGGAGCATGAGTGCTCTTAGAGTATTGTCTCCGCTTCAATTCCTTGGCTCGGTATGCTTCGGCCATGGTAGCAGATATGGGTGACCGAGTGCACCGGTTTGTGAAAGGCCTAGGGCCACATTTGATGGATAGGTGCTTGACTGCGTCCCTTCAGGACAATATGGATATTGCACGCATCCAAGCCCATGCTCAGAATTTAGAGGAAAGCCTGCAACAACAAAGAAGTGAGCGTGAGCATGATAGAGGGCATGGCAAGAGGGCTAGATCTTCGGGTTCGATAAGTGAGTATAGAGGCGGGCACAGACAGCAGTCTTCTAGACATTCGGGCTATTCTATGACTAGTGCACCTCCACGGTATTCATGCCAAAGATTTGATAGATCCACTCATCCCGGGCTGAGTCAGAGCTTTTTGGGATCTCAGTTTAGAGGTGATTCGGGTCAGGCGAGGCCAACCATACCACGATGTTCCCAGTGTGGGAAATTACATTGGGGTCAAAGAAGACTGGGTTCAGAGGCTTGCTATTCATGTGGTCGGCCAGGCCATATTATTCGAGATGCCCCTCGATTGGGCGGAGGTATGGCCCAACCTTCGGGGGTCGATGGGCGGATCTTCGGCGCATCATACGCCTTATGGGGGCCGAGTTCACATGCACTAGGCGACCATGGTAGGCGGGGGAGAGTCCCCGATTCCTGGCGGTCCTCAGCACCGTATTTATGCTTTGGCTGGACGCCAAGATCTTGAGTCTTCTCCCGATGTTGTCACAGGTATATTATCGGTACTTTCTCATGATGTATATGCTTTGATAGATCCCGGCTCCACATTGTCATATGTTACTCCGTATATTGCCGGTCTGTTTAGAATCAAATCGGAGTTGATTAAACCTTTTGAGGTGTCTACACCCGTTGGTGAATCGGTAATAGCTAGCCGAGTATATAGAAATTGTGTAATTGTGATTTGTGACCGTCATACTATGATTGACCTGCATGAGTTAAAAATGGTGGATTTTGATGTCATTATGGGCATGGATTGGTTGGCTTCTTGCTACGCCAATGTTGATTGTAGAATGAAAATGGTTCGTTTTCAATTTTCGGGAGAACCAGTTTTAGAATGGAAAGGGAATACGGCGTCACCAAAGGTGTTACACCTCGGAAAAACTTTCTGTTGATGCACAGTGAGCAGGCTAATGAGGAACACAAAGTATATGATGTTTCGATGAGTAAGTAATGGCTTTTGACAACCTTAAATAAGATTTGAAAGACATTCGAGTTAAGGAAAGAAAGTTTTTAAGAAAAGCGGATTATAAGTTAGGTGTGTTGGGCAAATTGTGAGTATTGGACTAATGATGTCTTAAGGATGTCTTGGAGAAGAGTTATGACATTCCGTAGAGTACATGCTGAAGTGATAAACAAGTGTTAAGAAGCTTCCATAAGGATTGGAGATCAAACGAAGCGACGGGAACAACTTTGGTGAAGCGATTGATTTCCACGACCACTTCCACGGCCCATATAATATTCCACGGACCGTGGATGGGTCCGTGGAACTGCCAGCAGAGAAGGCAGCTGGCTGGTCGTGAACCACGACCAGTTCCACGGCCAGCACTTGGTTCCACGGACCGTGGAACTCCCGACGGGCTGAAATGTTCCAAGTTTATAAATGTGATCCCACTTCATTTTATTCATTTTCCACACGTCTTCAACCTCTCAAACCTCTCTAGAACCTTCCATATTTCTCATCCATAAGAAAACCAAGTGAAACAAGAATCAACAACAAGAATCGAGGTGAATCAAGAGTAAGAAGCCTCACTAAAGTCATCTAAACCAAGAAATTCAAGAAAGGGGTGAAATAGGGTTTTTAAAAAGAGGTGTATTATCATCCAAGGCTTGTTCCTCCATCATCCAAGGTATGTTTTATGGTATTCTCATGATGTCTAAGGTATTATTAAGTTGAAACACTTGAATTACAAAGGATATATGAGATGGGTCATAAATGTGACATTAGTGCCATTGTTGAATTGAAGATTGGAATGAATCATAAAAAAATGGATATGTTAGGATTATAAATACGTTATAAATGACATTTAGAACATGGGATAGGTGTTGTATGTGAAAGGACACGAAAGTGAATTTTGGTCATGAACATGGAGGTTTGAGAATGGAATTTCTAAATGTGGGTAACACGAATGGATTGTGCGTATTGTTTACAATATTGTGATCGTTGTTATGAATGTTGAGGTTGATATGGAATATGGCGGGAAGTAGTATAAACAAAGGAAACGCTGCCCAATTTTCCATAGCTTTAATAAGTGCGCTCTCATGATTGTCTAACTAATGTTGATACGAATCCTCTTGAAGGTAAAGACGCGAGCATTTAAAGAAGAACGAGCAAGTAACCGAATAGTAAACGACAAAGGTATGTAAGGCTCTATCTTTCTTTCTAAGGCATGATTCTATGGTATGCACCCTCCTATCGTTCTATGATCTTTCTACACATATGTGTGTATCGGGAACGATGAATCTACATTATAAAGAGCTCGCATGAGATGAAGTAAGAAGTAGGATATGAATGTGATGATGAACCGGGTCTACAGATCCTAAGGTTACGATGCAAGATTTCTATAAGGTTAATGGCCTTCATATGTCTCCTTGCTATCAATCCTTGCTGATAAACCAATCTTATGAAGCTTAGTTTCTTTCCTTTCAAGGCATGACTTTTCCTCCGTCTCCATGAATCTCCTAAATTCCGAAGAACTAAGAGCCTAAGTTACAAATAGCCATACAAAAGAAAGATGAGAGATATGCATTATGAGTACGATAGTAATGACGATGAGCCTATGATTATAGGGAATCACACATGTGTGAGAGAAAGAAGAGAGATGAAGCACGGGCACAATAATTGACGATGATGAGCGAATCTAAAGAGTCCTAGAGTAAGGAATGACGCCAAGAAGTAAATGATTCTAAGTACGATCCCATTGACGCTTTTATTGTGAACACTCACCTTAAACATCTTAGTCCCTTCAAGGTGAGACGCGATAATCTGATTACTCCATAATGTGATTGGGGTTCCACGACCTTACGTCACCCCGACATGGCTATAGATGCTTATGATTTCCAATGTATGATGTGATGACATATGCATATATATACGTACGTAATGATACTAATCTATGATATGCTTATAAGACAATCAATAGTTGCCAAGCTATGATATGTATGTTGGTGCTAGCCTATAATGTATCTATAAAATGTATGATGACAAGTATACAGTATGTACATATGTATACGTGCCTTGATGACGTTAAACTAAGATAAACCACGATATTTCTATGAAATATATGTTATGATTGATGATGAATGTATGATGTGTGTGATAATGTAATTCCACGCGAGAAAGAGGGCGGACATGTCACCACCGGTGGGGCGCGTGCGACCACCGTACCGAGAAAAGGCGGACATGTCACCTGCCGGTGGGGCGCATACGATGGGTACCGGACGTGGCCCGATGATGATGATGTGTGTATGGTGTGATAATGTATGTGTGATATGGAAATGCATGTATGATATAATGATGCTTATACGACATGGTAGCTTATATGACATGCTATATGTAATATATGTATAAGATGTATCTAGTCGAAGGTTATATCCTCGTCTCGTGCCATTATGATTTCCCTATTATATTCACTTCACTCATGCCTTACATACTCGTACAATATTAAATCTTGACGTCCCTTTCTCGGACGTCGTGTGTTCATGCCCACGTGGACAACGAGACGGTACGGGTCCGTAGGAGCTAGCGACGAGTTGCAGAAGCCCTCCTTTATTCCGGAGGTGCTATTTTTGAGATGTTATTTTGTGTACATATGTATATACTTTGGGAATGACGGGGTCCTATCCCGTCCATGTGTCTAGTACTTTAGTAGAGGCTCGTAGATACGTATGTGTGGGTAGTATGGTCCCATATGTATTACTATTATTTTGATAGCCTAAAGGGCCTATGTTATATCAGTAAATGTGTTTTAAATGAAAATTATTTTCCATGATTATTATTGACAAGATTTGTGAATGAAGGTAGGATAAGACATAGAATGAGTGGTGCTCGGTGGTCAGCCTCGGGTACCAGTCGCGGCCCTAGTCGGGTCGTGACAAAAGTGGTATCAGAGCAGTTCAGTCCTAGAAAGTGTCTACGAGCCGTGTCTAGTAGAGTCTTGTTTATGGTGTGTTGCGTGCCACGCTAATAAACAAGAGGCTACAGGGCATTTAGGAAAAATGACCATCTTTCTTCTTATGAGATCGTGCGGTAGAGCCATGTTATAAGATTTCCCCCTCCTAATGGTGCGTTTATGATCTCAGTAAAGCCGATGAAAGGAAAAGCTACTACTGCCCAGAAGGGCAAGAAAGTGATTGCAGAAGGGCTGGAGTAAGGGCCATCTACGAATGTGAGGGAGAGTGAACCCCAAGACAAGGCCCTATCGCAGATTCCGCGTACCTCGCCCGCTTTAGAAGATCACGGGGAAGCCCCAATTTTAGCTCTCGCACCCTCGGTCCTTCTTCCGGATACTTCGGGCCAAGAGATGAGACGAGCCATTCTTTATCGACTTAGTTAGTAGCCGAACAAGCTCAGCGGCAGGATGTGGACCACGATAACAGGGGTCGGAGAAAGAGAGTTAACTCTTCCAGGTTTAATCATGAGTTTAGGGGCGCTCCGAGACAACAATTCTCCGGGCACTCGGTTCGCTCACCCACTAGCGCTCCTCCACGCTTCCACGGACCCGCATTTGATGAATCACTAATTCTATGCCACCCCGAGTATCGAGTTCCTAATTCTCGGAATAGGGGCGATTCGAGCCAGATGAGGCCACCTGTGCCACGATGTAGTCAATGCAGAAAGTTACATTCGGGACCGTGCCGTCGGGGGACAGATGTCTGCTATGCCTGTGCCCGGCCAGGCCATGTTAGGCGCGATTGCCCATTGCTACGTGGTAAAGATAAGGTCCGGTCTACGGGAGTGGTAGCTGGCTCTTCATCATCATTACGCCTACCTAGGCGGGGGTCGCAGAGAGTAGTAGGCGGTGATGGAAATCGAAGAGAAATGCCCAGTCTGAATGGATCCCAGCATCATACTTATGCACCAGCCAGACGACAGGATCTTGAGTATCCCTTCGATACTGACCCAGGTATATTTTCATTAGTCTCTTATGGTATGTATGCACCGGTTGATTTGGGGTCCTACACTGTCATATATTACTCCTGGTGTAACGATTGTGTTGAGATGGTAATATTTGCTAGTGACCTAGTGATAGCGAGGATCATGATTTATGAGTAAGTGATTGGAGGTGTGTGTCATATCGCACATGTGTGAATAAATGTATATAATATTGGAATCCTAGACTGAGTGTGCAGGCACAACTTGTGAGACAAGCTCCATTATTTATATTCTGTAATGGTAAGTGATCTTATATTGCCGAGTTGCGTATTATGAGTGTCCCGGTACATGCCCTATTAAAGCAGGGGGCGTATTTTATTAGGCTATGCGTAGGTTCGGGATTATTATGCTTACAAGATAAATTCTGCCGAAATTTTCCTTGGAATCAAAAAGGGGGAGAGAGGAAGTTGCGGGAACCGTGGATAGGATTGTCATGAAGAGGAGAGAAGACTAGCAAATGAGTGATTGAGAACGGAGTGTACAAGGGTAATGTGTTTCAAAGGACAAAGTGGTATTGAGTGAAGGATAGGATCCCATGTGAGAGGAATAACGGATTGATTAGGAAAAGGGTAGTAATATGGTAAATTGAAGAAGAAAGAATGTAGAGAATTGAGTACGAACGTGGAAGTAAGAGGAAATATACGAAGTATGTGTGCTTAAAGAATAAGTTGTATTGCGAGAAAAGGAAAAAACATCTCCTACGAACGTCCTCCACTAAGATAACACGAGTAAAGTATATAAGAGAATAAGTTGGAGAGAGAAATGTGGCTATGAATTATAAGTTACCATACGATGATAAGGTGAGGAAGTAAGACTTTTAGCAACAACGAAATATGACATAATTATGATGGGTTTTGGAATCAATGTTGAATGCGACACAAAAGTAACGGAGTATGAGGCAAGAAGTGGTGTTAGTCGTACAGGGGACTTAGATCCGTGAAAATAAAGAGAAACAAAGACGACGGGTTTTAGAGAGAATGCATTTGCGGTTACTATGAGCCGATTATAAAGAAAAGAGGAATAACGTGAAATGGCAAAAAGAGGGAAAGATGATGCTATAAGCGAATTTTGGGTATAGAGGAAAGGCAGGTGACAAAAGTGGTGTAACTAGACGTAATGTTATTGTGAACATATCCATGGGGCGAAGGTTGTTAATTTGAGTAGATCTAGACATCGACTTATAGTTGCCAGATGAGCTAAGTGAAATACATCCTTGTTCGGATTGCTACGTCGGTTGTGGTACTCGATTACGAAACAATAGGGCGAGTATGTTAAGATTCCACGCATGAATTATCGTAGTTATGGATTATGGGAAACGGCCTGGATAAGATGTAGTATAGTAAGGGGTATGTAAATATGAAATTAAAGATTTGAAAGGCGAGACGACGGATTTAAAACGGTACGGTACAGGTAAAACCCTAAAAGGGGGGGGGGGGGAGGGGGGAGCGAGTGGAGAGAACATAGGTATAGAGACTGAACGATGGACCCCAAGATGTGAAAGATAGGTGAAATGAATGACGATAGAACGGTGCCCAAGATGCCTATGGCCTTATATGTGTATATGCCTACGTGCAACACTGAACCCTCGTAGTCAGGTATGCTATGTAAATGCTTTGTTTATGAAATCAATATAAGTATGAGTATGCTAAGCAAATGTAATATATGTGATATGTATATGATACGAATGTTAGTACGAAAATGTTATGGGTATAGAAATGCTATGAAAGTGAATATGTAGATGAATGCAAGTGTGAATGAAAATACGACTACGAACGCGAATATGTATATGGATATGGATATATGTATATGTATAGATGTATGCACGAATCACCCAAGAACGATTATGTAACTTGCTACCATTTATACCTTGCCAATGAAACCAAGTGAGATAGATTTGCAAACCATGTAAGACGTAATGTTATACCCCGCGTTTTCAGAGCATGAGTTTGACATGTACCTCATCGTAGTAATGGGATGTTTTGAAAGGCACAAGCCATGGAGAGTACGTAACAACGAAGAAAAAGGGTGAATTACGATCTCGTAAGTCGTAATCGGGAAAGAATATTTTGAAACACGGGAACATGGCCATTGTTAGTGTAATAAGTGATAAATATCATGTATGGAGAATTTTGAAATATTTCGGGATTGAGCAAATTGAAGAAAATAAGTTCGATGAAAATTTGAGAAACGCGGGACGGATTTTAGTCAACTTTGGAGGCGCATATCTCATAGTATATGTGGAGTTTTAAGGTGTTTCAAAGTCCTAAAATGAAGTTCGTCGAGTTTAGTTTGTAATGCAACAAACCGTTCATTGATAGGACATCGGAGTAGAGAATTATAGACGTTACAAACTAAGCTGTTGACGCGAAACAACATTCCCGCAAGACCGCTACGATGCGCATACGCTTACAAAGATTTCTACGATCTTGTAGCTACGGTGAAACCGACTTTGGCATTTTTTTAAAAAGGGACAGAAACATCATTTTTTTTCAGCCAAAAAGTTCTAAAAATTTCCAGAAAATTCAGCACAAAAAAGGGAGCAAATATACCTCACAAAATGAGAATTTTGAGTGAAATTTCAAGTAACGAAGTACCAATCGAAGTCCGGGACACGCTATACACCGAGTCCCTCACTAGAGGGCCGGGACACGCTATACACCGAGTCCCTCACTAGAGGGCCGGGACACGCTATATGTATATATATGATGATGATATGATGATTCTGTTCACCGAGTCCCTCGCTGGAGGGCCGGGACACATTATATGTTATATGTGTGTATTCTGAAGTATGATATGTATTTCGAAATATGATGTGACACGGAGTGTGATGTGACACGAAGTCTGATATGATATATGATAACATGACGATATGATGATTACTTACTCATGTTTCTAAGTCCCATGACGATTCAGATATGATATGGATATGCACGAATTATGTTTTAAAGGCAAGTCTTGTGGGTACTGATTATTGTACTACTTTTCTGTACTCCGTACTTCAGTATGATCCTGTGTACTGTGTTTCATGCTTTACATGCTCAGTACATATTCCGTACTGACCCCCTTTCTTCGGGGGCTGCGTTTCATGCCGCGCAGGTACCCACAGATGAGTAGATGATGTTAGCAGAAGATGTTCCAGCTGGATTGGCGAGCTCCATTTCCTCGGTGTTGCGAGTCCGAGTGCTTTTGTATGGTATACGAGATGTTGGTAGAGACTTTGCAGACAGTGTCGTGTGTGTGATATGTCAGTTTTGTAAGCGGCTATGTAAGCCGACGTATTATATGCATTATGTTACGAACTTCATATGTATTCAGATTTCATACGATGCTAGTTTATTTGGTTTGACAAAGATGAAAGGCATGTTTGTTTTCGAAAAAAAAAAAAGGGAAAAATTTTCATTATGTGCTTATGTCATGTTTTGCGGGCCCAGTATGATTATGTGTATTACGACAGTCAGCGGGTTCGCCCGGCCCTAGGTAAGGGTCGGGTGCCCATCACGCCCTAGCGAAAATTAGGGTGTGACAAATTGGTATCAGAGCAGTTCGTCCTAGGGGTTGTACGCAAAGTCGTGTCCGGTAGAGTCCGTTTATGGTGTGAAGCGCGCCACATTTATAAACAGACGCTACGGCATCTAGGGTGGTTACTCTTCTTTCACATCCGAGATCGTGCCATAGAGCCAAGTCATAGGAGATGGGACTCCTACCCCGATTTGTGATTGCGGTGAAGAATAACACCGATAGAAGAAAGTGATTGATGATGTTGGAAGTCACAAAGTACGCGTGTAAGTAAAGGTATGAAAGATATATGTTGGGTAAGGATCGAAGTATGATCGAAATGTAAAGTTGAAGATTAAAAGGGAAAGTGAACAAGAAAGTGTAACAGTGCGTGTTTTAAGCCGGGCATACAAGGTATGTTCATTATTTTTAAATCGTTGTTGATGTTGGGAGCCCGTGAGGTACGTGATATGATATGATATGTATATATGTATGTTGGCCCTGTGAGGCATTGTTGGTATTTCCTGCGTGCAGGTTTTGAGGTAGTAAGAACTATAGAGGAAACTCTGCCGAAATTTTTTCAGAAATAAAAAGAGAATGAGATATGGGTTTGTAATACCACTTGAAAGGTCGTGCCGATAGTAATAGTGAGATTAAGACAAGAGTACAGAGGAAAAGAATTGTGATGTATATGAACGTATTGATAAGATGCTTGTGAGCTATTAAGGATAAAGTTGATCGAAAGGGTAAAAAAGTTAAGGAGTGGTACACTATGAGATTGAATACGAACGGGACAATGTGAATATAATGAAGATTGTTATGAAAATAAGTAAAGCATGGGGAGAAGATGACTTGGGAAGCTGAAAAGACAATGAAGAAGAAATATGGTTGGGAGATGAGACGGTATGTCATGGTAATAAAGGAAACCCCCGAGATCTTTATAAGACCCTATGCGACTAGTTGAACATTCGAGGACGAATGTTCTAAAGGGGGGAAGGATAATACCCCGCGTTTTTAGAGCATGAGTTTGACATGTACCTCATCGTAGTAATGGGATGTTTTGAAAGGCATAAGCCATGGAGAGTACGTAACAACGAAGAAAAAGGGTGAATTACGATCTCGTAAGTCGTAATCGGGAAAGAATATTTTGAAACACGGGAACATGGCCATTGTTAGTGTAATAAGTGATAAATATCATGTATGGAGAATTTCGAAATATTTCGGGATTGAGCAAATTGAAGAAAATAAGTTCGACGAAAATTTGAGAAACGCGGGACGGATTTTAGTCAACTTTGGAGGCGTATATCTCATAGTATATGTGGAGTTTTAAGGTGTTTCAAAGTCCTAAAATGAAGTTCGTCGAGTCTAGTTTGTAATGCAACAAACCGTTCATTGATAGGACATCGGAGTAGAGAATTATAGACGTTACAAACTGAACTGTTGACGCAGAAACAGCTTTCCCGCAAGATCGCTACAAAGATCGCTACGATCGTAGCTACAGTGAAACCGACTTTGGCATTTTTTTAAAAAGGGACAGAAACATCATTTTTTTCAGCCAAAAAGTTCCAAAAATTTCCAGAAAATTCAGCACAAAAAAGGGAGCAAATATACCTCACAAAATGAGAATTTTGAGTGAAATTTTAAGTAACGAAGTACCAATGGAAGTCCGGGACACGCTATACACTGAGTCCCTCACTAGAGGGCCGGGACACGCTATACACCGAGTCCCTCACTAGAGGGCCGGGACACGCTATATGTATATATATGATGATGATATGATGATTCTGTTCTCCGAGTCCCTCCCTGGAGGGCCGGGACACGTTATATGTTATATGTGTGTATTCTGAAGTATGATATGTATTCCGAAATATGATGTGACATGGAGTGTGATGTGACACGAAGTCTGATATGATATATGATAACATGACGATATGATGATTACTTACTCATGTTTCTAAGTCCCATGACGATTCGGATATGATATGGATATGCACGAATTATGTTTTAAAGGCAAGTCTTGTGGGTACTGATTATTGTACTACTTTTCTGTACTCCGTACTTCAGTATGATCCTGTGTACTGTGTTTCATGCTTTACATGCTCAGTACATATTCCGTACTGACCCCCTTTCTTCGGGGGCTGCGTTTCATGCCGCGCAGGTACCCACAGATGAGTAGGTGATGTTAGCAGAAGATGTTCCGGCTGGATTGGCGAGCTCCATTTCCTCCGGAGTGTTGCCGAGTCTGAGTGCTTTTGTATGGTATCTGAGATGTTGGTAGAGACTTTGCAGACAGTGTCGTGTGTGTGATATGTCAGTTTTGTAAGCGGCTATGTAAGCCGACGTATTATATGCATTATGTTACGAACTTCATATGTATTCAGATTTCATACGATGCTAGTTTATTTGGTTTGACAAAGATGAAAGGCATGTTTGTTTTCGGAAAAAAAAAAGGAAAAATTTTCATTATGTGCTTATGTCATGTTTTGCGGGCCTAGTATGATTATGTGTATTACGACAGTCAGCGGGTTCACCCGGCCCTAGGTAAGGGTCGGGTGCCCATCACGCCCTAGCGAAAATTAGGGTGTGACACGTAATGTCATTATCGAACAAGAAAAAGAGACCGACGAGACGTAGGATTTAAGTGAAAGACTGGGTATCCTTGAAAGTGTCGCCAGTAAAGGGCGTTATGAGATTTAACAAAAAGAGGAAGATAAGTCCCCAGTATGTTAGACCTTATGAAATTGTGCGCAAAGTAGGCCAAGTGGCTTACGAATTAGACTTACCCCCTAATTTGGAGTTAGTCCATCCAGTTTTCATGCCTCGATGCTTCGTACAAGTGTTGGCGATTTTGCTAGGATAGTCCCTGTAAGTGATGTTCAAGTGACAGAAAAGTTAGCTTATGGTGCAAAACGTGTTAGGTAGGCAAGTACGGAGACTTAGAAACAAAGAAATGGCCTCAGCTAAGATTGTGTGGAGAGATAGTAATCGAGAGGAAGTGACATGGGAAGCGAAAGAAATCATGAGATCCAAATGCCCGCATTAATTTTAACCTCCGGAAGGAGTTATGATAATGCAGCGAGATTTTCAGGTATGTATACTTTTCTTTTATGTAAATGGGTCGTGTGTGGCCAATTTATGATGTTGTCGTGTTGTAGCCCTGTGAGGCATGTCTATTATGGGTTGTTGTGGCAGGATGGCAGTGCGATGTTATAGGGGAAGCTCTGGCGAAATTTTTCCAGAATCCCCGAGTGCTTAACATTCGAGGACGAATGTTTTTAAGGGGGGAAGAATGTTACACCTCGGAAAAACTTTCTGTTGATGCACAGTGAGCAGGGTAATGAGGAACACGAAGTATATGATGTTTCGATGAGTAAGTAATGGCTTTTGACAACCTTAAATAAGATTTGAAAGACATTCGAGTTAAGGAAAGAAAGTTGTTAAGAAAAACGGATTATAAGTTAGGTGTGTTGGGCAAATTGTGAGTATTGGACTAATGATGTCTTAAGGATGTCTTGGAGAAGAGTTATGACATTCCGTAGATTGCTAATGAAGTGATAAACAAGTGTTAAGAAGGTTCCATAAGGATTGGAGATCAAACGAAGCGACGGGAACAACTTTGGCGAAGCAGTGATTTCCACGACCACTTCCACGGCCCATATAATATTCCATGGACCGTGGATGGGTCCGTGGAACTGCCAGCAGAGAAGACAGCTGGCTGGTTGTGAACCACGACCAGTTCCACGGCCAGCACTTGGTTCCACGGACCGTGGAACTCCCAACGGGCTGAAATGTTCCAAGTTTATAAATGTGATCCCACTTCATTTTATTCATTTTCCACACGTCTTCAACCTCTCAAACCCTCTAGAACCTTCCATATTTCTCATCCATAAGAAAACCAAGAGAAACAAGAATCAACAACAAGAATTGAGGTGAATCAAGAGTAAGAAACCTCACTAAAGTCATCTAAACCAAGAAATTCAAGAAAGGGTGAAATAGGGTTTTGGTGCAAGAGGTGTATTATCATCCAAGGCTTGTTCCTCCATCATCCAAGGTATGTTTTATGGTATTCTCATGATGTTTAAGGTATTATTAAGTTGAAACACTTGAATTACAAAGGATATATGAGATGGGTCATAAATGTGACATTAGTGCCATTGTTGAATTGAAGATTGGAATGAATCATAAAAAAATGGATATGTTAGGATTATAAATACGTTATAAATGACATTTAGAACATGGGATAGGTGTTGTATGTGAAAGGACACGAAAGTGAATTTTGGTCATGAACATGGAGGTTTGAGAATGGAATTTCTAAATGTGGGTAACACGAATGGATTGTGCTTATTGTTTACAATATTGTGATCGTTGTTATGAATGTTGAGGGTTGATATGGAATATGGCGGGAAGTAGTATAAACAAAGGAAACGCTGCCCAATTTTCCATAGCTTTAATAAGTGCGCTCTCATGATTGTCTAACTAATGTTGATACGAATCCTCTTGAAGGTAAAGACGCGAGCATTTAAAGAAGAACGAGCAAGTAACCGAATAGTAAACGACAAAGGTATGTAAGGCTCTATCTTTCTTTCTAAGGCATGATTCTATGGTATGCACCCTCCTATCCTTCTATGATCTTTCTACACATATGTGTGTATCGGGAACGATGAATCTACATTATAAAGAGCTATATGAGATGAAGTAAGAAGTAGGATATGAATGTGATAATGAACCGGGTCTACAGATCCTAAGGTTACGATGCAAGATTTCTATAAGGTTAATGGCCTTCATATGTCTCCTTGCTATCAATCCTTACTGATAAACCAATCTTATGAAGCTTAGTTTCTTTCCTTTCAAGGCATGACTTTTCCTCCGTCTCCATGAATCTCCTAAATTTCGAAGAACTAAGAGCCTAAGTTACAAATAGCCATACAAAAGAAAGATGAGAGATATGCATTATGAGTACGATAGTAATGACGATGAGCCTATGATTATAGGGAATCACACATGTGTGAGAGGAAGAAGAGAGATGAAGCACGGGCACAATAATTGACGATGATGAGCGAATCTAAAGAGTCCTAGAGTAAGGAATGACGCCAAGAAGTAAATGATTCTAAGTACGACCCCATTGACGCTTTTATTGTGAACACTCACCTTAAACATCTTAGTCCCTTCAAGGTGAGACGCGATAATCGATTACTCCATAATGTGATTGAGGGTTCCACGACCTTACGTCACCCCGATACGGCTATAGATGCTTATGATTTCCAATGTATGATGTGATGACATATGCATGTATATACGTACGTAATGATACTAATCTATGATATGCTTATAAGACAATCAATAGTTGCCAAGCTATGATATGTATGTTGGTGCTAGCCTATAATGTATCTATAAAATGTATGATGACAAGTATACAGTATGTACATATGTATACGTGCCTTGATGACGTTAAACTAAGATAAACCACGATATTTCTATGAAATATATGTTATGATTGATGATGAATGTATGATGTGTGTGATAATGTAATTCCACCGCACCGAGAAAAGGGCGGACATGTCACCACCAGTGGGCTGCGTGCGACCACACCGTACCGAGCATGGCGGACATGTCAGTTTAATAGGCGGGACGCATACGATGGGTACCCGGACGTGAACTGATGATGATAATGTGTGTATGGTGTGATAATGTATGTGTGATATGGAAATGCATGTATGATATAATGATGCTTATACGACATGGTAGCTTATATGACATGCTATATGTAATATATGTATAAGATGTATCTAGTCGAAGGTTATATCTTCGTCTCGTGCCATTATGATTTCCCTATTATATTCATTTCACTCATGCCTTACATACTCGTACAATATTCGTACCGACGTCCCTTTTCCGGACGCTCGTGTTCATGCCACACCATGGTAGACGGCGAGACGGTACGGTCCATGTGAGCTAAAGCCAAGAGTTGCAGAAGCCCTCCTTTATTCCGGAGGTGCTATTTTTGAGATGTTATTTTGTGTACATATGTATATACTTTGGGCATGACGGGGTCCTGTCCCGTCCATGTGTCTAGTACTTTAGTAAAGGCTCGTAGATACGTGTGTGTGGGTAGTATGGTCCCATATGTATTACTATTATTTTGATAGCCTAAAGGGCCTATGTTATATCAGTAAATGTGTTTTAAATGAAAATTGTTTTTTATGATTATTATTGACAAGATTTGTGAATGAAGGTAGGATAAGACATAGAATGAGTGGTGCTCGGTGGTCAGCCTCGGGTACCCGTCGCGGCCCTAGTCGGGTCGTGACAAAAGGGTAGGTTTATTTCCTATCTAAAGGCAAGGAAAATGATTACAAAAGGTTGTATTTATCATCTAGTGCGGGTTCAAGATATAGAAGCTGAACCGCCGACTCTTCAGTCAGTTCCCGTGGTGAATGAATTTCCTGATGTGTTCCCGAAAGAGCTTCCAGGCCTTCCTCCCGAGCGGGAGATTGATTTTGCTATTGATGTGTTGCCAAACACTAAGCCTATATCTATTCCTCCTTATAGAATGGCTCCCGCAGAATTGAAAGAGTTGAAGGAGCAATTGAAAGACTTGCTTGAGAAAGGCTTTATTAGGCCTAGTTAATCCCCGTGGGGAGCACCCGTATTGTTTGTCCGAAAGAAAGTCGGCTCTTTGAGAATGTGTATTGACTACCGACAATTGAATAAGTTGACGATTAAGAATAAGTATCCTCTTCCGAGGATTGATGATTTATTTGATCAATTACAAGGTGCCAAATGGTTTTCCAAGATATATTTGAGATCCGGCTATCATCAAGTGAGATTCAAGGAGAAAGATATCCCTAAGACAGCCTTCAGAACGAGATATGGCCATTTTGAGTTTCGGGTAATGTCATTTGGGCTAACTAATGCACTGGCAGTGTTTATGGATTTAATGAATGATGTGTTCAGGCCCTTCCTAGACTTGTTTGTGATTGTATTTATCGATGACATCTTGGTGTATTCTAGATCCGAGGCAAAACATGCGGGTCATTTGCGTACTGTCCTTCGAACTCTTCAGACTCGAGAGTTATTTGCAAAATTTTCTAAGTGTGAGTTCTGGTTGAACTCAGTGACATTTCTGGGGCACATTGTTTCAGCCAATGGTATTCAGGTGGATAGCCAAAAGATTGAGGCCGTGAAGACTTGGCCAAGGCCCACAACTCCTACGGAGGTTCGTAGCTTCCTGGGCTTAGCAGGTTATTACAGGAGGTTTGTTGAAGGTTTCTCTTCTATATCTGCACCACTCACAAAGCTGACCCAGAAATCAGCTAAGTTTCAATGGACAGATGCTTGTGAATGTAGTTTCCAAGAGCTAAAAGATAGATTGACTTCTGCACCAGTCCTAACACTTCCAGAGGGATTGGAAGGCTACGTTGTTTATTGCGATGCTTCAGGTGTTGGGCTAGGCTGTGTATTGATGCAACATGGCAAGGTGATTGCGTATGCTTCAAGGTAATTGCGAAAACATGAAAAGAATTATCCAACCCATAATCTTGAATTGGCTGCAGTGATTGATGCATTAAAGATATGGAGACATTATTTATATGGTGTTCATGTAGATGTTTACACAGATTATAAAAGCCTTCAGTATATCTTCAAGCAGAAAGAGTTGAATTTGCGGCAACGACGATGGTTGGAATTGTTAAAAGATTATGATGTTGATATTCTGTATCACCCCGGAAAGGCAAATGTTGTAGCTGACGCTTTTAGCCGCAAATCTATGGGAAGTTTATGTGATGTACAACCAGAGAAAAGAGAAATGACTCGTGAGCTCCAGCAGTTAGCTAGCCCAGGAATTTGAGTAGTGGACTCAGGTAGCAGGGGAACTACCATTCAGAATTCAGCAGTCTCGTCGCTAGTAGTGGAAGTGAAAGAACGACAATACGAAGATCCCATGCTAGTGCAGTACAGAGATACACTCCCTCAGAAAGAGGAGTCCTCATTTGAGATTACAGGAGACGGAGTTCTCCGATGTCGAGGCAGACTATGTGTTCCTAATGTGGCAGGATTACGCCACTAAATATTGAGAGAAGGTCATTGTTCCCGTTATTCTATTCACCCCGGAGCAACGAAAATGTATAATGATCTTAAATCCATGTATTGGTGGAATGGGTAAAGAAAGATATAGCGAAATTTGTAGCTCAATGTGGCAATTGTCAACAAGTGAAAATCGAGCACCAAAAGCCGGGCGGATTGTTGCAAGCTATAGAAATCCCAACTTGGAAGTGGAAAGTAATTAACATGGACTTTATTACAGGGTTACCCCGTTCTCGACGTAAGTATGATTCCATATGGGTGATTGTGGATAGACTCACTAAGTCAGCCCATTTCTTACGTAATTAACGACGTATGTAGCGAGAAGATTATGCAAAGCTTTATGTTAAAGAGGTAGTGCGACTTTATGGTGTTCCATATCTATTATCTCCGATAGAGGTACTCGCTTCTGACTAATTTACGAAAATCCTTCCAAGAAGGTTTGGGGACTTACGTGAGCCTTAGCACGGCATTTCATCCACAAACTGATGGACAAGCTGAACGTACTATTCAGACTCTTGAGGATATGTTACGGGCATGTATGTTAGATTTTGGAGGTAATTGGGATGATCATTTGCCACTCATTGAATTTGCTTACAGCAATAGTTATCATTCTAGCATTCAAATGGCACCGTATGAAGCTTTATATGGGCGAAAGTGTAGATCCCCAATTAGGTGGTTTGAAACAGGAGAGGCTAAATTGATTGGGCCAGACTTGGTCCAACAAGCCATAAAGAAAGTTAAGCTCATACAAGATCGGTTATTAGCAGCCCAAATGTTACACCTCGCATTTTATGCGTATTCGGAAAAATTGGAAACAAGTCGGAATGGTAGGAATTAAGGTTCTAATTGGATTCTACTTAGTGAGCATGGGATGTTTAAGGAAAATATTGAAGCGGAAATATTAAGGAAGGTTAAGGACATTGTAATGTATTGATTTTGTTGGGTTCATAAGTTGGCTATGGGAAATGTAGATGTGGAAATATCGGAAAGGACTAAGGGCAAAATTGGAATGCCGGAAAATGGTTTCATGAATTACCAACCATATGGACTAAGAAAATTGGGCTTGGAAATGGAAAAAAAAAGAGAAAAGGCCCAATCCACAAGGGTGGCCGGCCATCATGTGGAGAAAGAAAATAAAATGGGCCAAGCCCATGTAATTAGAATTAGTATTATAAAGGAAAATAAGGGGCTAAAGGGATATTCAAGAAACTTCAAGAAAATGAAGAAAGAAGAAAGAAAGAAAGAAGGAGAAATGATAACCATGGCCATTCGGCCATGGCCCTCAAACTTTGTCCCCTTAAATTTTGTTTCCAAAAATTATTTTCTTGTTATATTCCTACTAATTCAAGGTCCCTCTACAACGTGGTGCAATTATTTCGGAAGATAAGTCGTTGGTTTTCTCGATTCAACACTTTGGTGGATTGAAGAAACTTGGAGAAAAAGGTAAGGATTCACCCCTTTTTATTATGTTATGAAGATTGGGTTGTGTTGTAATATATGGAAATGAATAGAATTCATAGAAATATGGAAGTTGCATGGCAAAGATGTATGTGTGCATATGGCCGAATGCATGGAATATGATGTAGTTAGAATAAGTTGAATTTTATGTTATGTTTTGATTGTGGTGATTGTGGGAATTGTATTGGAAATGAAAGTAGAACGAAAATGGATTGAAGGTGAAAATTCCATGTTGGCCGTGTAGTGTGTGGTGATGAAATAATGATGAATTTATTTTATTTAACATGTTAGTCGCGTTGTGGTGATCATTATAATGTAAATGAAGCATTTATGGGTTAAGTTGTTATGAAAATGGAATGTGGAGGCTTATGTTGTTTTAGTATGATTTCATGTCATTATGATAATTAAGTTGTTAAGGTGTAAATTATAATGATTGTTGATGAAGTTAGAAGGTGGAAACATGTAAGGAATAAGTATGTTAAAGGTTAGAAGATTTGGAGGAATTATGGTTTTGGTAGCAAGTTTGTATGTCTTGAGAATATGTTGTAGAAATGCTATGAAACGCTTCCGAATTATATTGTAATGATCTTGATCCGTAATGAAAGTGAGCATGTTGATATTGATTTGAAAATATGAATTCGAAATGGAAACTATTGCATTATGTCGAAAGGTTGGCTAGTTATGTTATATTGTGTTGTGTTGTGGTTATTGATGTTTTGGTGTTGTTGTTGGGTTGTTGTTGACTATTTTGAGCCGAGTTGAATCTCGGGGGTGTCATGTTTATAGGGGAAGTCTTTGAAATTTCGGTAGCCAAATAGAAACCAAAGATTGAAATGTCAACTTGCATGAATAGTAAGCGGTAAAGACGACCATTTGCAGATTTTCGACGAAACGGGATTTGATTTTTGGCAATCGTGAAGAGCAGGAAAGGTATGTAAAGCTTACCTATTCTTTATTTGGCACGTCCTAGACCTACTAGGCCGAAAACGGAACTTCAGGGATATTTCTGCTCCTAGAAATTCGAGTTTGGTTTTGAATACTATTCCCTCAGTACAATTGAATCATAATGCTTGCCTTTGGATTTAAGAATGCTTCAACCTTCGTATCTTTTGCAAATGAATCCGAATCGCTTCGAAACTTTTCTAAATAACTTTATGGAGCCCAATGATTAAAAATTTACGTCCGCCACCTCAATTGACCGAGGTGGGCCCACTATTTCCGATTTTACCCTTCTGTGTCTATGACTTGTTTTCGAGTAGCTTTAAAGGAAACATTTTAACTACTCCTCTATGTATTACTTAAAATTTGTTTTAACTATTCCGTTAAGTTCTATGACGTGTTCTGATATGTATCACAAATCCGAACGTTTTGTTCCAATAACCCTCCGTGATGTCCGAAAGGTACGTACTATGACTCCGTCCGATTTCATTGATTTGATTTGTCATCTGATATGCCTCATCGAGTCTCTGGAAATACATATGTTATTTTTATTGCATTAGTTTCTCACTACTCCACTCGTGGATGCCTCAATGTTTCCCCCACTGAGCCCGGGCCAGGATATGTTCTCAAGCGATTTCCTCTGCATTGTTAGTTCGTGCCTCGATGTGAGGGGGCAGGTATGACATGTACATGGGTCCGAAGTATGATGTGCCATGTGCATATATACTTTGATATCGATCCGATTATGTGATGTGACCACACCACTTGGTATGTTATGATTTGTTACGGAGATATTCCACTACTACGAAGTATGATGTGTTTTGGCGCGGGACGAAGGGAGCGCCTGCTCTACCGTTCACCGAGTCCCATAGCGGGGCCGGCTTTGCATATGTTTTCTGCATATTACGTATGATTTACGGTACGCATTTTTGATTAGCTATGCATCACGTTCGTTTTCCGCACATAAAACAAGCTTCGATTTTAGTTTTGTTTATTACATTTACGCTTTACATATTCAAAGTACATTTTCATCAACGACCCCTTTCTTCGGGGCTGCGTTTCGTGCCGCGCAGTGCGAAACGGGTTTGTGGAGCCGTTGCTTAGGTTATCTACTCTTTTGATTGAAGTGCTCTTGTCCGGAGCCCGTATTTTGGTATAAGATTTTTCGCATATGTACGTATTTATTCGGGTACGGCGGGGCCCGTCCCGTCATATGATTATGTTTTGTTCTGTAAGTTGTACGTAGACATGTGGTGTGGGTTCTGTATACGTGTCTCGTGAGATTTGCGTACGTTTAGAGTTTATCTATGTGTTGTGACGGCCTTATCAGTCTTCGGGCGGCATGCCCACTTGTCCTTGTTAGATTATTATTTCTGTTTATTTTTAATATTTTGCTAATTTAGGGTAAGGTACGTACGAGTGCCCAACTAGGGCACGTGTCGCGGCCTACGGAGTTGGGTCGTGACACCAAAGTCGTCAAAAGTCCTATGCGGATAATCGTCGAAGGGACTTAGAGTTCCAAGTTAAAGATTGGGTATTCTTGAAAGTGTCACCAATGAAGGGTGTAATCAGATTTGGCAAGAAGGGGAAGCTTAGTCCCTGGTACATTGGGCCTTATGAAGTCGTGCGCAAAGTAGGCAAAGTGGCTTACGAATTAGATCTACCTCCCGATTTGGAGTTAGTTCATCCAATTTTCCATGTCTCGATGCTTCGTAAATGTATTGGAGATCCTACTAGGATCGTCCCAGTAAATGATGTTCAAGTGACAGAAAAGTTAGCTTATGATGAAAAACCCATTGCCATATTAGATAGGCAAGTACGGAGGCTTAGAAACAAAGAAGTGGCCTCAGTTAAGATTTTGTGGAGAAATAATAATCGAGAAGAAATGACATGGGAAGCGGAAGAAATCATGAGATCCAAATATCCACACTTATTTCAGCCCCCGGAAGAGGGCCAAGATGAGACGTCAAGATCATAAGGTATGTATGTTTCCTTTTATGCATTTGAGTCGTGTGTGGCCAAATTATATTGCTATTATGTTGTGGCCCTGTGAGGCAAAGTTATTATGGGTTGTTGTGGCAGGATGGTAGTGCCATATTATAGGGGAAGCTCTGGCGAAATTTTCGTAGAATTCCCGAGTGCCTAACATTCGAGGACGAATGTTCTTAAGGGGGGAAGAATGTTACACCTCGAAATTTTTTCCGTTGATGCACAGTGAATAGGATAATGAAGATCACGAAGTATACGATGTTTCAATAAGTAAGAAATAGCATTTGATGATTCTAAATAAGATTTTAAAGACATTCGATGTTAGACGAGAAAGTTGCCAAGAGAAGGCAATGTATACGATAAGTATCGGAAAGGATTTATGAGTAGCAAGTTGATGACAACTTAATGATGTTTTAGGGAAGAGTTATAACACCCCTTATATTGTTAATGAAGTGGTAAACAAGTGCTAAGGAGGTTTCATAAGGATTGGAGATCAAACGAAGCGACGGGAACAACTTCGGTGAAACTGTGAGTTCCACGACCATGTTCCACGGACCATAGAATGTTCCACGGACCGTGGAAGGGTTCGTGGAACTGCCAGCAGAGATGGTGGCTGGCTGGTCGTGAACCACGACCAGAACCACGGACAGCACCATGTTCCACGGACCGTGGAAGAGTCCGTGGAACTCCCGACGGGCTGAAATCTTCCAAGTCTTTAAATGTGATCCCAACTTCATTATTTCATTCCAACACTTTCCCACTTATCTATAAAGTCTCTAGAACCTTACATATATTTCATGAACAAGAATACAAGGGAAATCAAAGGTTCTTATCATCAAACCAAGTGAATCAAAGTAAGAAAACCCATTAAAGTTCATCAAAGATAAGGAATCCAAGTGAAGAAAAAACTAGGGTTTTGCTCAAGTGAGGAAATTGCACCCAAGGTTCAATCCTACACCATCTAAGGTAAATTTCATGACATATCCATGTTATTTAAAGTATTTGAAAGTTGAAACACTTGGATTACATAAGGAAATAAGAAATGGGTCATGAATGTGTGAATAGTGTCACTTTTGAGTGAATGTTTGGAATGAGTTATGATTCTTGATACATTATGAATATAATTATGTTATAAATGATATTGAGAACATGGAATAGACCTTGGATATGAATGAACGGCGTTATGTGATATGACCATGAATATGGATGAATTGAAGTGAATCGTGAAGTAAGGATAATGTAGTTGAATAAAGGCTATTGTGATGGTATTGTGAATGTTATTATTGATGTTTGGGAGTTGATATATGATATGAAGGAAGTCATATAAATAAAGGAGATGCTGTTCGATTTTCTCTAGACTAAGTCATGTGTGCTAAGTTATCGATTCTCTAATGTTAGTATGCACTTTAATGAAGGTAGAACGTGAGCCTTGAAGAAGAACGTACAAGTGATAGAATAGTTGCACGAAAGGTATGTAAGGATAACCCTTCTTTCAAGGCATGTTTCTTTGGCCAAATATTTATCCTTCTACGAGTCCACGATATTCTCCAATGATCCTATCTCTAGAAGCTTCTAAGCTTATGATGCTCGAATGATGCGATTGTACTAAGCTTCTTATACGATGAGTAATCCTCTAAGGATAGAATGTAATGAATGACGATAGTAAAAAGTGTTAGACCCCGTATTTTTATACCACGGATTATTTGTAAGTAAATCCACAAAAATCCAATGACAAGATTATTGTTGGATATGAGACAAGGATTTTAATCCCTGATTTTAGTAAGTGCACGACTTGCTTGCAATTTTATTTGGTATGGAAATATTAATGGAAATTTGAGATTAATTTACCATGATTAGATTATTAAGTCATTAGTGGGATCAAGTGGGCCCACAACACATGGCGAATTTGATTGGTGGTTGAATAAAAAGTTGACACATGTCCACTTTGTAAAGATGATATATAAGCATAAGTGGATGACTAAGTCATCACTTATACCACAAATTAATCTTGCAAGTTAGGTCTTAGTGAGAGAAGCTCTCAACTTAAAGAGAGAGAAGTTCGTACTTTGTTCACAGCGGCGCCCCGTTCACGGCACCACCGTTCACGGCCAGCCCATTTTTGCCCCCCTTCTACACAATTAATTGAGAGATTTGAAGATCAAGAGGAGGAAAAATATGGAGGTCATGGCTTTCTTGAAGACATTACATGGTGAAAATTAGAGCTTGTCTCTAAGGTAAGATTTAATTCTTTTCTACATGTTTTGGAGGTAGTTTAGACTTGTATAGCTTGGTAGATGTGTGTTAAATACAAAAGGGTTATGTATGTTGATGTTGAATTATAAATTGAGCCGTGTAAGGGGGTGTTTGATAAGAATGATGAATTGATTTTAGTAGCATTATGGAGGAATTAAATGGTTAAATTTAAAGTTGTGTTGTTTTATGGACATGTTGTTATCCTTGCTTTGAATTGAAAGGATTGAGGGTATGATTATGTTCATATGATTATTGTTGTTGTTATCATGGATTATGTGATGAGAATGAAGGAATTTAATGGTTAGAGTTGGAGTTAAATTTGTTGTGGGTTGTTGTAGGGATTATAATGTGTGATTTACTTGCATATGGATAGATGATGTAGTTGTGGTGTAGCTGCTGTAGTATTTCATTAAATTTGCTGAAAAGATTGCATTGAATAAGGTATAAGAAGTGTATATGGGCTGCTTGGTGTATTGTAAGTGTTCGTTAGAATTTCGGGCATCGCTATGTTATAGTTGGGGGCTGTTTTGATATGTTGTTGTTCTTGTTGAAATAAAAGAATTGAAGATATGGTTGTGTCCATATGTTATTATTGGTATTTTTGTGTCAACAGGAGAACAATTGAAAATTGATAGGCGAATATATAGGAAAATCTTCTTAGTAAATTTACGTAGACAAGTGCTAGTTGAGATTTAAAATTCTAAGTACTAGTAGCTAATTTATGGGTAATTGATAATATTATTGTAGATATTGGAGAGGCGAGACTTGATTCGGAAATTGATTAGCGAGCGATCGAGGTATGTAAAGCCTATCGTTCCTTCTTTTTGACATGATCCGTTTTGGGAGAAACAAAATGTATATGTATGCTTATAAAAAAAAAAAAAGGATCATATTCTTGGAGCCACTAGGATGGCTAACATCTT